>NC_044041.1:30743618-31060141 GCF_901765095.1 Microcaecilia unicolor | reverse complement strand
ACATTATGCCGATATAAGCAAGGTGTCTTTTTTGCTTGCCGTTCCTCCGTCTTGGAATAAGCTGCCCGTTGCTTTGAGGCATTTGCATGAGATTACAGCATTTTTGGAAACAGCTGACGTTACATTTTTTAATGCAGGTCTTGGCGTATAAATTTACTGGCTGATATTCATAGCGATATAAGCCTGAGGCCTGCCCAACCGCCGCTATTCAGCGGCAACTTAACCAGGCAGTGTTGATGAATATTGGCTTTGACTGGCCCCAAAAAAGAAGGCAGGTCAGGGACAGTACAGGGGGTGGTATTGAGGAGGAGCCGACAATTATGCAGGTTCCAGCGGTATTCAGTGCCGAAAACCGCATAGCTAAGCGGACAAAATTAGGACAGCAGTAGAAGCGCGAGACGGCTGCGAGAGGTAGTGACAGCCGTTCTGTGGAAGCCGCCACTAGGGGCAGGAGTAAGTAGGCTTTGCTCCTGCCCCTAACACCCTCACTGGAGCACCAGGGATTCAGGTAGGCCCAGGGAGGGCCTATGGCAGTGGCTTCAGCTGAATATTTACTCCACAGAGTATATTTTATTTTGCTGGCAGTTGTTTTTATGGTGCGTCTAGTAGATATATTTTGTGTTATGTTTATTCTGTTTGTTTTATGAATGTTTTTATTGTACTCCACTTAGGTTATAAGTGGACAATAAATGCCTAAATAAATAAAGTAATAATTTCACTAGCTTTCCCAAATCTATTGAAATGTGCATTTTCAAGTAAGATTATTAGAGCTTAGAAATAAAGTGTGTTACTATTTTAAGTTGCCATGTGTTTGTGGCCAAAATTAATGCTCAGTAACGTCAGAGCCTGTGTGCCTGGCATCATCCTATACAATCAACGTAGAGACAGAAAACGTACCTGCATATAATGTGTACAGCGCTGCGTACATCTAGTAGCGCTACAGAAATGATTAGTAGTAGCACTCTACCTAATCTCGCCAATTGACTTCATTTCATTGAAGGCGTGAATAAACATATGGATAAAGGTGAGCCAGTTGATGTAGTTTATCTGGATTTTCAGAAAGCTTTTGTTAAAGTTCCTCGTGAGAGACTCCTAAGAAAATTAAAGAGTCATGGGATAGGAGGCAAGGTTCTGTTGTGGATTAGGAATTGGTTATTGGACAGAAAACAGAGGGTAGGTTTAAATGGTCATTTCTCTCAATGGAGGAGGGTGAACAGTGGAGTGCCGCAGGGATCGGTTCTGGGACAGGTGCTAGAGCCCTTCAGGGAGCCATGTCACTACTGTGCCTGCTTCCATGGCCACCCTCGTGATTTGACAATGGAAATTTACTTTGGGTTTACTCCATTTAGGTGAGAGGCTGCGTGGTAGGAGTCTATCCTATAGAAGAACTAAGGCACCTTTCAGTGATCTGGCTCACAAGAGCTGTTTGTTAAGCTTTGTCCTCCACAGTCCACCCTGGGACCCCAAAATTGCTGGGCTGGCTATGCCCAGAGAGAAAGCGCATTGTTAAAAATGTATCAGCACAGCACTGGGCACCTTGGTACCATTATAAAATGCTAGCATAACCCGGTATCAGCATGCCTAACATTTAGGCACCCACAATGATGTCAGCCATAGAGTTGGTACAAGTGTGAGCACCTAAATGTGGTAGTGACTCACACTATTTTCAGTTATGCGACAAGTGGAAGTCCTACCAATGTTCCCTCTAAACTGAGCATGTGTCCTTTAACTGCACTGCAACCAGTGGAAGGTGGAGCTTCAGTATTGTGTTTTCAATTGCTGGGGACAGGCAGGTTCTCTGGAGTTCTGCAGAACTTGCCTGTCCCTTGCTATTCAAAATATGATATTGAAATAGCACCACCCCTGGCAGGAATGTAAGTGGAGGACCGCTGCATAGTTTACAGGGAACATTGAGCCCTACGAGTGGTGTAGTTATACAAGGTGCGTGTGTTGCGTACGTACCATCTGTCAGACTCCTCCGCCTCACCCATGCCTTATAGTCATCTCTGCTTCAGTCTTTGCCCGGGCAGCTGCAGCGACACTCATAGGCTACCTGAACCATCCCACTCCTTCTGATGCAACTTCCTGTTTTGTGAAGGGCGGGATGGTTCGGAAAGGAAGTTCTGGTGCAGGCCACAGGCAGCCTATGAGTACCACTGCCCGGGGGAAGACTGCAGCAGAGATGGTTTTTGAGGTACCAGGGGTTGGGGGTGGGCGGGGGATGCACGGAAGACTGGGTCACATGGGAGACGCACCCCCTGTAAAAAAAATTCCTGGCTACACCACTGAGCCCCACCCATGCTCCGCCTATGTATATGCCCCCTTTTGCAAATCCACACTATGCAAGATACATGGGAATTTTCAAAATAGTGCTTAGGTGGAATATTGGCTTTTGCTTGGAAATGTTAGTATAGAATTTTGGTGGCTCTCCTCCCTGTGCAGCCCATGACTCTCCCTGCGCACTCTCTGCAGTCACGCTGTCAGTTTCAGTATTCAGTGAGCGTGTCCTGCCAGCTAATGCCTCTTGTAGACTGAATCAGATTACCCAGCCATCTTCAAATTGTCATTAACACTGTCTTTCAGGATCTACTGGGCTGTGATGAGAACTTGAGGGAAAGAGAGTGATTAAATAATTAGCCTATCTAGAAACACCACAGTGACTTAATTAAGATCCACAAAATATATCCTTTTTTTTAACTCCCTTCATCCCCTACGCTCTTTTAATTGGAAAGTTTATTATTCATTAGAGGGCAGATCATTATTTCCTTTTATTACTACTACTACTACTTATCATTTCTATAGCGCTACTAGATGTACGCAGCTTTTACCAAAATCTCTCCTTCCCATTAAAAAAAAAATCTATTACATTTTGCTTCTTTTTCCTTATGGCAAGAAGACAATTTTAAAAGGTATTTACCCAAGTAAAATGGGCTGACTGAAAATTGCCTCCTTGAATGCGGCTATTAAGGATGTTCCTTTGGACAGGTTTAGGTTAGAAGGACGAACACCATTTTCCCCTGCCATCCACACACAACTGCCCAACTGGGCTGCTTCAGGGGCTACAAGATAAATAATATACAGATAAATGCATAGAAAATGCGACACTGTGCTTAGAGAAAAAAGAAAAATGACAAAATAAATAATCCTATAAAAATGAGGATAGATGTCTCGTTATCCTTTATTGATTATAAACCGGTTATGCATTTTTTATGTATTTTTTATATATTTATCTATATATGTTGTGAACATATCATTCATTTATAATTGCCATACATGCAGTATAGGATTATTTATTTTGTCATTTTTCCTTTTTCTGTACGTTGGTTATTATTGAGGATGGATATATTTAGCTAACTTTTAATAACTCTAAGCACAGTGTCGCATTTTGTATGCATTTATTTGTACATAGTAGCCTAACTATTGTTATCTCTGTTTCTAAGTCTGTGGGATTTTGATGTTTTTATTTGAGATTTATTTATTTATGTAATTCTGTATATTATTTATTTTGTAGCCCCTGAAGCAGCCCAGTTGGGCGAAACACGGCCTGTGTCGGGCTATTGTATACATATTTTAATTGGTTTTCATCAACAAAATATATTTTGGTTTTTCAACGATCTGCTTTTTTTTATATATATTTTCCATCTTGGAGCTTGCAGACCGTCTGCCCTTGTGTTTTCTTGGATCCACACACAACTAGCAGGTGCACAGTGTAAGGACGCTAGTAATGCGTGCATTGCGCGCATGTTAATTTTCAAAAAGAAACCATGAGAATAGCTTATCTTTCAAAATAGATATGCTAAAACCGCCTGGATACTTTTGTAACTCCACAGGCTTTCTGAAAATTGTCCCTCACCCCTCCGTTGGATTTTCTGTGACGAAGACTGAGCTAGAATGGAATGTGAACTGTTTGGAACTGAATCCATCTTTGTTACCCTTTTTTTTCCTGTCAATTCTTCTCCTTCATACAGGAGGCTAATAGCATTTTTACTGTAGTATGTCCTTATACTTCAAGCTTCCTAGGAAAGCACATTCATTTTCATTATTTTTTAACAAACCTGACCTGCTGCATCCCAGCCCTTGCCTACACCCTGTCAAACAGAAAAGTGCTCATCATTTCTGGTCCCAAATTATTCAGCTTCAACGAGATTTTATGGCCCAAAGCACAATGGAAAAAAAAAAACCCAACAACTGTGGAATGTGTGTCTGTCAGGAGTGAGAACTCCCTCTCCCTCTTCACAGTTACAAGACTCTGCCGCTTTCCTTTCCTTTTTGACCTGGGGGTGGGGGGGTGGTCATATCTGATGATTATAATGTGGCTAAACGGTAGAAAAGGCAATAGGAAAAAGCTAGAAGCATGCTTGGATGGGACAGGAATGGCCAGCAGGAGATTTCATTTGTGGTACTGTGTGCAGTCCTGCAGACTGCTCCTTCCAAAGGACATACAGTCAATCGGATGGAGTTGATTCAGAGAGGGGCTATTAAAATGATTAACTGCCTTCATCATAAAGCATATGTGTACAGACTTAAAGATCGATACCTATATCCTGGCGGAGAGGTGGGAGAAGGGAAAAAAATGTGATAGAGGCATTAAAATACCCCTAAGGAGTCGAGATTCTTCCAATGAAATGGAGACTCTGGAATGAAGGGTCATAGGTTAGGGAGACGACTCTGGAGTAATCTCAGGAAATATTTCTTTACAGAAAGGGTAGTGGACATGCAGAATAGCCTCCCAGTGGACAAGGTCAATATCTGAATTCAAGAAAGCATGGGATAAGCACTGAGCATCTCTGAAGGAGAAGGGGTTGTAGAGGCGGGTTTGGATAAGCAGACTGGATAGGCTGTTTCATAAGAGGTGCCTATGTAAAATTTCCAGAAAAGCACCTATTTAATGAAGGCATATGGGTACCTACTTAAACTATTATTTATAGTGCATAAATTCATTCTCACAAATGTAAACACATTCTCAAGGTTATCATCTTATAAAACATGCACCTGCATTACAGCACCCACCCTGAGGACCACCCATGCATGATCTTGTCAGCATGCATTCTTGCATGTATGTATTCCAGTGTATAATCTTGGAGTAGCCATTTTTCATGTGCAAATCAAAGAGGGTAATTTTATAACAGGGTGCCTGGTTTAATAAGTACATAAGTACATAAGCATCGCCATGCTGGGACAGACCAAAGGTCCATCGAGCCCAGCACCCTGTCACCGACAGCGGCCAAAAGAACAAGCAATTTGTCCCGCCCATCCTAGAAATACTGTATTGCCTCGTCCATTCAATAACATTCTATGGCTTTTTCTTCCAGGAAGCCGTCCAACCCTTTTTTGAAGTCCGCTAAGTTAACCGCCTTAAACTCTGGAATTCGCTGCCAGAAAAGGTGGTTAACTACGCGTTCAGGGAAGAAATATTTCCTCCGATTCGTTTTAAATTTACCACACTGCATCGGAGGTGTGCTGGAGATGCAAAATGCAGAAAGGCACATTTCTTCACGTGTGGTGGACATGTCCGGGGGTGGTATTATTTTGGCAGGCAGTGATGAAAGTGTTGGCCCAAACTATGGTAGATTCCCTGGTGTATGGCCCACGGGAATGTTTATTGGGAATGCATAATGAGCGGGAGGTGTGGGAGGAGAGTAAACTGATGAGGTGGGGCCTAGCAGCAGCTAAGTATCTTATTGTGCGCTGCTGGAAATCAGTGGACCCTCCAAGTATAGGGGATTGGAAGGTTAAAGTGAGACTTTTGTGGCATATGGAGCGTTTAACGGTATATAGGAGGGAGGGAGAGCTTAAACGTAAGAGGGGATGGACAAAACTCCAACAGATGATAGAGAAACTTTAGGGGGGCTTGGGATACATTCCAGGGAGGGATGGGTGGGTGGGGGGAATGGGGAGAGGATTATTAGGGGACAAGGGTATAAATGGAATGGAGGGGAGGGGGGAAGGTAATGGGGACAATATAGATTCCACCTCCTGTGATAGAAAGGTGAATAGATCAGCAGGGGAATACACAGGGGGAACACAGTTGGAGGGAATTGTTCAAAGGGACCAGTTTGAAATTAACAGGTTGAGATGATGTTTTGTTATACTAGTTAGTGGAATAGTCTGCAGCTTGACACACCATATTGAGACAATGTAATGTGACAGATATATAAGCTGTTGTACAGTTAATGATTTAATGGTATGATGGTTTCTAAATGTACAAAATATTCAATAAAAAATTTCAAGTTAAAAAATTTTTTTTTTTACCACACTGCAGCTTCATCGCATGCCCCCTTGTCCTAGTATTTTGGAAAGCATAAACAGACGCTCCACATCGACCCGTTCCATTCCACTCATTATCTTATAGACCTCTGTCATATCTCCCCTCAGCCGCCTTTTCACCAAGCTGAAGAGCCCCAGCCTCTTCAGCCTATCCCGATAGGGAAGCCATCCCATCCCCTGTATCATCTTTGTCGCCCTTCTCTGGGTAAGTGCTATTTTATAATGACAAGTAGGTGCCAATGAGGGGCATTTTCGATATGATGTCTAAGTCCACTTTGGATATTTTGCACAAAATTTCCAAAATCCAAGTAGTAAATAAGGTCATTTTTGAAAAAAGAAAAACATCTCTCTTTTTTTTTCAAAAATACTGTTTTGAACAAAGTTTAGTGCTTTGGATGTTTTGTTTTTTGGTTTATTTTCAAAAACAAAACAAGCAAGTGTAAAATGCAGAGATTCATGCCATTGGGATGTAGGAGGAGCCAGCTTTTTAGTAGACTGGTCCCCCAGACATCCCAGGAGAGCAATGGGGCCCCCTAGAGGGCACTTTTCTACACTTCATAAAAAGCTCCCGTGTGCATATCTCACTTTGCTCCCTTATCTTGTCTCCTGAGTGGGGACGAGGGAGGAGGGGCAGGAGAAGGAGGGGGGACAGGGGGGAGAGGGAGGGGATGAGGGGCACCACCTGTTAAATTGCCCTGTTGGCACTTTGCGATAAATAACTAGATTTTGGGTTGCCGTTTGGGCACTCGGTCTCTGAAAGGTTTGCCATCACTGCACTAGGCCATTTTCCATGTCGTCAGCCAGGATGAAAAGACTATTTCTCTCTGGTTTGCTTTAGACATCGAGGGGTCCTTTTACTAAGGTGCGCTGAAAAATGGCCTGCGGTAGTGTATATGCGTGTTTTGGGCGCGGGCAGAATTATTTTTTAACGCACCTACAAAAAATGCCTTTTTAAAATGTTTGCCGAAAATGGACATACACCAAAATGAAAATTGCCACGCGTCCATTTTGGGTCTGAGACCTTACCGCAAGCCATTGACCTAGCGGTAAGGTCTCACATGGTAACAGGGCGGTAATGGTCTACACACGTAGCTGTCGCGTGTCAGAAAATAAAAAAATATTTTTTGGACATGCGCCAAAATTGAAATTACCACAAGGGCCACATGGTAACCGGGCGGTAACTCAAATTGGCGCACTTTGGGTGCATGGAGGTGCCTATGTGGCTTAGTAAAGGGCCCCCCCTAAATGTCTGAAGATCTTACTAAAAAGTTAGCAACTGGGTATGAAGTTTGGGAAATTCAAACAAAAGTTGACCTAATGTTACAAACTCTACATGCCTTGAAAGGAAAATCTTGATGCAAGGAACATTATTAAAATGTTAGAATGCAGTTGTGATTGCTCATTTGTTGCTGTTTTATCCTGAGGAACTTTTCTTTCAACTTGAGTTTTGTGAACTCTGTTTTTAAATTGATCCCATGGCTGTTCTCTGAAGGCTTAATGGTTTTTCTCAATGCTCGGCAGGCTTGGCTCAGGGTGGTCAATGCACTCAGGTAATCCAGCGGAGAGACAAAGAAAACACGAAGAGCTGACAGATGAAGAGAAGGAAATTATCAACAGAGTAATAGCCCGGGCAGAAAAAATGGAAGAAATGGAGCAGGAGCGAATTGGGTAAGAAATGATATTTACACAATCTTTACGACATCGAACGGAATAACTGTAGGACCTTGAAATTGCTGCTGCCTAACAGTAGATTATAATAATTGAGGAATGGAAGTAATGGTGTGTTAATCACTTCTTACTACTATTACTAGTAAGTAGCACCACCTTGAGGGCTTTCGTGGGTCTGGGGCTCAACCTAGCTAGAGCCTCCTGAGCAGTGGCGTTCCTTGGTCAGTCGCTGCTGTGCACCCCCCCCCCCGGGTGCAGCGTCATCCATCCCCCCTGGTACAGCACGACACCCCTCCTGGGTGCAGCATGACACCTCCCACCCGGCGCATCACCTCCAAGCTCCCCCACCCCCCCCGGGTGCATTCTTCTTGCCTGCTGGGGTGCAGGGAGCAGCTGCACAGCTGTTGGCTCCGCCGGCCCTTCGCCCTCTGCTGTTACTTCCTGTTCTGGGGCAGAGGGTGCAGGGAACCGGCGGAGCCCAACATCAGCACAGCTGCTCCCAGCACCCCTCCTGCAGCGTGCACCTGGGGCGGACCACCCTCACTGCCCCGCCCTCGGTATGCCACTGCTCCCAATGCAGTCCCTATCGGTCCTTTATTCACTTGGCACTCAGTTCCTTCACCTGAAGAAGAAAAAATCCAAAAGACTGCAGTGAACAAGGCTGGCTATTATTTACATAGACTTCTATATACACCGTCTTATGCACCTAAGAAATGAGAATTTCTTATCACATCAATTCAGTTACCATAAACAAACACCAACAAATTTCAATAGTCTTGGTACTTACCCAGTACTTGTTCCTTATACCAAAGGCATTAGTCTATAAGATCTTTAGAACCAGTAACTTATAGTCTTTCACACCTTGCAAACCCTTTCAATCTTGATTGCTAAGGTAGTAGCTTCCCTGCTGCTTAGTTAAATCAGTGTGTGGGTGTGGCTGTGTTGCCTAGGTCTCTCTTCTCCTTTCCTTGTAAGTCCAACCTTTTCCAATCCTCTCAGATCTCACCACTCTACTGTAGACTTCTGGGGTTGGACTTCCAGGCTGGTTATGCCTGTCCCTGCTGTGGCTTCCTGGAAGTTTTCCCTGGGCTTTGAGTACCAGATGTCATCCCAAGAGCTATCCTCTTCCACTGGGCTTCTAGTGCTAGCCACACTTAGGGATCCTTATCCCTGGCTAGGCCCCTAGTGCTGCTTGCACCTTGGAGGCCTTGTCTCACGCTGGTCCTCTCTTTAAGAAGAGCCTCTGGGATTTCTCCCTGCTGGGGTTCAGGGCTGGCCAGCCCTTAACAGGGCTCTGCAGCCACCAGTATCAGGGTTCCCCACTAGAGGGCTTCCTGTGCTCTTCTCAGTCTTAAGTACTGATAATGCCCCCACAGGCCATTTTATTCTGCCCTGCGCTGCTTTCAATGGCCTCCTTGCCTCGAACAATGCTCCCAAGGGCTGTTACTCCTTCTGCCTTGAGATGGTCCCAAAGGCCTCTGTTCCTTGAGCGATGCTTCCAAGGGATGCTGCTTTTCTTGTCTTTAGGAGAGCCTCTAAGGGTATTCTACCTGCTGGGGTTCAGAATTACCAGCCTTTAATAGGGCTCTGCAACTGCTGGTAACAGGGTTTTCCTCTAGAGGGCTATCTTCCATCTTAGCCAGAAGCAAAGATCATTCACCAAAAATGAACACAGAACCAGTCAGGGGTGTAGCCAGACCTTGAGGTGGGAGGGGGGCCATAGCCCAAGGTGGGGGGGGGGCACATTTTTGTCTCCGGCATCGCCGCATTGCCTGCCCTGCTCTCTCTTCCTTTCCCATCCGGCATGCTCCTTTTAGTGAAACTGCATTTCACTAAAATGAGTGTGCCCGACATGATGGGAAGAATGAGGGCAGGCAATGTGGTGGCGGCGCCACAGACCAGCGCTGGATGAAGTTTTCAACTGGTGGGGGTTGGGGACCCCCCGCCAGCCAACCAGGGGTGCAGAGCAAATTTGGGGGGGGGGGGGTCCAGGCCCCCGTGGCCCCACCTAGCAAGATTCCGTGCAGAATCCCAAAGAGTAGCAAGATTCCGGAATCCCAAAGACTAGAACTACTACTACTACTTATCATTTCTATAGCACTCATAGATGTACGCAGTGCTGTATACTGAACATGTAAGAGACAGTCCCTGCTGGACAGAACTTACAATCTAATCAAGATAGACAAACAAGACTAGCAACATTCCATGCTGACTCCCAAAGAGTAGCAAGATTCTGGAATCTCAAAGAGTAGCAAGATTATGGAATCCCTAAGAATAACAAGATTCTGTGCAGAATCCCAAAGTCTAGCAAGATTCCAGGATCCCAAAGACCACTACTGCTACTTATCATTTCTATAACGCCGCTAGACGTACGCAGCGCTGTATACTGAACACGTAAGAGACGGTCCCTGCTCGACAGAACTTACAATCTAATCAGCACAGGCAAACAGGACAAATAAGGGATAAAGGAATTACTTAAGGTGGGAATGATAAAACAGACAAGGGTACTGAACAAGTGAATAGAACTTAGTAGTAAGAAGCAGCCTCAAAAAGATGGGCTTTTAGCCTAGATTTAAATATGGCCAGAGCTGGAGCTTGACGTACCGATTCATGAAGTCTATCCCAGGCATCTGGTGCAGCAAGATAAAAGGAACGGAGGCTGGAGTTGGCAGTGGAGGAGAAGGGTACAATAAGAGAATTTTCTTAGCAATAAGCTCTCCTCATCTCTGCTCTGGCAACAGCATTTCATCTGCTCCAGTAGGAACGTGAAATTGTTCCTGGTATAGATATGCACAGACATAAGGCAGCTAACACGTGCTTACTGCAGGTTAAAATGTCCCGCGGTAGTTCTTGCATGTATGTGCACTACCTATGCGCTGAAAAAGGTTTTATTTTTTTAGTGCTGGGAGCATGTCTGGGGGTGGAGACTAGGCATGTTCTGTGATAATCGGTTAGCGCAGATACACTGCCGCGTGCTAACCGAATAGATGTGGTTAGCACAAGAGCCCTTACCACCTACAAAACAGATGTCAGTAAGTGCTTATGTGCTAATAGGAAAATTATTGCCGAAATTGAAAAATTGGCCATTTTCCAGAAGCATTAAAAGTGGCATTAGCGTGCGGGAAAGACCTGTCCTGGGGATTGCATAGACCACTTTTTAGTGCTGCGTTCTCGATATATACATGTAGGCATGCCTGAGAGCACAGAATGGGGTGGGATTGGCACTTACATATCTGCTAGAAGAAAGGAGGTGTTGATACCCTTCTACACGTCGTTGGTGAGGCCCCACTTGGAGTACTGTGTTCAGTTTTGGAGGCCATATCTTGCTAAAGATGTAAAAAGACTGGAAGCGGTGCAAAGAAAAGCTACAAAAATGGTATGGGATTTGCATTGCAAACCGTACGAGGAGCCAACCTGAACATGTATACCGTGGAGGAAAGGAGAAACAGGGGTGACATGATACAGACATTCAAATATTTGAAAGGTATTAATCCGCAAACGAACCTTTTCCGGAGACGGGATGGTGGTAGAACTAGAGGACATGAATTGAGGTTGAAGGGGGGGCAGACTCGGGAGTAATGTCAGGAAGTATTTTTTCACGGAAAGGGTGGTGGATACTTGGAACATCCTCCCGCTAGAGGTGGTGGAGATGAAACGGTAATGGAATTCAAACATGGGTGGGATAAACACAAAGGAATCCTGTTTAGAAGGAATGGATCCACGGAATCTTAGCAAAGATTGCGTGGCGATGCCGGTAATTGGGAAGCAAAACCGGTGCTGGGCAGACTTCTACGGTCTACGCCCTGATCGTGACTGAATAGATAGGGATGTGCTGGAGTGTAAATTTTAAGGGGCTTTGACATTAGCTTCAGAACTTTTAGTACAAGAACAGTGCTGGGCAGACTTCTACGGTCTGTGCCCTGAAAATGGCAAGGACAAATCAAACGCATGCGCCAAAACGACAATACTGCCCGGGTAGCACGCCCACCCGGCAGTAATTTCAAAGATGGTGTGCACTGTTTCCCATGGTAGAAAATATTTTTCTATTTTCTACCGTGGGGGTGGGGCATTCCCGGGGGTAATCGACAGCATGCCCACATTGGCGTGCGCACCTTGATTACCGCATATGGACTCAGGCAGTAAATAGCCACGTGCTACTTTTAATTTTAGTACACGGTCATTTACTGCCCCATTAAAAAAAGCCTTATTCCCCAGCTTCGAGAAAAATGGCCCAGTGCGTGCCAAAAAACACACGCCCACACTACCACAGGCCACTTTTTACTGCGACTTAGTAAAAGGACCCCTAATTAGTGCGTGCTAATTCCGTTAGTGTGCGCTATTTAGTTAAAAGAGCCCTTGAAGTAGGTGCGTTAAAATGTGTGAAACCTCCTCAACGAGGTGTAGTTAAATGTGTGTGCCTTTTTGCTTATTTGTGATCTGAAGAAGGGTTACCTTCGAAAGCTAATCAAAAAATATATTAAGTTAGTCCAATAAAAAAGGTATCATCTTATTTTCTTTTCTATGTTTTGATTTATTTCTATTTATTACCATGCTAAAGATGGAAATTACATGCTAACATTGTCACAAGAAAATCAGTGAACAACCAATTTACATATTTTTTTTTTTACAAATTTTTTTGTATGCAATTATTAAATATTCAATACCCAAATAATGTAAGGAAAATATTGTGCAATACGCAAACTATAATAAACAAAGGAGCCCTTTTACTAAGCCACATAAGCGTCTATGTGTGCCCAACGTGCGCCAGAATGGAGTTACCGCCCGGCTACCGTGAGGCTCTTGTCGTAATTTTATTTTTGGCGCGCGTCTGATATGCACATCTGAAAAATAATTTTTATTTTTGGATGTGCGTATCGGACGCACGCCAAGTGGCATTTGACGCGCATAGGTCATTACCACCCGGTTACCGTGTGAGACTTTACCGCTAGGTCAACGGCTGGCAGTAAGGCCTCAGACCCAAAATGGACGTGCGGCAATTTTCATTTTGCCGCACGTCCATTTTCGGCAAAAATTTAAAAAAGACATTTTTTGCAGGTGCGCTGAAAAATGATTCTGTGCGCACCCAAAACATGCGCCTACATTGCCGCAGGCCATTTTTCATCGCATCTTAGTAAATGGACCCCAAAATTAAGAACTGTCAATTTCATATTAGGCAATCATAAAAATTAATATTAAACGGGAGGGGGGGGGGGGGGGGGGGGAGATCAGAACAGTTAACAATGAGAGAAAAGCAAAAGAGAAACTGTATAATTCTATACCAATTAAAGGAAAATAATGGCGAAAACTGCTACCCATCTCTTCACCTAGACTATAAGCAGAACTAAGATGAATCTCTTGAGATCAAAGCTTAAGTTCTTTCACTGGGAAGCCCAGAAATGGAGCTTTTATTGCTAAGAAAAAAAGGTCAGTTCAGAAGGCTGATAGAAAATGTACTTTATCTTATAATAACACATAACCAATTTACATATTATTCAATTGAACCATTCACAAGAGAAAAACTGCATGACAATGACCCTGCTTCTACAATCCAACCTGCGGGTTAGAACTTCAGCCCCTAGGCGACCCATTCAAAGCTATGAATGAGTGAGCACTGGAGGCAGAACTACTTTGGTTCTGAGATGCTCAGTGCTGCATTCTAGGTTCTGAATTACACCTCCAGTAAATATCCATGTAGTGTATTCAAACGTGAAGAACGCTTTTCCTGCCTTTGCTAGAGAGCATGGGGTGCATGCGCTTAATCCATAATTTAACTTGACTCTATATCAATAGGAAATCTAATTTACAAAGATGATGTTCATTCATTTATTGCATAAAAAGGTTATTTTAAGGAAAAAAAAATAACAATCGCTCAGTGTAAAGCAGCAGTCAGCAGAGTTATTAAGTGCTACTTAATTACGTACAGCTTGTGGTCTGTTTTCAGATAAAGCCTGAAAAGATATTACGCAAAATAGCCTCAGCTTTTGTGGGGGTGGGGAGGAAAAGTAATTAAAGAGCATTTGGTGATATGCAACAGGAAAAGCTACAATGCCAATCTTTAAATAAGAACACAGAAAATGCAAGACTGGATCACACAAGTGCAGCAATTTAGGGCCCCTTTTACCACGCTGCGGCAAAAGGGGGCCGGCACTGGTGTTGGCGTATGTTTTACATGGACGCTGAGGTCTCCTTTTACTGCAGCTGGTACAAGGGAAGTCTCGACTTCCTGCAGGAAATGGCTGGGTGGCAAGTAAAGCACTTGCCGCAGGGCCATTTTGGGGGAGCCCTTACTGCCACCCATTGAGGTGCGGTAAGGGCTCCCCTGTTAACCCAGCAGTAACCGGGCAGCACACGGAACTGCCCGATTACCACCGGGTACGCTCCGGTGCTACAGAAATAAAGAAAGTTTTGTAGCACTGGAAATGATGGCACGCTACGGGTGGGAAATACCTCCGGGCTGCTGCGGTAGCCCGGCGGCATTTCCTGTATAGCCAGTGGCGTAGCAAGGGCGGGGCGGTGGGGGTGCAGAGAGCAGCCACGCGCCTGTCGGCTCCGCTGGTTCCCTGCTCCCTCTGCCCCGGAACAGGAAGCAGGGAGCCAGTGGAGCCGACAGGCTCGCGGCTGCTCTCTGCACCCTCCAGCAGCCAAGAATGCACCCGGGGGGGGGGGGGGGGGGGGGCTTGATGCGCCGGGGAGGAGGGTGTCATTGCGCCAGGGGGGTGTCGTGCTGCACCCCTGGGGGGGGGGTTGTGCACAGCGGCGATCCGCCCCGGGCGGCAGCTGACCTAGGATCGCCACTGTGTATAGCGAGCGGTAAGCCCACATTGGGCTTACCATCGCTTAGTAAAAGGAACCCTTATTTATTTAATGCATTTGGGGCTCCTTTTACTAAACTGCGGTAAAACGTTTTTGCCATGTGCAGAGTCCCCTTTTTACTGCAGTGGGTTAAAAGGTAGAAAAAGAGAAATGGCCATGTGGTAAGTTTGCACTTACCACACGGCCATTTCAGGGGGAATGCTTATCACCACCCATTGAGGTGGCGGTAAGGTCTCCCGCACTAACCCAGTGGTAACTGGGCAGTGTGTGGCACTGTCTGATTACTGCCAGGTAACCCCTGCGGTGATAATTTCTGAAAAATTCTGGCAGTGCCGGAAATGCCGCGCCCTGGGGGCGGAACTACCTTCGGTGACTGTAGTGGATCAGCAGTAGTTCCGGATAGCCTCATGCTGGAGTGCCCTTGCGGAAATAGGAAGTTACATCGAAGAGGGCGGGACACAGTGAGGGAAGGCCCGACGAGGCGATCCGCTTCTGTTACAGGCAGATGCAAGGAGCTGCACCGCCATTTCAGAGATTTTTTTTTAAAGGCAGGGTGCTGGGTTGCAAAGAGAAGAGGGCTGTCGACGGAGCTGAGGGTAGGCAGGTGGGGCCTGGGTTGGGGGGGGGGGCTCAGATGGGAGAAGGGGCCTGGAGCTGGAATTGGGGTCTGAGAAGGAGACAGGAGGGAGAATGGGGCGATGCCTGGTGCAGGGGCAGGTGGGAGAATGGATCTGTTGCTGAAAAAGAGGGCCCTAATGCAAGGCATGTGGGCTGAAAAGGAGGGTAGGTGGGTTAAGGGGGCTAGTACTGGAACTGGGGGCTGAAGAGGGGCAGGGGCTGAAACTGTGGGGATTGGGGGCTGAAAAGGGGACAGGGAGAAGTGGCTGGGGCTGAAGCTCAGGACTGGTGGGAGAAAAGGGCTGGGGCTGAAACTGGAGACTGATGGGATAGTGGGGCTGGAACTGGGGGCCAAAAAGAGGGGAGAGAGAGAGAGAGAAAAAGAGAGAGGACAGATCCTAGATGGATGGGAGAGAAGGGCAAATGGTGGATCGAAGGGGCAGAGAGAAAGGGCAGACAGTGGATGGAAGGGGCAGGGAGAGAGGGCAGACATTGGATGGCAGGGAGAGAGAGAAGGCAGACACTGGATGGCAGGGAGAGAGCGAAGACAGATGCTGGATGGGAGACCGTGAAAAGAAGATGAGGAAAGCAGAAATCAGAGATAACAAACTAAATAAAATATATATATATATATATTTTTTTTGCTTTAGGATAAAGTAGTATTGTAGCTGTGTTAATAAATGTTTATAAATAGAACATGGAAATAAGGTAATCTTTTTATTGGACTAATTTTAATAAATTTTGACTAACCTTCTGAGAACAAAACCCCCTTCCTCAGATCAGGATAGGATACTGTAACAGCACTATACTGTATTGACCTGAGGAAGGAGGTTTTGGTCTCTGAAAGCTAAATGTATTAGTCCAATAAAATGGTATTATTTGTTTTATTTCTATTTGTTAATTTGTAAAGTGGTGATTGGTACTTGTTAGTTTTTTTCAAATTTACATCTGCTGTCTTTATATTTTGCACAGTACTAGGGGACATTTTCTGTTTCTGTGGTGTTGCATTGTATGCAGAGTCTGGCATCGGGGGTTCAGTTTAATTTTTGTCTAAATAGAAAGTTTATGATTACTTATTCTATAGTGGATTAGGGTGTATCTGTGTTTGTGAAAAAGACATGGCTTTCGGTTGGCATTGACTGTGCAGGATCGACGATCTGTACTATTCTGCCTGGTTTCATTTTACAATAGGTGAACTGATGTTCTAGTGCTCACTGTAGTGTTTAAGATGCTTTCCTTTTCCTTGTGTGACTCGTAGAAATGACTGCTTATGGTATGGTAGAATTGCTGTATCGGTCCTGAGTGTTTTGTATTCTCGGTATGCCTAGTACCGGATTTTGGAGGGAGGAGTTAAAAAATGACCAGTCCCAGGTGTCAACTACCCTAGGTATGCCCCTGCATTCTACCTATTTAGTTCCCAATTCTACCTTAAAATGTACTCCATAGCAGGGACGATTTTTTCATGCATATCGCTTTGCACTCATTCACATTAACTCTCAATACAGCTAATGCTTACTGTATGGTAGCTTATATCACACCTTACCTTTCTACTCCCCAAATAAAGGGGAGGGTGAGTACAAAGTTTATACTAGATAAGAGCCTCAATAACGCTGATAATGTAACATAGAAACCCGGGGATCACTGTGACTATACAGATGGAGCCAGTTATAATCCAATCTGATGTGCTGCAGATCAGAAATATTACACATAACGTTTTCTTATTCAATCCAGTAGTTTCCTCCTGCTGTATGCTTCCAGCTCATTCAGAACCAGCACCAGGATCTGACACCATCAGCCTTCCTTCAGGACATCTTGTGGGTTTTTCACCTATTTTGTTTCCCCCTCCCCCAACACACCTAATCTGGGCATTTCATTGGTGGTTTTGAGTTGAGCCACGCACCAGGGCTCCTTCTGGAAGTCGTCAGTCATAGCCCTTCACCCCCTTGCACCGGGGGGGGGGGGGGGCTATGGACACTGCTTATGTAGCAGCCACTTGTGATAGGAACAAGAAGGTAATACTGCTCTGACTGACATTTGCACTGACACAAGCTGACTCAGTCTGCAACGTTAGATTTTTGTAGGTGTCACATTTTCCTGTAACACCCCCCCCCCCCCCCCGTTCTCTTCAGCCAGCCAATTAATACTGTGCAGTGCACGGTGTGCACTCTGGACTCTGCTGCGGTCAGTACCATCCCTGCCGCTGATATTTTCAGGTGCTGTAACAGGGTCAGTACACAACTGAATTCTACCATGCCCCCCCCCCCCCCCGAGGGATATGCAATTCTGCAGACAAGTAATTGCCATGGAGTGAAAACCTTGTCTTCGTCTCTCTTGTATTTTACACCTTATACTTGTCACGGCCAACTATTTTACTTTCTGTCCTCGAACTAGGAAGCATGACCAATTAGTAATTCTTTTTAATAACCTTTAGCAATAAATTCAGAAAAAAACCAGGCACTTAATCGTGGGGGGGAGGGGAGTACAATTTTCAGAGGTATTTGCCTGAGTAAATAGTTAACAACATGAGATTTAGATTTTATTTCTCTACTATGTACAATAAATATTGTCTCAATTAATACCACTATGGCACTTTAAACTTTTCAACACAGTCTTTTTAATGAATCTAATAATCTTGACTTCAGATTTCCGGTGTGTTTATTAATTATTTGTTTCATAAACTACACCTCTCCGCTGTACCGTTATTCTAACAGCGGGAATCCTCATTAGTCTAGATTAATGATTTTTTACTTTTTCACTTTTTATTCTTTTTCAGCTTTGTACTTATCTTATCTTCCAGGCTTTCTCACTGGTTTGCTCCAGAGAGAAGAGCAAACTAGAGGGGGATGGGGGTGAATTCTATGCCCACCCACCTTGGGCTCAGGCCCACCCAAAATTGTCCATCTGGCTACGCCCCTGCAACGCACCTCCTTGCACCTGTTCTTTTACAGAGGGGAAAACACCAGGCTTTTCAATTTGGAAATCTGGAGCAAAATATACAGGCTAAGATCCTTTGCAGACTTTACAAATCACCCGTCCCAGGCTATTGAAAATTGCCCCCTCTTCCCCAAATATATCCTCTCTAAATTCCTTTCCAAATAGTCGGATGACTCTGTTACACTGCAGAGAAAGTGCATGCTCACTAGTGCATTCTGAATGAATAGCATTTACAGATTTATTTCTCAAACTTTGCTTTGAAAATATGCCCCCAAGTGTTATGGTTAAACTACAAATGCTTCACTAGCTTAGCAGAAAGTGCTACATGCATTGTGCAGTAAAGGAAACATTCTAGCCAGCAGCCACTGCACTGCAGTATTTTTGTATGAGAGTGTCTAACAGAGATTTTGGGGGTGGGGGGAAGAGATATCTTCAACTGATGCTGTTGGCTGGGAAGTAAACCCAGTGTCTTGCAAGCTAAATGCTGCTTTTTTGCTTTTTATTGCATGGCAGCTTTGTCTACATGAATGCATTTGTCCAGTGGCCATCTTTTCTCTCCCTTCATAGAAATGCAAATAATTGCAAATTCCAACCTTTTTATTATCACTTTATTATGTGTGCCTGGACAGTCAAAATAGGGCATTTGCCTGCGTTCTTATCTCTCCCACACATTCCGTGAACGGGGCATTGGATAACAGATTAAGAAAAGGAAGAACTGCATTCATTTTAGGTTTAGAAAATATTTAAATAACATTCTATATATAATTGCCACAATGAAGGACAGACAGTACAGCAGGAGAAGAAATGCTTATCTTTCAGTCACAGGGTCCCCAGATTGTAATATGAATGTTGGTGCAACGGAGGAGGGGGGGGGGGGGCAGGGACTGAACACTGTGTGAGCATCTCTTCTTCTGTCTATCCTTGTTTATGAGATGTATTTTCAAACGTAAGTTTGCAGATTTGGAATACTGCAAATATTTTTCAGGATTTCCTGCTCTTTTTTTGTGTGTAATTTCTACAAAATTGATTGAGCAGGTGGTTGCCAGATAAAGAGGGGCATTTTCGATACAATGCCTAAACACAATGTCTAAATCAACATAATGCATCCTGCTTTTCCTGCATTAGCACACAACTCTGGAACGCTTTAGCAAACGTCATAAAAATAGTGCACACGACCTAACAATCTTCCGAAAATTACTAAAACCCAACCTGTTCAGAAAGGCATACCACAATGAACCTTCCTAAACACCAAACGATGAAACCCTTCCAGAACTAGACAAAATCGAATTCTCTATACCTGACTGCTTAAACTACCCTGTTAATAATGAACGTTAACGCTTCATCAACTAATCTCTCACGCTGGAAATGAACTGATTTTCTAACTTACTCTATAAGCTACTCTATCATTTATGTACTTAATGAAATTTCACATTTTTAAAAAAAAATGGAAGCGGTGCAAAGAAAAGCTACGAGAATGGTATGGGATTTGCGTTACAAGACGTATGAGGAGAGACTTGTTGACCTGAACATGTATACCCTAGAGGAATGGAGAAACAGGGGTGATATGATACAGATGTTCAAATATTTGAAAGGTATTAATCCGCAAACGAACCTTTTCCGGAGAGGGGAAGGCGGTAGAATGAGAGGACATGAAATGAGATTGAAGGGGGGCAGACTCAAGAAAAATGTCAGGAAATATTTCTTCATGGAGAGAGTGGTGGATGCTTGGAATACTCTCCCGCGGGAGGTGGTGGAAATGAAAACGGTGACGGAATTCAAACATGCGTGGGATAAACATAAAGGAATCTTGTTCAGAAGGAATGGATCCTCAGGAGCTTAGCCGAGATTGGGTAGCAGAGCCAGTGGTGGGAGGCGGGGCTAGTGGTTGGGAGGTGGGGATAGTGCTGGGCAGACTTATACGGTCTGTGCCGGGGCTGGTGGTTGGAAGGCGGGGAAAATGCTGGGCAGACTTATACGGTCTGTGCCAGAGCTGGTGGTGGGAGGCGGGGCTGGTGGTTGGGAGGCGGGGATAGTGCTGAGCAGATTTATACGGTCTGTGCCGGGGCTGGTGGTTGGAAGGCGGGGAAAATGCTGGGCAGACTTATACGGTCTGCGCCAGAGCTGGTGGTGGGAGGCGGGGCTGGTGGTTGGGAGGCGGGGATAGTGCTGGGCAGACTTATACGGTCTGTGCCAGAGCTGGTGGTGGGAGGCGGGGCTGGTGGTTGGGAGGCGGGGATAGTGCTGGGTAGACTTGTACGGTCTGTGCCCTGAAGAGGACAGGTACAAATCAAGGTAGGGTATACACAAAAAGTAGTACATATGAGTTTATCTTGTTGGGCAGACTGGATGGACCGTGTAGGTCTTTTTCTGCCGTCATCTACTATGTTACTATGTTACTTTGTATTTCTCATTCCGGAAATGGCAATCGCCACTACGACATACTGTAAGCCACATGGAGCTTGCAAAAAGGTGGGAAAACGTGGGATACAAATGCAATAAATAAATAAATAAATAAGTCTGATTTTGGACATTTTGCTAGAAACGTCCAAAAACTGAGTGGTGAACATAGCCATTTTGGTTTGAAAATCACCTTTTCCTAGATGTTTTGTGATCAGTGCATTTTTCTTTTGGGTCCATTTTGGAAACTAAAATGTCCAAGAGAAAAACACTCAAAAACTAGCCATTGGGGATGTCTGGGGGTCATCATTCTTAATAGACTGGCTACACAGATATCCCAGCAGAGTAGTGGGGTAGCCTATGGAGCGCTACAGTGGACTTTGCATGAAAGGTCCCAGCTACACATCTCACTTATATTGTACAGTGAGTCCTCCAGGAGCAGAAAAATACCTACTGTACCTCACTGTACACCACTACATTAGCTCTCAAGCTTGCAGGTGTCACCTCTATGTCGGTACAGTAGGTATTCGGTGTATTTTGGAGGGATCACACGTTCCACCACAAATGTACCAGCTAGAATGGGATATGGGCCTGGATCCCCTTCTTTGCAGTTCCTGCGCTGACCACTAGGCTGCTCCTGGTACTTGCTTGCTGCTCTAGTAGGAATGGCCATCATATCTGAAGCTGTCATAGAGCCTGGAATGTACTGTCACTGTCAGATCTTAGGGGGTTGGGAGGGGGGGGTCAGTGATCGCTGGGTGAGTAAGGGGGGTTTATGCCTTAATCCCTCCAGTGAGCATTCAGGGCACTTTTTGGTCACTTATTTGTGATTGAAACAGGTCAGCCAAAAACATCTCAATTTTGGTCTTCAACGGTTTCATTTTGTTCCATTATTGCAGAAAAATATCTATCTTTTGGGGTTGCCCGTGTCTCGCCTAAAACACGCCCCCAACACTTCCTCTTGAAATTTTGGACGAACTGGAGCGAAACGTCTAAAATCGGGGTGTCGAAAATTGCAACTTGGATGTTTTTGAGAGAAAAAGTTCCTTCTGCCATTTTATGACGTTTTTCTGAATATTTGTTTTGTTTTCTAAATGAGCCCCAAAGCATATTGTTATCCATCAGATGTGCAAGAAAACCAGGAGAGAAAGCCAGTTAACCATTAGTGCTCCCTCCCATATTATTGATCCTTATGAGGCTGACTTTGTGATGTTAATATTTTTTAACGTTGCAGAGAGCATTGTTAGACTAATGTGCATGTTAATGTTCCAGTAAAGCCCTCTCCCCCACACCTTTCTCGAAAGGGCTGTTGGTGGACTTAACCTTGCCTGTCAGAATGCCCCTGGCATGCCCATACCCCTCCTACATTAATGCTCCCTTTGCAGTGACCGGGACCTCAGATGGCACTCTCTCCTTCCCTCCTCAACCCTCTTCCCCACGCTTACCTTAGTTTTTTCATTTCAAAAAGGCGGCAGTGGCAGCGATTCTCATAGGCTGTTCTGCCGCTGGCACCGGCCTCTTCTCCCTACTGCAGCCCACCTCTTGACATTACTTCCTGTTTCCTCAGAGGCAGGATGCACTGCAGCGAAGAGGCAGCACCACAGCAGTGGAGCCTATGGGAATCACTGCTGCTGCCACCTTTTGGAAAAGGAAAAAAGAGGGATGGATGCAGGCGGCATCTCATTCCTGCCTTGGGCATCAGATTGCCTTGACTGCCCCTGCCCCTTTGCGTTTGCATGGGAGAGAAGTTAGATGCACTGTTTATCAAATAGGGGTAGATGTTTGCTACATGTGTAACTGCTAATTAGCACCGATCAGTGTTTGTTAATGCCAGTTATTAGTAGTTATCACCTCTGTTCCTGAATATATGTACCTGTATATATGTAAACCGCTTTGAATGTAGTTGCAAAAACCTCAGAAAGGCGGTATATCAAGTCCCATTTCCCTTTCCCTCTATGCTGAGCAGGAGTCCTCCACCTACAGTCCTGCCAGTGGGTGGTGCTGTTTCACTATCACATTTTCATTAGAGAGGGACAGGCAAGTTCTGCAGGATTCCAATGATTGAAAACACAATTTCAAAGCATCGCCCCCCACTGGCAGCAATGCAGTTGGGAGGACTCCCGCTTAGCTTAGACGGAACAGTGGTTATCACCAATTATTTGCCAATTAGTTAATTGAGTTATGTGTGTAACTGGCTCTATTCTATAACTCTGCACTGAAGTTTGGGTACCATTTATAGAATTTAAGGGATAGGGTAGTAATGTTCAAAAAAGTCTGCACTTATCCACCTGCAAAATTCTGCTTGAGCAAAAACGGCAATAGCTTCTGAAACAGTAGAGAATGGTACAGTCGTGTCAAAAGTCTGTAAAAGAAGTGCTTTAGATTGGATACCCAAATGCAGGGATGTTGAATGTTGAATTTGTGCTTCCTGGGCACGTTCTGTCATTCCCCTCTGGGATTAAAAATTGTATTACAAGGTGATTTAAACAGAGAACTATGCACAAATTCTTTATTGAAATGCCATTACCTTGTAACCTTCTACTTTCTGCCTTCATCAGTTTTAGAGCAGGAAAACGTTTCCTTAATGAGATCTATGCACAGCATTAATGAGATTTTGTTTACCTACCTTACATGTAATAAATACTGTACCAGAAAGCATTGTTCCCTCTAAGCTGAGTGGGTGTCCTCCAACCAGTGCCGTAGCGAGGGCAGCTGAAACCCAGGGCAGGTCGCCGCTGCGCACCCCCCCGCCCCAGGTGCAGCACGGCGCACCCTCCCCTCTCCAGAGCACGTACTTACGAGGGAAGGCGAGGGATGGGCGGGAGGGCCGAACCGCCCCGAGTGCATGTCGCTGGGAGCAGCGTCGGCTCCGCTGGTTCCCTGCTCTCTTTGCCCCGGAACAGGAACCTGTTCCGGGGCAGAGAGAGCAGGGAACCAGCGGAGCCGACACCCCCCCCCCCAGCGGTGTGCACCCGGGGCGGACCGCCCCACCGCCCCCCCCCTTCCTACGCCACTGCCTCCAACTGCATTGCTGCCAGCGGGAGGTGATGTTTCAGTATTGTGTTTTCAATTTTCAGTCACTAGGGGCAGACAGGTTCCCTGGAGTGCTGCAGCGCTTACCTGTCCTTCACTATTGAAAATATGATAGTGAAACAGCACCCCCTATTGGCAGGTGGAGGACTCCTGCTCAGCTTAGAGGGATCAGTGCAAAAAAAAAGTGGTGGAATGTGAAAGCAAAAACATGACAATTCAATGCTGAGACCTGGTGGTGGGTGAATTTGTTTGGAAATGTTGGCTGTGGTGTTAAACAGCATTGCTACGCAGATGAGCAGTGGCGCTGCGTATACATAGAATACGGTGATCTCTGTTGGCCACACTCATAGGGAGGAACTCTGCAAATGGTGCTCAAAATTTGGCGCCTGAAACAATCAGTGTTAAGCAGGATTCCATGAAGTGCTGGCGCCATTCCCACATCCAAACTTTAAGCGCCAATACTTAGGCCCGCTGAAACCTGGTGTAAAACGCTGCTGCCCAAGTTAGGCATGCTGAGGCCGTATTCGGTAACAACGCACATAACATTTTGGAATGCTCCTGACACGCTCTTGCCCCTCCCATGGCCACACCCCCTTTTGAGTTACGCACTATTAGAGTTAGGTGCCTTTCCTTATAGAATAGCCTGCAGCCAGATTCTAATAGGAGCAAATTCTAATGGATGCCAATTAACATCAATAATTAGTTGTTAGCACCCAATTATTGACGGTTGTCAGCTCATTATTCAATTAATTTGCATGCGTATCTTGGGAGAAAGCCTAAACTTGGGCAGTCAAATCAGGGTGCCGTCTATAGAATCCAGGGGCTAGCGGCAAAAATTGACCATTGTTCCTCTCATTCTAGAACAGGTCACTTAAATTTATGCGTCTATTATACAAGTAAATTTTAAAAATACTGCCATCCATGTGGGTAAATATACACTTAGCTGAGTAAATGACACCAGCGAACCTAAACACTATTCTCTAAATGCATACAGTGCAATTGTAAGGGGCGGGTGTTCACATGGGGCTGGGCCGAAGATGGGGCTAACATTTACATGGTCAACTTATAGAATACTGTAAGTTATATTTATTTATTTGTTACATTTGTATCCTACATTTTCCCACCTATTTGCAGGCTCAATGTGGCTTACATAGTACCGTAAAGGCGTTCGCCAAGTCCGGTAGAGAAACAAATACATGGTGACGTTGTGGTCGATTAAGGTTCAGGCACAATGGAGATTGAAGAGAGGAGAGGTTATATAGTGTCCATTACGAGCTTTGGTTTTGCTGTGTTGCAGAGTGTAGGCATTTATGTTGGGTCGGTAGGGTATGCCTTTTTGAACGGGTTGGTTTTTAGTGATTTCCTGAAGTTTAGATGCTTTTGGCAGTGAGTTCCATAGTTGTGTGCTTACATAGGAGAAGCTGGATGCGTAGGTTGCATTGTATTTGAGTCCTTTGCAGTTTGGGTAGTGGAGGTTTAGGTATGTTTGTGATGATCTGGTTGTGTTTCTAGTTGGCAGATCTATGAGGTCTATGTGTGTTCCTGCAGCATTTAGGCATGCCAGCCATAGACCTAGTTTAAATTTACACCTTCCTTTAGAATGAATGTCCTTCTAGAATTATTAGAGTGCCTAACTGAAATTATGGAGTGTATATCACCCATAAAAAGAGGCTGATATGGGATTTCCCATGGGTTAGCAGCCTCAGGTAGATTTTTTTTGTTACATTTGTACCAGTGGCGTAGCCACAGGTGGGCTGGGGTGGGCCAGGGCCCACCCACATAGGGCTCAGGCCCACCCAACAGTAATACACATTTATTTATTTTATTTTTGTTACATTTGTGCCCCGCGCTTTCCCACTCATTGCAGGCTCTATGTGGCAGGCAATGGAGGGTTAAGTGACTTGCCCAGAGTCACAAGGAGCTGCCTATGCCTGAAGTGGGAATCAAACTTAGTTCCTCTGTTCCCCAGGACCAAAGTCCACCACCCTAACCACTAGGCCACTCCTCCACTCTGTTTGGTCACTATGCCAATTAGCTGGGTTGAAATCTTACACATAAACTTTAACTACCGGGATGGCCAAACGTAGGTAACTATACTGCCAGAAGTGCAGTCGAAAAATTTTACTTTGGCAAAACTCAGCTCACAAAGACACTTTGGCTGAATTTTGAGTTAGTGAGCAGCTCTGCACAATACTGCATTCAGTAGGTCCTTAACTCAGAATTTTAACACATTTCTGCATTTAAGGAAAGGGTCATGTATTTGATATAAAAAGAAAGAGGATGGGAGTATTGTGTTGTTTTGGAGGCTGTATCTTGTTAAAGATGTAAAAAGACTGGAAGTGGTGCAAAGAAAAGCTACAAAAATGGTATAGGATTTGCATTGCAGACCGTACAAGGAGAGACTTGCCGACCTGAACATGTATATCTTGGAAGAAAGAAGAAACAGGGGTGACACGATACAGACGTTCAAATATTTGAAAGGTATTAATCCACAACCAAACCTTTTTTGGAGAGGGGAAGGCGGTAGAACTAGAGGACATGATTGGAGGTTGAAGGGGGACAGACTTAGGAGTAATGTCAGGAAGTATTTTTTCACGGAGAGGGTGGTAGCTATGTGGAATGCCCTCCCGCGGGAGGTGGTGGAGATGAAAACGGTAATGGAACTCAAACATGCGTGAGATAAACACAAATTAATCCCGTTTAGAAGGAATGGATCCACAGAATCTTAGCGGAGATTAGGTGGCCACGCCAGTAATTAGGAAGTGAAACCGGTGCTGGGCAGACTTCTATGGTCTACGCCCTGATCGTGACTGAATAGATAGGGATGGGCTGGAGTGTAAATTTTAAGGGGTTTCGACATTAGCTTCAGAACTTAGTACAAGAACAGTGCTGGGCAGACTTCTACGGTCTGTGCCCTGAGAAAGGCAGGGACAAATCAAACTCGGGTATAAAGTATCACATACCATGTAAAATGAGTTTATCTTGTTGGGCAGACTGGATGGACTGTACAGGTCTTTACCTGCTGTCATTTACTACACCATCTTTCTGTGGGTACACTCAAAGGGGTTTATGTATTACAAGCAGGTACTTATTTTGTAGCTGGGGAATGAAGAAGTGACTTATCTAGAGTCACAATTAGTGGCAGTGGGAATCAAACCCAGGAGTGGCCTAGTGGTTAAGGTGGTGGACTCTGATCCTGAGGAACTGAGTTCAGTTCCCACTTCAGACACAGGCAGCTCCTTGTGACTCTGGGCAAGTCACTTAACCCTCCATTGCCCCTGGTACAAATAAGTAATATGTAAGCCACATTGAGCCTGCTGTGAGTGGGAAAGCACAGGGTACAAATGTAACAAAAAAAAAAAAAAACCCCAGTTCTCAGGCTACTGCACTCACCATTAGACTTCTGCTCCACTCCACCTAGTTTACTTATATTACATACAAGTACTTTCCCTGTCACTACTGGGCTCACAATTTATGGGGTTTTTTTTGCACCTGGGCATTAGATGGTTAAGTAACTTGCAGATCATGCATGAGAGTATACTACCTGCAATGGGGACATGTATTCTCGAGTGGGCTGTACACATTAAAAACCCCCCACAAAAGCCTGAAATATCCATATTTTTTTTTCATGTTTCAAACAGTTTGTGCAGTTTTACGTGCTTAGACGCCTAAGTGGTTCAAAGTGACTTTTACACCCCTGCAGCCTCAGGACTAGTCAATTTGTTCCTGCTCTTTGGCCTCTTCCAGTAGATGAGCAGAAGAAAAATAGTTAAGTTTGTCCTGGGCTCCTTTCTGTTGATGTGGTGCTTTTTTACTTCCAGCAACTTATACAAATATAAGAATTTGTCATAGAAGGGAATTCTGACATTAGAGAAAGTGCAGGAAGCAATGATAAACCATTAGTCTGCACCTTGCAATATCATTTTCTAGATTTTGCTGCATGGTGCATTAAACATATCTGAGACTTCTCTTACAACTCCATTTATGCTGAATCACTATAAATATTTTACTGATTGAATGTTTGATCATTTCACTATTGTTATGCTGTGAGCAGAATTACCTACTGTACACTTGGCCCATGGGCGTAATTTGACTGTTTCATTTGGGGGCGGGCAAAGGATGGGGCGGGGCATATTAGCATATTCATTTGCATATATATATATATAAATACTCTAATATGGAGGGAGAATGAAGGGAGAAAGAGCTGGCTTTTTTTGGGAATAATGATAATGAATATGTATGTATACATTGAGGGGCATAATCGAAAGGGACGCCCAAGTTTTCCTGGGGACGTCCTCGCAGGACGGCTCCAGCAAGGGGTGGGGAAACCCGTATTATCGAAACAAGATGGGCGTCCATCTTTCGTTTCGATAATACGGTCGTGGACGCCCAAATCAGCAAATTTAGGTCGACCTTACAGATGGTCGTCCTCAGCAGAGATGGTCATCCCCAGGACTTGGTTGTTTCTGATTTTCAGCAATAATGGAAAGCGAGGACGCCCATCTCAGAAATGACCAAATCCAAGCCATTTGGTCGTGGGAGGAGCAAGCATTTGTAATGCACTGGTCCCCCTGACATGCCAGGACACCAAGCGGGCAACCTAAGGGGCACTGCAGTGGACTTCACAAATTGCTCCCAGGTACATAGCTCCCTTATCTTCAGCCAGATGCACTAACTGAACGGAAAAAGCCCTTCCCTTACCGATCCGTTAGCGATACGGAAAGGAATGGAAGGGGAGGGGAAGCCAGTGCAGAGCAGCCAAGCGTTATGCGTGGCTACTCTGCGCATGCCAAAGACGGCTTCATACATGCAGACAAGCTGCATGTATAATAGCCGTCTACAACCTTAAATAAATTGCTGTCTACAACCTTAGAAAAACACAAGTCCAGGTGAAAATGTCCAAGTGCTCGTCAGGGACGTCTTTTTTTTATTTTCAGAGTATGGGTGAAGGACATCCTTCGCTATGCCTTCGTCCCTGCAATGGCAGTTGAGGATGTCCCTGTGAGAAGGACATCCATGCCTTTGCTATGACTCTGACATCCCCTTTATTTATTTGAATTTTGGATCACAAGTAGCAGCAGGTAGCAGCAGTGGGATTTGAACCAGCCACCTCTGGATTGCAAGACCAGTTCTCTAACCACTAGGCCACTCCTCCACTCCCTTGAAATTTGGCCATCCCTTTGTGTGTGTGTGTGTGTGTGGGGGGGGGGGGGGGTCACTTCAGGATGTCCAAAACGTTTGAAAGAAGGAGGCCAATGCCTTTGCTATGCCTCTGCTGACACACGCATACCTCCCCCCCAGGGACCTACATACTGCTGCGATGGGCCTGAGTATGACATTTCAGGCTGGCAAAAAAAGATTTTAAAGTTGTTTTTTTCAGGGTGGGAGGGGGTTAGTGACCACTGGGGGAGTCAGGGGAGGTCATCCCCGATTTCCTCTGCTGGTCATCTGGTCAGTTCAGGCACATTTTTGAGGCTTGGTCGTAAGAAAAAACAGACTAAGTAAAGTCGGCCAAGTGCTTGTCAGGGACGCCCTTCTTCTTTCCATTATCGCTTGAGGACGCCCATCTGTTAGGCACACCCCAGTCCCGCCTTCGCTACGCCTCCGACACGCCCCTGGGAACTTTGGTCGTCCCCACGACGGGAAGCAGATGGGGACACCAAAAATCGGCTTTCGAGTATGCCGATTTGGGCGACCCTGAGAGAAGGATGCCCATCTCCCGATTTGTGACAAAAGATGGGCGTCTTTCTCTTTCAAAAATAAGCCTGATCACGCTTATTCCCAAAAAAGTCAGCTCTTTCTCCCTTCCTTCTTTCTTTCCTCCTTACCCAGAACTCCCTCTTCCTCTCCAGTAGTATTTCCCATCTGTAGCCCTCTTCATATCATTCCTCGAGTTTCAGTATCTGCCCTCAAAGTGTTCTGATCCAGCCCTTAAATTCAGCAGTTTCCCCTCACTCTCCTCCCCTCCATCCATGTGCATCTGCTTCCTCTGTCTTCCCTCCCCTCCATCCATGTCCAGCATTTCTCCTCTTTCCCTTCCCCTCCATCCGTGTGCATCTCCTTCCTTTGTCTTTTCTTTCCTCCATCCTTGGCCAACATTTCTCCTCTCTTAACTTCCCTCCACTCCATCCATGTCCAACATTTCTCATCTCTTCCCTCCCCTCCATCCATGTGCATCTCCTTCCTGACTTCCCTCCCCTCCATCCATCCATCCAGCAACTCTCCATTCTCCCCTGCCCTCTCCTCCATCCACCCATATCCAGAAAATTTCCTCTCCCTTGCCCCCTCAAAGGGTGGCGTTAAGGGCTCAGGCCGGATTTGGGCACACGCTGGTTTCATTTGTACCACAGGCCCTTTTCCTGTCCCATTAAAAAAAAAACCATTTTTTGCAGATGCGGTAAAAACTGGCCCGGCACGCGCCCATTACACGAGCCTACACTACCGCAAGCCACTTTTTACTGCAGCTTAGTAAAAAGACCCTTGTATGTCTCTGTGCGTTGAGGAAGCAGTTGCTGAGATACCTTTCCACCCACAATCATTTAGTAGCAAAGTGAGGAATAAACGTTTTCATAAACCGGCCGATATACAGCTCCTATTTAACCGTCCAGGAATGGCTCCTGGCCGGTTAAATAGCACTTAGCTAGCTAAGCACTAATATTCAGTGTGAGATAGCTAGTTATCTCTGCTGAATATTAGCTATTAGAATATAGCGGCTAACTGGCTATTGGGCTCATTTTCGAAAGAGAAGGGCGCCCATCTTTCGACACAAATCAGGAGATGGGCGTCCTTCTCCCAGGGTCGCCCATATCAGCATAATCGAAAGCCGATTTTGGGCGCCCTCAACTGCTTTCTGTCGCGGGGTGACCAAAGTTCCCGGGGGCGTGTCGGAGACGCAACGAAGGCGGGACGGGACTGGGGCGTGCTTAACACATGGGTGTCCTTGGCCAATGATGGAAAAAAGAAGGGCGTCCCTGACGAACACTTGGCCGACTTTACTTGGTCCTTTTTTTTTTATGACCAAGCCACAAAAATATGCCCTAAATGACCAGATGACCACCGGAGGGAATCGGAGATGACCTCCCCCTACTCCCCCAGTGGTCACTAACCCCCTCCCACCCTAAAAATATAATTTTAAAATATTTTTTCCAGCCTCAATGCCAGCCTCAAATATCATACCCAGCTCCATGACAGCAGTATGCAGGTCCCTGGAGCAGTTTTAGTGGGTACTGCAGTGCACTTCAGGCAGGCGGACCCAAGCCCATCCCCCCTACCTGTTAAACTTGTGCTGGTAAATGTGTGCCCTCCAAAACCTACCACAAACCCACTGTACCCACATCTAGGTGCCCCCCTTCATCCCTAAGGGCTATGGCAGTGGTGTACAGTTGTGGGGAGTGGGCTTTGGGGGGGGGGGGTTGGGGTGCTCAGCACACAAGGTAAGGCAGCTATGCACCTGGGAGCTTTTTCTGAAGTCCACTGCAGTGCCCCCTAGGGTGCCCGGTTGGTGTCCTGGCATGTCAGGGGGACCAGTGCACTACGAATGCTGGCTCCTCCCATGACCAAATCTTGGATTTGGTCATTTCTGAGATGGGCGTCCTCGGTTTCCATTATCGCTGAAAATCGGGGACGACCATCACTAGGGACGACCATCTGTAAGGTCGACCTAAATGTGGAGATTTGGGCGTCCCCGACCATATTATCAAAATGAAAGATGGCCGCCCATCTTGGTTTTGATAATACGGATTTCCACGCTCCTTCGTGTTGACGTCCTGCAAGGACGCCCTCAGGAAAATTTGGGCACCCCATTCGATTATGTCCCTCCACATCAACACGATATAATCAACTAGTCGTGAATATTCAGAGCTTCTCTAAGTTTAGTGGCCAAATCAGACTAGCTAAATAGCAGTCCTCTCTGTGGCTGCTATAAACTTAGCCGGCCAGTGCCGAATATTAACTTGGCCGGTTAAGTTTAAGCTGGCCAAACCCCCCCCCCCCCCCCCAAAAAAAAATAAACCCTGGATATTCAATGCCGGTCATTGGAAATGGTCCGGCATTGAATATCTGGCCTCAGAGCCCATCACGGCACTTAGCTGGCCTGCCTCCCTTGGGCTGAGTATCACCCGGAAAGTGTCCAAAATAGCTATGCTCTCCCTTATAACTGTGCCACTTGAGTGAGATTAGAACAGTGTTTCCCAAGTCTGGTCCTGGAGTACCCCTTGCCAGTCAGGTTTTCAGGATATTCACAATGAATATGCATGAAGGAGATTTGCATATAATGGAGGCAGTGTATGCAAATAACATTCATGCATATTCATTGTGGATATCCTGAAAACCTGACTGGCAAGGGGTGCTCCAGGACCGGACTTGGGAAACAATGGTTTAGGACATAAAGAAGGTATTTGATAAAATCAGGCTGAGTACCAAAAAACACACCTAAGTCGTCCCAGAGTAGGTTAATATTTTATAGAAGGCTTAGCGAATCTTTTGACTGCAAGGGCAATGTGCCAAGAGGATTATCCTGTGTTCTAAGAATGCATTCATAATGTGAAGATTGTCTTATCAATATTCAGCTGGTAGATGTGAACGTTTTTCTATGCGCTGTCAGCCCCCCGGCTAAAATAGACCTGCAATGTCAGACCATGGCTGGGCATCAGTATTGAATATCTGGCTGAGCAGCGGTACCTGGAAGTTATGTGGGTGTGGCTGATATTAAGGGGTCCTTTTACTAAGCCACGCTATGGCCTACGCATGCCCAATGTGTGCCAGTTCTGAGCTACCGCATGCGCCAGGTGGTAATTTCATTTTGGGCGCGCGTCCCCTATGCGCGTCAGAAAATCATTTGTATTTTCTGGCGCATGGCGCTACCGGGTGGTAAAAGGCATTGGATGTGCATCGACCCTTACCGCCCGGTTAACACGCGAGACCTTACTGCTAAGTCAATGGCTGGCGGTAAGGACTCAGACCCAAAATGGACGCGTGCCAATTTTCATTTTGCCGCACGCCCATTTTTGGTCTTTAAATAAAAGAAGCCATTTTTACAGGTGCGAGCGTCCAACATCCGTTTACACTACTGGAGCCCGTTTTTCAGAGCACCTTAGTAAAAGGACCGCTAAGGGCTGTACCCACATATCTAACTCTGCTAAGTTAGGATGCCTTTTCTTGCCCAGTTTGATATGTGGGGCATCAGCACTGGTACCCACATACCTAACTGGTTTTTATTCTTTCCCCAGACCATCCCAGCACTGCTTGGATTGTGCTTAGGTGTTAGAATCACACTGAATATTGACCCCCCCCCCCTGTATTCTTTTTGGGTGGGGGGGGGGGAGGGGAGGGGAAACTCCTTGTAATGAACAGTTCATTTGGCCAAATATCTTTACATATTCATATATATGCAGCTCAGGAATTTTGTTGATGGGAAGCTAATTTTACCTGTTATTTATACTTATCTGTAATTTAAAGTGGATTTTAATGTGTGTCCTGGCCCATCCGTATTTCATCTTCACTAATTCTTTTAGCTTCAGATATTTGCTCCCTGATTCTATAAAGGTTGCCAAAAATTGTGCATGCAAATTTAGGTGCGGCCCCGATTTGCGCATGCAATTTAATAAAATAATGAGCCAATTAGTTTCAATAATTGTCTTTTTAACCAGCAACTATTGGCACTAATTAGATCTAATTGGAGATTACAGCCCATCCATATCTATTCAGTCACGATCAGGGCCTAGACCACAGAAGTCCGCCCTGCACCGGTTTTACTCTCCAAATACCGGCGTCGCCACCCAATCTCCGCTAAGATTCCGTAGATCCATTCCTTCTAAACAGGATTCCTTTGTGTTGCCTTTTATGGAATAGCACTTAGGGCCAGATTCTACGCCTAAAAAATCCACATTGTAAACATTTCCGACTAAGCACATTCTATAAATGGCACCTAGATTTAGGCACAGTATATAGAATACGCTGATATCCTAGCACCTAAAACTGCGCACCTCCGTTTACATCAACAAAAACGTGGTGTAAATCCCTGCGTGTAGATTTACGTGCATCGGGCCATTTTCTATAACCCTTTTTGAACTGCAAGCATTAGAATTTAGGTGCAGCTCATTACAGAATATGCTTAGCGAGTTGTACACGTAAATTCTCATTATAGCCAATTAGTGCTCGATATTGCTTGTTAAGTGCTGTTACCAATGCCGATTAGCTTGTTTAGCCAAATAAGTTACGCACATTGGGGCCTTTTTACTAAGGCGCGTAGGCACCTAAGTAACATAGTAACGTGGAGGGGGATAATCAAATGGGGGCGCCCATCTATAAGGACGGCCCCATAAAGGGGCGGGGCAACCTGTATTATTGCAAAAGATGGACGTCCATCTTTTGTTTCGATAATACGGTCGGGGACGCCCAAATCATGAAATTTAGGTCGACCTTAGAGATGGTTGTCCCCGGTTTTTGGCGATAATGGAAACCGAGGACGCCCATCTCAGAAACGACCAAATCCAAGGAACGGGCAGGCATGAAGGAAACTGCATGCAAATGAGCTGCTCGCTGTTAGCTCATTTGCACACGATTTTCTTCCTAAGGAGGGGAAGTGACGGCAGTTGAGGATGTCCTTCCCTGTGATGGTGAGAACGTCCAAAATGTGGATGTTTCTGTAAGAAGGAAGTTCATGCCTTTGCTATGCCTCTGACACTCTCTTTATTTATTTATTTGGATTTTGGATCACAAGTAGCAGCAGGATTTGAACTGGCCACCTCTAGATTGCAAGATCAGTGCTCTAACCACTAGGCCACTCTGCCACTCCTCTATTCTACTCCACTCCCTTGAAATTTGGCCGTCCCTGTGGGGGGCAGTTGAGGACGTCCAAAATGTTTGAAAGAAGGACGTCCACGCCTTCGTTATGCCTCTGCTGACACACACATACCTCCCTCCCCCCAGGGACCTGCATGCTGCCCCCCCCAAAACACGCAGTAGAAAATATTTTACGGCGTGGTGCTTACCCGGCGGTAATCGGCAGTTTACGGACATAGAACACTTACCAGCCAGTTAGTGAGACCTTACCGCTAAGTCAATGGGTGGCGGTAAGGTCTCAGGTCAAAAATGGATGTGCGCTAGTTTTAATTTTGCCGCACGGCCATTTTCCAGTCACAAAAATGCCTATTTTCCAGGCATGCTGAAGAAATTGACCAGCGCGCATCCAAAACATGCGCCTACACCACCGCAGACCACTTTTAGGTGCACCTTAGTAAAAGGGCCCCATTGTTATAGACTACGCTTGGATTTCAGCGCAGAACGCTAGGTGCAATATATAAAATTTCCCCCTTTGTGTGTGTATACTGCCGTACAATTTTATAATAATCACTTTCCATGTGTAAAACATGATTTCCGTGCAAAGGATGCATTTCAAAATTACTCCCAAAGTTACAGATAGCTTAGTGAACACGGCATGAAGGAATGTAGGCAATGAGGACTATTAATTAGAAATATTGGAACACTGAATCCAGTTGATCCCTGTCCTGAATCTTACAGCACTTGCTGTAATTCGGTAAGGACTAGATTTAAGGCCCTGTTTACTAAGCTTTGCTGTAGAAACGCTAGCATTTTTTTACTGCTATGTCAAATGAGAGAGGAAATCAAACTGGGACTTTGAATGTGGAACGAAGAGTGGAAGATCTGAGTATCTCTGAAATCTTGGAAACATCAACTGAGGAATCTGAGGGGCCGGTTTACTAACCCACGTTGTGCGCGCCCAACGCACGCCAAAATGAAGTTACCGCCCAGCTACCGCGTGGCTCTTGCGGTAATTTCATTTTTGGTGCGCGTCCGATGCATGCGTGTGAGAACTATTTTTTTATTTTCGGGCACGTGTAACGGATGCGCGCCAAGTGGCATTTAACCTACGTAGGTCATTATCGCCCGGATTCTTTACCGCTAGGTCAATGGCTGGCGGTAAGGTCTCAGACCCAAAATGGATGCGCGGCAATTTTGATTTTGCCGCACGTCCATTTTCGGCAAAAAAGGGGCCCAAAACCCGCGCCTACAGTACCGCAAGCCATTTTTCAGCGCACCTTAGTAAAAGGACCCCTGAGAGAGCTGTTAGTATCATTTGTGTTTGAGCAGGACTTGAATTCCATAATGAGACTTTATTTTAGGAATTTAAGGGGCCTTTTTACTAAGGCACGCCAAAATATGGCCTGTGCTGGTATAGGCGCTTGTACCGGATACGCACAGGTCCATTTTTCTGCGCACCTGCAAAAAGGCCCTTTTTTTTTGCTAAAAATGGACATGCGACAAAATAAAAATCAGCGCGCATTCATTTTGGGCCTGAGACCTTACCACCACCCATTGACTTAGCGGTAAGGTCTCACGCATTAACCTGGGGAGTAATGGTCAGCGCGCACCCACTGCCGATTACTGCCTGGTGAGCAGCACGAGGTAGAAAATAGAAATTATTTTCTGCCGCGCGTTTTGGAATCAAGTCAAAATTAGAATTACTGCCCAGGGCGTGCGGTAGGTGGGCAGTAGTTCTAATTTGATGCGCGTTACGCATGCGTAGGTGCCAATCAGGCTTATTTTCAAAAGGGATCACCGGCGATCTTCCGACACAAATCGGGAGATGGCCGGCGATCTCTCAAAAGCGTCCAAATCGGTATAATCGAAACCCCCTTTTTTGACACCATCGCCGCTTTCCCGTTGCTGAGCCGGTGAAAGTTCAAGGGGGCGTGTCAGCGGCGTAGCGAAGGTGGGACGTTGGCGTGCATGGGCATGGCTAACAGAAGGCCGGCTTCAGCGCATAATGGAAAAAACAAAAGCGGCGTTATTGAGTATTTCGCTGGTTTTACTTGATCCTTTTATTTTCACAACCAAGCCTCAAAATGTTGCCCCAACTCACCAGATGACCACCTGAGGGAATGGGGGATGACCTCCCTGTACTCCCCCAGTGGTCACCAACCCCCTCCCACACACAAAAAAAAATCAAAATCAAAACCTTTTTTGCCAGCCTGTATGCCAGCCTCAAATGTCATACCCAGCTCCCTGACAGCAGTATGCAGATCCCTGGAACAGTTTTTGTTGGTTGTAGTGGACTTCAGGCAGGCGGACCCAGGCCCATCCCCCCCTACCTGTTACACTTGTGGTGGTAAGTGTTGAGCCCTCCAAACCCCCCACTCTACCCACATGTAGGTGCCCCCCTTCACCCATAAGGGCTATGGTAATGGTGTAGAGTTGTGGGGAGTGGGTGTTGGGAGGATTTGGGGGGGCTCAGCACCCAAGGTAAGGGAGCTATGCACCTGGGAGCTATTTGTATATATTTTTTTAATTTTTAGAAGTGCCCCCTAGGGTGCCCGGTTGGTGTCCTGGCGTGTCAGGGGGACCAGTGCACTACAAATGCTGGCTCCTCCCATGACCAAATGCCTTGGATTTAGCCGGGGTTGAGATGGCTGCTTTTAGTTTCCATTATTGCTGAAAAACAAAAGCGGCCATCTCAAACCCGGCAAACTCCGGCATTTGGCCGGTCCAAACCGTATTATCGAAAGAAAAGATGGCCGGCCATCTTTTTCGATAATACGGTTCCGGCCAGCTGTTTGCGGCACCGCCAAAATAGATCACCGGCAATCTATTTCACTGGTGCCATTCGATTATTCCCCTCCATGTGTCTTAGTAAAAGGGTCCCTAAATGCCCTGTTTTATGGGGAAAAGGTACGGATATATCCAGATGTTACCAAACATAAACGAGATTGGAGAAGAGCATTTTTGGATTGGAGATAGAACATTCGTGCACTAGCAGGGAGATGATCAGAAGCAAACACCGGTGCTAGAGGCTGTTACTAGCGCCGGCGTTTGCTACCGCCCCATGATCAGAGCCCTCGAGCGCGTGAAACAACGCGCTCGAGGGCTCTGAACGCAACTAGCATGCAAATGCATGCTATGCAGGGACATATTAATCCCCAATGATCAGCAACCAGCGCACCAAAGATTGGGTCGCTGGCTGCGGCAAACCCTACGCCAGCTCCGAGCTGGCGTTAGGATTTGCAGATCATTGGGGAGGAATGCTGGCATGCCCTCATTCCCCCCAACAAGGCAAACCTGCCAGTGACAGGGGACTGGAGGTCCGGTGGACCTCAGGTTCCCCTGACGATCCCCCCCCCCCCCCAGGTTCAGGGAGGGCTGGAGATCCGGTGGGTCTCCAGCCCCCCTAACTCCTCTCAACATGTGTAACCAGTCCCTGGTGGCCCAGTGGGCGACCAACCCTCCCCCAGCGACAGGGGGGCTGGAGGTCTGCTGGACCGCAGGCCCCCCCACCAATCCTCCCCCCTAGGTTTAGGGAGGGCTGGAGATCTGGTGGGTCTCCAGCCCCCCCAACCCCCCTTATATGGTGTGTAGCCCCACCCAGCGCATTCCAGGATACACTGGGCAGGGCTGGGCACCGCCATTTTGCGGCATCGAAGGAAGTGGAGGGAAGCAGGCTACCTCCCTCCTCCGACCCACAAGGTAGGGAGGCAGAGGGGTGGGTAGGCAGGGAGAGGGGGGCAGATTGATCACTGGACCACCAGGGACCCTTTGCTGGGGGGTTGGGGGGGGTCTGGAGACCCACCAGATCTCCAGCCATCCCTGAACGGGGGGGGGGGGGGGATCGTCGGGGGGGGGAGGGATATATCCAGGGACTGGTTGCACATATTGAGGGGAGTTAGGGGGGCCTGGAGACCCACAAGATCTCCAATCCTCCCTGAACCTGGGGGGGGGGTTGTCGGGGGGGGGGGGGGAACCAGAGGTCCGCCGGATCTCCAGCTCCTGTTGCTCGGGGCAGGGGTAGTTGGGGCCTGTCAAACAAGTGCGGGAGGATTGTGCTGAGCACATGCTCAGGCACAATTCTCCCGCACTTCTACCCCATGATCAGAGAGAATTGCATGCTTAAATATGCATGCAATTACCTCTGATAAATTGGTGCGGTAAAGCCCCGCACTGTTCCAGCGCTATTTTAGAGCGCTGTTTGGAACAGCGCAGGGCTTTTGATCATCTGCTTTTTGCTTGTATATCCATGCAAATGTGTCGTTAAATGTCTGGGAACTAAATATGTATATTTTGCTCCTGAGCAGTTGCAGGCCTTTTTGGATTTAAAGAACGTAGTGGCCGATGGAGTCTGACTTCTTTTTCAGGTTGTATTTCATTTAGGATGGCATAATCATGTCATTGGCCTTACTTTTGAGTTGTTACCTGGTGTTCTTTCATTTCTAGTCCTTCCCCCCCCCCCCCCCCCCCCCCCCCACTTTTCTGGTCTAAGGAAGAGTAAGTAACTTAATTGCACGTTTGTTTCTTCAATATTTAGCTTTTTCTTTTTTTCTACTTTGTAGTTCTTTAGCAAGTGACAACCTGTGAATTTGTAATTTCAAAAATGTAAAAATAAAGAAAAAAATATTTTGAGTAAGTTGGTCCCACTGTATAGCATGAGACCTGCGGTAAATAACGCATGTTAATATGCCACCACACTTTAGTAAATCTATCTGTACAATGTGGTGAAAATGAAGAGTTGCTGATCTAGGACACTTTCTACCGCCCTATTTTAGGCGTCTGCTGGACCGTTTGGATGACATGCGCAAAAATGTGGTGGGGGATGGAGTGAACCGATGCATCTTGTGTGGAGAACAGCTGGGTCGCTTGGGATCAACCGGTGTGGTTTGTGAGGACTGCAAAAAGGTAAGTAAATCGTATTTGCTCATTTCATGATCATTCTCATCTATAAAGGAGGAATATTGAATCTAGAGCTGTACCGAACTGCAGAATATGAATAACAAAAAGTATTATTCAGCTGAAGATGAATAACGGGCATTGAGCTTTAACATAACAAAAAAAATAAAGGAAGCAACGTGAAATCAGAGATTAAGGGGCCCTTTCACAGAGCAGCGGTAAACCCAATGTGGGCTTACCTCTCGCTCTTTTGGGACTGCCGCTTGCTCAGTGCGGCCGCTGGTGTAGTCCTGCCCCGAGCGTGCACTATTTCCGGGGGGTGGGGGGGGGGGGGGGGGGAAGAACCCCCTCCTGGAAATAGCTTGTGCGGTGGTAACCTGGTGGTAATCGGGAATCACTGCACGCTGCCTGGTTACCGCAGGAACCCTTTTCACCACCTCAATGGGTGGTGGAAAGGGCTCCCCGTCACATGGCCATGTGGTAAGAGTTCTGTTACTGCATGGCCACGTGTGCTGGGGTTTTTTTTACCCGCTGCGGTAAAAAGTGGCCCTGGTGTGTGAGAAAAACGACCCCCGCCGCCAGCGCAGGGCCCTTTTTCCCACAGCTTGGTAAAAGGGCCCCCAAGTGTTTATTTCAGTAGGATTTAGCATAGTAAAGCCTGGATTATTCGTATTTATTTATTTATTCGTATTTATTTACCGCCTTTTTGAAAGAATTCACTCAAGACAGTGTACAGTATTTGAATTTAAATTACTATTTGGCTGACTATGAATCAGTGGCGTAGCTACGTGGGGCCTGAGGGGGCCTGGGCCCCCGTAGATTTCAGTAGGGACCCCCCTCCCGGCGAACCCGCCCCCGCCGCCGCCTACCTTCCATTTTGCTGGCGGGGGACCCCACTCCCCGCCAGCCGACGTCCTCTCCCGTAGAACGCAATGGCACTGGCAGAGAAAAGTCTTCTTCCTTGCATGCTGACGTCCTGCACATTGTACGTGCAGGACGTCAGACTCAGAGAACAGTTCTGTTCTCTGAGTCTGATGTCCTGCACGTACAACACGTCAGCATGCAAGGAAGAAGATTTTTCTCTGCCAGACAGTGCCGCTGCGTTCTACGGGAGAGGACGTCGGCTGGCGGGGAGTGGGGTCCCCCGCCAGCAAAACGGAAGGTAGGCGGGGCGGGTTCGCGGCGGGAGGGGGGTCGGCAGAGACGGGGGGCGGGGGCGACAATGGCGGCGGGAGGGGCGGTGGCAGGGGGGGGCTAAAATGTGCCCCCTCCCCTCGAGCTGTGGACCCCCCTCCCATGCAAGTCTGGCTACGCCCCTGCTATGAATAATGTATTTGGGGCTGAATCAAATACGAATATTCGGTACAGCCCTAATTGAAACTTTCTGTCTGACTACAGTAAGGCTGTCCTGTTTATTTTATTTACTCAAATTTATCTCTCACTCCTTTGCAACCACTTGAAGCAACTTACAACACTAAAAAAGAATATGTTGAAAAGATTAAAGGGGCCCTTTTACTAAGCCACGTAGGTGGCTACACATGCCCAATGCACGTCAATTTGGAGTTACCGCCCAGCTACCACGTGGCCTGGGCAGTAATTTTGTTTTTTACACATGTCCGTTACGCATGCCAGAAAATAATTTTTATCTTTCTGCGTACAGCGGAAACCTGGTTGTAATTGTCATTCTACGTGCATAGATGGTTACTGCAGGTTACTGTGTGAGACCTTACTGCTAACCAGCTCATTTTCGAAAGAGAAGGGCGCTCATCTTTCGACAGAAATCGGCAAAATCGAAAGCCGATTTTTTGACACCCTCAATGGCTTTCCGTCGCGGGGACGACCACAGTTCATGGGGGCGTGTCGGCAGGGTAGCGAAGGCGGGACTGGGGCGTGATTAGGAGATGGGTGTCCTCAGCCAATAATGGAAAAAAGAAGGGCGGCCCTGACGAGCACTTGGCCGACTTTACTTTGTCCATTTTCTTTTCATGACCAAGCCGTGAAAAGATGCCCGAACTGAGCAGATGACCACCGGAGGGAATCGGGGATGACCTCCCCTTACTCCCCCAGTGGTCACTAACCCCCTCCCACCATAAAAAACAGGTTAAAAATACTTTTTTGCCAGCCTCTATGCCAGCCTCAAATGCCATACTCAGGTCCATCGCAGCACTATACAGGTCCCTGGAGCAGTTGTAGTGGGTGCAGTGTACTTCAGGCAGGCGGACCTGGGGGGGGGGGTTGGGGGGCTCAGCACCCAAGGTAAGGGAGCTATGCACCTGGGAGCAATTTCTGAAGTCCACTACAGTGCCCCCTCGAGCGCCCGGTTGGTGTCCTGGCATGCGAGGGGGACCAGTGCACTACAAATGCTGGCTCCTCCCATGACCAAATGGCTTGGATTTGGCCGTTTTTGAGATGGGCATCTTTGGATTCCATTATCGGCAAAAACCAAGGTCGGCCATCTCTAAGGTCGACCCAAATGTTGAGATTTGGGCGTCCCCGACCGTATTATCGAAATGAAAGATGGACGCCCATCTTGTTTCGATAATACGGTCGGGGACGCCCCTTTTACGGGGCCGTCCTTAGAGATGGGCACCCCCGTTCGATTATGCCCCTCCACGTCAATTGGTGGTGGTAAGGTCTCAGACCCAAAATGGATGCATGCCAATTTTTATTTTGCCGCAAGTTCCATTTTTGGGAAAATCTGCGCGCGCCCAAAACACGTGCCTAAACTAGCACAGCCCATTTTTCAGCGTACCTTAGTGAAAGGACCCCACAGTTCTTCCGTTACCTAATATAGCCATCATCCTAATTGCATCTATGAAAAATCCCCCCCCTCATTATGATTTATAGTCCACTTCTATGAAAAAATGATTATCCAGCTTATAATTGAAAAAGAAAAACGCCTATATTGCGACCCAAATCGGGAGATAGACGTTTATCTCACAAAAACGAATAAAGCGGTATAATCGAAAGCCGAATTTGGACCTTTTCAACTGCACTCCGTCGCGGATGCGGACAAAGTTGATGGGGGCGTGTCAAAGGCGTGGTGAAGGCGGAACTGGGGGCGTGGTTATCGGCCGATCAGAGATAGGCGCCTTTCGCCGATAATGGAAAATAAATATGCGTTTTTAGCGAGAATTTAGGGCACTTTTCCTGGACCCTGTTTTTCCACGAATAGGGCCCCAAAAAAGTGCCCTAAATGACCAGATGACCACTGGAGGGAGTCGGGGATGACCTCCCCTGACTCCCCCAGTGGTCACAAACCCCCTCCCACCACAAAAATATGCCGTTTCACAACTTTTTATGTTCACCCTCAAATGTCATACCCACCTCCCTGGCAGCAGTATGCAGGTCACTGGAGCAGTTATTAGGGGGTGCAGTGGACGTCAGGCAGGTAGACCCAGGCCCATCCCCCCCACCTGTTACACTTGTGCTGGTAAATGGGAGCCCTCCACACTGCCCCCTAAACCCACTGTACCCACATGTAGGTGCCCCCCTTCACCCCTTAGGGCTGTAGTAATGGTGTAGACTTGTGGGTGGTGTGTTTTGAGGGGGATTTGGGGGGCTCAACACCCAAGGGAAGGGTGCTATGCACCTGGGAGCTCTTTTACCTTTTATTTGTTTTTGTAAAAGTGCCCCCTAGGGTGCCCAGTTGGTGTCCTGGCATATGAGGGGGACCAGTGCACTACGAATCCTGGCCCCTCCCACAAACAAATGCCTTGGATTTATTCGTTTTTGAGCTGGGCGCTTTCATTTTCCATTATCGCTGAAAAACAAAAACGCCCAGCTCACAAATTGTCGAATAAAACATGGATGTCTATTTTTTTCCCAAAATATGGTTCGGTCCGCCCCTTCACGGACCCGTTCTCGGAGATAAACGCCCATGGAGATAGACGTTTTCGTTCGATTATGCCCCTCCATATATATCAACTAATATAAATTACAAAATATTCATGTTACTAACATTTCAAACTAATTAGCCTGTCTTTAGATCTCATATCCATCACCTCAGATATATCAACAAATCTGTAAAAAATAGCCTTGTCTTTAATTACTTTTGAAGATATGACTTCTCTCAATGTAACATCCTTGGCAATGCATTTCATTCACATGGGACTTGACCTTTGCAGGTCTGCTGTCCAATGGCTGATAATCTGCAGTCCTTAACTGGTGGTACAGTGAAAACCTTTGGTCCTCAGGTCTCAAAGGTCTTGCTGGTCTATAGACTGAAACCATATTATATACATTCTCTGATCCTAATCTCCAAATACACTTATGCATTGTAATAAACAATTGACTCTATCCCAATTCTTCGCCCTTTTAAAAATAATTTTTGCAGCTGTATTGTGGACCAACCACAATCTGGCACAACTTTACAGGAGTGGCCTAGTGGTTAAAGCACAGGTCTTGCAATCCAGAGGTGGCTGGTTCAAATCCCACTGCTGCTCCTTGTGATTTTGGGCAAATCACTTAATCCTCCATTGCCTCAGGTACAAACTTAGATTGTGAGCCCTCCTGGGACAGAGAAATATCCACCTTAACTGAGCTACTACTGAAAAAGGTGTGAGCAAAATCTAAATAAATAAATACTTTGAGAGGCCTAAATATTTCAGATTGTAGTAGTCTCATTGAGAGAAGGTCAGCCTTAGCCAACTGCCTGAAATGTTCCACCACTAGGTCTAATTTCCTAATCAATCCTAAATTCAAGAATGACCTTTTAACCATCATATGTATCTGATTCTTGGTAAACAAATCAATGTCAAGGGCTATAGACACAAGTGTTTAACTGGACCAAATGGGCACACCGGTTTCACTGTACATAACTGTAAAAATTTTGGGAGTACTCTTTGATCAGACTATATCCTTCCAATCTTATGTTTCCCAGGTAGTTAAATGATATTTCTATAAACTCAGGATCTATTCGGTTCAGTGCCTCTTTAACCAATCAATGCCTTATAGCCTGATCCACTCTTTTGTGATTTCTACTGTAGATTACTGTAACTCCCTTTCCTATGATATTATGGCTAAAGATATTCACAAAAAGGTAGTGCGACTGGTGACAGGATCAAAAAGGTTTGACCATGTCACCCCTCTTTTACGCTCCAAACAATGGCTACCAGTTCAGCACAGGCTTTCGTATATGGTTCTTTCTTTGGTGCATAAAGTTTATTATTCTGGGAACCCTCTCTTTCTTGCTTGGATCCTGATTTTTTTATTCCCCTGTTAGAGCCTTGAGTTCTCCCCAACTCAATCAACTAGTGATTTCTATCAAGAGCCAGATTTGCAGAGTAACTGGCTCTTCCCTCTGGAACACTCTCCTCCCCACTAACAATCTCCATTTTGAAAGATCTTTAAAATTGATCTGAAAACTTTTCGCTTTGAGGATGCTTTCTTATAAGACCTTAGTAGTGCTCTCAGGCGGTGGGTGCTTTGACCTGATTCTGGAACATCCTTTTCTCCTTTTTGTTTTTTTATCTTTCCTTTCTATGATGTAGTTTCTTTTCAATCTGTTATTTGTTGCAAATTATTTCTTAATGTAAATTGCTCTGAAAGCTACTTTGAAGGGTGGTGTATTTTAATAAACTTCAAACTTGAAACCAGATTCTCATAATTACCAGCCCTTGAGATGGACATTCATTCTTATCATTCCCTAGTTTTCTGGATTAAGGACCAACATTTGTCTGCCATCCGACCACCTATCATGTCTATACACTGCACAAGTTTGTCACATGCCTTTTCTACCATTGACTCTACTGCTATAATTATTTGAACATTATCATATTACTACTACTACTACTATTTAGCATTTCTATAGCGCTACAAGGCATACGCAGCGCTGCACAAACATAGAAGAAAGACAGTCCCTGCTCAAAGAGCTTACAATCTAATAGACAAAAAATAAATAAAGTAAGCAAATCAAATCAAATCAATTAATGTGAACGGGAAGGAAGAGAGGAGGGTAGGTGGAGGCGAGTGGTTACAAGTGGTTACGAGTCAAAAGCAATGTTAAAGAGGTGGGCTTTCAGTCTAGATTTAAAGGTGGCCAAGGATGGGGCAAGACGTAGGGGCTCAGGAAGTTTATTCCAGGTGTAGGGTGCAGCGAGACGGAAGGCGCAAAGTCTGGAGTTGGCAGTAGCGGAGAAGGGGACAGATAAGAAGGATTTATCCATGGAGCGGAGTGCACGGGAAGGGGTGTAGGGAAGGATGAGTGTGGAGAGATACTGGGGAGCAGCAGAGTGAGTACATTTATAGGTTAGTAGAAGAAGTTTGAACAGGATGCGAAAATGGATAGGGAGCCAGTGAGTCAAACCCAAACTTTGAAAACATTGGAAATATACATTGAACAGCATAGGGGATGATGAGATCTTAGGAATTCTGCTGCAATCAGTGGCGTAGCCAAGGGTGGGCTTGGAATGTTGCTAGTGGAGGAGTCGCCTAGTGGTTAGTGTGGTGGACTTTGGTCCTGGGGAACTGGGTTCGATTCCCACTGCAGGTACAGGCAGCTCCTTGTGACTCTGGGCAAGTCACTTAGCCCTCCATTGCCCCAGGTACAAATAAGTACCTATATATACTATGTAAACCCCACAGAAAGGCAGCATATCAAGTCCCAGTTCCCTTTCCCTATTTCAGATTCTACATGGAATGTTGCTACTATTGGAGATTCTAGATGGAATGTTGCTACTATTTGAGATTCTACATGGAATGTTAATGTTGCTATTCCACTAGCAACATTCCATGTACAAGCCTGCCCTTGCAGATCAGCAACGCTGCCGCGCAGGCTTCTGTTTCTGTGAGTCTGACGTCCTGCACATACGTGCAGGACGTCAGACTCACAGAAACAGGAAGCCTGCGCGGCTGCAAGGGCAGGCTTCTACATGGAATGTTGCTAGTGGAGGAGTGGCCTAGTGGTTAGAGTGGTGGACTTTGGTCCTGGGGAACTGGGTTTGATTCCCACTGCAGGCACAGACAGCTCCTTGTGACTCTGGGCAAGTCACTTAACCCTCCATTGCCCCAGGTACAAATAAGTACCTAAGCCGCATTGAGCCTGCCATGAGTGGGAAAGCGCGGGGTACAAAAAAAAAGTCCATTCTCCTGGTGAAAGAACTGATTATCCATGGAAACGCTTCTCCAAATAATGGCGCTTGACCTTTTAGAGTAGTGACAGGTCTCCTTGAACTTCAGAGTCAGACTAGTGCCACCTACGCCACCTTCTCCATGCTTGAGTGCAGTCAGCAGTCTCCCATAACCCTCTCTTCTCGGCCTGGGCAGATCCATGTCATGATGCATGAGGCGAGCCAGCTCAGCATCAGAGAGACCTTGTGTGTACATGTAGCGACCTCAGCAACAGTGCCAGCGAATCAGGTCTGTCTGTCTGTCACTGAGTAGTAAAATAACGTCTTAACGGTAACCCACGTTGATAACTATGCCCTTACATTTGCAAAAGGCCTATAATTTACCCATTTTTCAGATATCTCCCTTTACTATCTTACATAAAGACTTACTCAAAATCCATTTAAGGGCACTGGAGTAAACACCCTGATTCAAAATCATATTCAAAATGGCCATCAACTATTGAATCACATGTGGCAATTCTCTTAATAACCAAGCTGAACATGGGTTAGGATCACAATTTTTGCACCGAAACTTTAGAATTAAAGCAGGGGTGGGTAACCTTGGTCCTCAAAGGCCACAACCCAGTTGAGTTTTCAGGATTTCCCCAATGAATATGCATGAGCTTTATTTGCATTCATTTCCTCCATTGTGGAACTCATGCATATGTATTGGGGAAATCCTGACTGGGTTGTGGCCCCCAAAGACAAAGGTTGCCTACCCTTGAATTAAAGCTCTTAGGGTACTGAGGCAAAGCATAACCATGCATTATCAGCAAGCACTCTAAGTAGCTGTTTTCCCTCCTGTGTAACTACAGAAGAATCTTCCTCCTGCCCACCCAGACTCAGAGTGCCATTTCTTTCTTTCCTACACCTCATTTCCAATAACACTGGCTGTCTCAGGGTTCCAATTTACGACTAAAAAAAAGGTGCCAAATGATCCACAGATGCTGTCAAATCCAATTCCATCTCTCTCAACAAACCTTTCATCACCCTAAACAACTCTTTTGTGCAGTTTTTCCCTGACATAATTTGATGGGAATAATAAGTCCTTTATAAATCAAGCTGCTATCTGCTTATATAACTTCATCTGTGAGTTCCATTCCCTCTTCCCCCCCCCCCCCCCCCAATTTCACCAGATGCTCTCCTGCTTCTTTCCAGTTTCCTGCAAGGTCTCTTTTGTTCCAAAGTTATAGTTGTAAACCAAGGATATATCTTCTTTCTAGGCTGATTCATCCAATATATTGTCCAATTCAGATCTTAACACTTACCCCCTCTGTTTACAAAGCCTCCTCTATGCGATAATGCTGACACAGTCCATTCACTTTGTGTTGGCATAGCCATACGGCTTTGTAAACAGGGGGGTTAGTGTGACAAGTTACCGTATTTTTCGGACTATAAGACGCACCGGACCATAAGACGCACCTAGGTTTTAGAGGAGGGAAATAGGAAAAAATTTTTTTTCCTTTTTCCCTCCTCTAAAACCTAGGTGCTCCGGTGCGTCTTGTCCGAGTTTTGGATCGCCATCCCCTACTTACGTGACGCGATGTTCCCTGGTGGTCTAGTGACGTCGGGGCAGGAAAGTGCCCCCTCTTTCCTGCCCAGCGCGCTGCTCTCCGTGCTCCTGACTGCTTCCTGACGGTCTCGGCGGCCATTTTGAATCTCGCCGAGACCGTCAGGAAGCAGTCAGGAGCACGGAGAGCAGCGCGCTGGGCAGGAAAGAGGGGGCTCTTTCCTGCCCCGACGTCACTAGACCACCAGGGAACATCGCGTCACGTAAGTAGGGGAGGGCGATCCAAAACTCGCTACCTTCGGACTATAAGACGCACCCCCCATTTTCCTCCCAAATTTTGGGGGAAAAAAGTGCGTCTTATAGTCCAAAAAATACGGTAATTCCTTTTACTTTCACTAGCTACAGTTCAAAGCGTGCCCACATATAGCGTTCATATATCTTTTGCCTGCTTTTTGCAACTAATTTGCAGGGAACAGAAAGAGTTATAGGAAGGGTGTTAAAATGTGTAGGAAGAATGTAACTCCGCCATGTTCATCTCGTAATGATTTACCACCTTGCTTCTTTCGTTCATAGTAACATAGTAGATGACGGCAGAAAAAGACCTGCATGGTCCATCCAGTCTGCCCAAGACAAACTCATATGTGTATACCTTACCTTGAATTTGTACCTGTCCTTTTCAGGGCACAGACCATATAAGTCTGCCCAGCAGTATTTCCCGCCTCCCAACCACCAGTCCCGCCTCCCATCACCGGCTCTGGTACAGACCGTATAAGTCTGCCCTCCCCTATCCTCGCCTCCCAACCACCACTCCCTCTTCCCCCCACCTGCTCCGCCACCCAATTTCAGCTAAGCTTCTGAGGATCCATTCCTTCTGCACAGGATTCCTCTATGCATATCCCACGCATGTTCATATAAGATTGTATCATTGAGGTTGTCTGTGCTTGATAATGTGGATAATGCTGAACTCCCAAGAAGACGTATCATGGGGTGATCCAGCTAAGGAAGAAATTGGGTACATAATTCGATTGTTTTGGAATAGTCTGTAAGGCCTGATCAGTAACAGGCTTGTTGGTAATGACACATATTTATCTGGCTTTTAATGTATATAAAATGAAGTATTTTTATTGATTCACAATGCTTCTTTTTTAAAAACAGTAAATATTTAAAACCAATTTATAAGAACTCATTCAACGGTCCCTATCTTAGGGGTCTTCTAAGTTACGGCAAAAAGTGGCCTTAGAGTACCTTTAAGGGTGTCTTTTTCGCATGCTAAGGCCAGTTTTTACTGCGGCCCAAAAATGGCCGATTTTTCATTTTCCGATGTAGTGGCTGTGTGATAACGTTGCCATTAGCATGCAGCCATTAACAAAAATTAGCACACAAGCCCTAACTACGTCATGCAAGGTTCCACGTTAGGAGTCACGGACCAAGAAAGGGATCTAGGTGTCGTCGTTGATGATACGTTGAAACCTTCTGCTCATTGTGCTGCTGCGGCTAAGAAAGCAAATAGAATGTTAGGTATTATTAGGAAAGGAATGGAAAAGAAAAATGAGGATGTTCTAATGCCTTTGTATCGCTCCATGGTGCGACCACACCTTGAATACTGTGTTCAATTCTGGTCACCGCATCTCTAAAAAGATATAGTGGAATTAGAAAAGGTACAGAGAAGGGCGACGAAAATGATAAAGGGGATGAGACGACTTCCCTATGAGGAAAGGCTAAAGCGGCTAGGGCTTTTCAGCTTGGAGAAAAGATGGCTGAGGGGAGATATGATAGAGGTTTATAAAATAATGAGTGGAGTGGAACGGGTAGATGTGAAGCGTCTGTTTACGCTTCCAAAAATACTAGGACTAGGGAGCAGGCGATGAAGCTACAATGTAGTAACTTTAAAACGAATCGGAGAAAATCTTTCTTCACTCAATGTGTAATTAAACTCTGGAATTCGTTGCCAGAGAATGCGGTAAAAGTGGTTAGCTTAGTGGAGTTTCAAAAAAGTTTGGACGGCTTCCTAAAGGAAAAGTCCATAGACCATTATTAAATGGACTTGGGGAAAATCCACTATTTCTGGGATAAGCAGTACAAAATGTTTTGTACTTTTTGGGATCTTGCCAAGTATTTGTGACCTGGATTGGCCACTGTTGGAAACAGGATGCTGGGCTTGATGGACCTTTGGTCTGTCCCAGTGTGGCAATACTTATGTACTTATCTTGTGAGTATTATGTACTTGGGAAACATTTGCAAAGGGGAAAGGTTGATTAGCCAATCATAGTGGAAGATTTGGTCTAAAAGTTTGACTTTATCGAAGAAGTCCAGCAAGGATAATCAAATATGCATACAGCATCACTTTTCTGATTGTCTTATTACTTGAAGGTCTTGAGGCCTGATAAAACACAAATGAAGACAACTCTTTATAAATCGTGCCTTTCATTCTGTTCGCACCTAGTATTAAACCACTGCTGATCCTGCCATAAGAAAGCTGGCATAAAGTGGCTTTCCAATAATGCCAACTAGTTGAGGATTTGCCATTTATCTGTAATAGCAGTGCTTTGATCACAGCAGGGTTTGCTTTTAGTTCTGATCTTTATTATTGAACTAGAAAAAAAGGCCCGTTTCTGACACAAATGAAATGGACGCTAGCAAGGTTTTCCTCGGAGTGTGTTTGTTTGAGAGAGTGTATGTGAGAGTGACTGTGTGTGAGAGAGAGAGAGTGAATGTGCGAGTATGTGTGTGTGAGAGAGAGAGAGAGTGAGTCTGGGTGGTGTGGGGGTTGGAGAGAGGTTGACGGGGGCGGGGATTGGAGAGAGAGAGAGAGACCCAGGGGGAGAGGGAAGGGAAGAAAGAGAAAAATACTGGACCTGGGGAGTGGAGGGGAGTTATGGAAGAAAGAGAAGCCATGGACTGGAAGGAGGGGGAGAATCCATGGACTGGAGAGGCAGAGGGGGAGAAGCCATGGACCGGAGGGGCAGAGGGGTGAGAAATGATGGACCTGAGGGGAAGGAGGGAAGAAATGATGGATCCAAGGGCTGGAGGATCACGAAGAGAGAAATGATGGACCTGAAGGTGAAGGGGAGGGAGAAAAATGCTGGACCACAGGGGCAGGGAGGGAAGAAAGAGAGAGAGAGAGAGAGAGAGAGAGAGAGAGAGAGAGAGAGAGAGAGATATTGGACTACAGGAGCAGGGAGGGAGGGAGGGAAGAGAGAGGAAGGCATGCTGGCCAACAAATGTGTGTGTGTGTTGAGGGGGGAGAGGTGGAGGGAAGAGACAAACTGGGAATGGGGAAACCATAAGGGAGGGGTCAGGGTGGATTGTCAAAGAGATGAGCGAGAAGAGGATATGTACAGAGGGTAAAAATGCAGTAATGGGGACTAGAGGAAAGATCTTAATACTCGTTTGTTAAATGATAACGTATATATTCTTTAAAAAACTGCTGGTATGCCTTGACAATTTTTGCGCCTTGTCAGTGAGATGAAAAAGGGTTGAAAATCACTGTTCTAAGGTGTGATTCTTTTGTTTCAGAGTGTTTGCACACAATGTGGCATTCAAGCACCTAACAGTCGTCCTCACTCCATATGGCTCTGCAAAATCTGCAGTGAGCAAAGAGAGGTTAGTGCATTTGCTCTTTTTTTTTTTTTTGTTATTATTGAATTTCAGTTGATGTAAGGACAAGGAAATATTATAGCAAAGCATTCGAGCAAGACACCAAAACAAGCTGGGCAGATCGATGAGCAGATTATTTTTTTTTTCTGTTGTCATTCAATACGTTACTGTACTCGAAGGAATATTCACCTAAAACAAAACAAAACAACCCCCCCCACCCCCAACAAAATCAGGACTTATCTGGGTATGAGTAGCTGCTATCCAGATAAATCTCGCTGGACGGGCCCACACCTGGATTTTCAGCGGCACGTATCCGCTGAGAAGTCTATTTGATAATGAAAATAAGAGATGTCTTTTTTTTTTTCACACGGCACTGTCACGAGGTTCTTCAAGCATGGCATTTCACATAAAAATACAAATAATAACCACAATATCACAGTAAAAGCATCGTGAGGAATAAGAATCAAGCACAAAATATTGTGCGCCAGACCAAAAATGCTCCATCTTCCCCCATCATAAAAAAGCTTCAACATTATCATCCTCTTTATCCCAAGAATACCCTCCCAGACCCTCCCTCCGAAAAACCCCTCTATCCAAAACAAATACAAATCAGGTGAATGCTTCAGGAATCCTCTCAATACACTGTTTCAGCAATTGTCAGAACCTAAACAAATCTATTGCATTTAGGGCCGTGGTTATCACCGTGGGTTACCATTAAGATGTGTTGTTTCACCACAGGTTCCATTTTATGCAATGAGACCTAGTTATTAATAATAAGGTGTGGTATTGTGGGAGGTGGCCTGACATGAGGCCTCAACAAACACAGGGTATAAAAGTAAACAGAAAAACTTGTTATTACTGTATTCAGATAGATATAGAAGCCTGCTGCTTCACGGGATGACATTTGGCCAGGCCCAAATACGGTGTACAGTAGTTCCAACCACGCACAGATAAACCCAGGCCTAGTTCCAGCTGAGTGGTTGGAACTTTTACCTATAGAATGTGGAGATTTAAGCTTGAAACTGCTTCTCTTTTCCCAGGAACTCCCCTCTCAGGAGAGGCTGACTAGGTTCAGGGCCGGTCTTAGACAGGGGCGACAGGGGTGACCGCATAGGCCCTCGCTCTCCCAGAGTCCCTACGGTCCTCCCTGAACCTACCTTAATGCAAAGCACACTGGTGCTGGTGAAATGGCATACTAAGGGCCAGGGGCGTAGCTAGGTGGGGCCACGGGGGCATGGGACCCCACAGATTAAGCCCTGGCCCCCTCTACTTTGGACCCCCCTCCCGTCGCCGCCGCCAGGTACATTTGCTGTCGGGGGTCCCCAACCTCCGCCAGTCGAAGTCTTCTTCAGCGCCAGTCGACTCCGGCACGTTCGCTGATGATCTGTTTCTGACTTCTGACCTCCTGCGTGCACGACCTGCACGGGGCTAGATACAGGACGTGCACGGAGGACGTCAGGAGTCAGAAACAGATCAACAGCGAAGGCGCTGGAGTCGACCGGCGCTGAAGAAGACTTTGGCTGGTGGGGGTTGGGGACCCCCGCCAGCAAAGGTACCTGGCGGCGGTGGCAACGGGGGAAGGTCAGTGGTGGCAGGGGGGGGGTCGGCAGCTGGGGGAGGTGGGCTAAACTGTGCCCCCCCACCTCGGCCTCTGGACCCCCCTCCCGCCGAGGTCTGGCTACGCCCCTGCTAAGGGCGTGGTGGTGAGGGCGGTGCACCCCGGGTGCCAATCATGAAAGGATGCTGCTATGAGCGGTACCCTTCTCCTTCCTCTCTCCACCCCCCACTCACTTGCCTGCTGCAGGCTGCCGATAGGGAATCAGCGATGTAAATCCCATCTTCAGTCTGTCCTCAAAGTCTTCTTTGTACAACGTCCCGCCTACATGGGAAAAGGAAGTGGCTGTACAGAGAAGACTTCTGGGACAGGCTGAAGGCGACGCTTACATCGCTGCCAGTCCTGGCAGCCTGGAGGCCTGCTCCTGTCTCGTGGCTCTGGCTGCTTACTACTCGGCTCTCAGGGAAGGAGGCCAGGGCTGCGGGACACCCTGCTGCCTCCCTCCTGTGCTCAGATCCGGGCTCTTCTTCATCCTCCTTTCCCTGGCTAATATCATTGAACTCTGGTGGTAAGTGGCAGCGACCCCACCCTCCTCAACCCTGAGCGGTGCTAGGCAAGGAGCTGGGGGGCCCCACTGAACTGGTCTACACAGGGCCCCACAATTGCTAAGACCGGCACTGACTGGGTTTCAGCTTTGGTGCCAAAACTGGCCCAAAATCTGGGTTTTGGCTGAAAATGTAGTTCATTTTCAGCTGGAACAAAAACGCTTGCCCCCCCCCCCCCTCGTGATCACTCTTTGCCCACTCAACCACAAGTTCCTCCCTCCCTCCCTCCACCCATAGGCCCTCCCCAGGCCTACCTTAAGAAGCGCTGGTGGTCTAGTGGCCTCTTTGAGGAATGATCCCTACTGTCTCTTGCCTGTGCTGTCTGTGCAGTCAAAATGGCTGCTGTGACTTCTCATAGGAGTTTCGTGAGGATGCCGCGGGAAGTCAGTGCAGCCATTTTGACTGCTCAGCCGGCACAGGCAGGAATGGGTGGGGACAGTGGCGTACCAAGGGGGGGGGGCGGTGGGGGCAGTCCGCCCCGGGTGCACGCCGCTGGGGGGTGCCGCGGCACGCGCCTGTGGGCTCCGACCGCTAATTTCATTCGTTCGCTGCAGCTCCCTCTGCCCTGGAACAGGTTACTTCCTGTTCCGGGACAGAGGGAGCTGCAGCGAACGAGCGAAGTTAGCGAAGTCGGAGCCCACAGGCGCACACCGCGGCACCCCCCCCCCCAGCGGCGTGCACCCGGGGGGGGGGAAAGGTGTCATTTTGCGGGGGGGGGGGGGGGGGGGGGGGGGGGGCGCATCGGCGATCCGCCCTGGGTGCCATCCAGGCTAGGAACGTCACTGGGTGGGGATCACTTCTGCCCCAAAAAGGCCACTAGACCACCAAGGCTTCTTAAGGTAGGCCTGGGGGAGAAGCGGAGGCCCAGGTATCTGCTGGAGCGGAGTGGCCCGAAGGGACCCATTCGCTGCCCAGGGGGAGGGGAGGTTGCGATAGTTTTGATTTTGGCAAGTGGCACATTTCAGCTTTTGACCAAAATCAAAACCTCTGGTCTTGGTTGTCCTCTATCTCCTAGTACCACAGCCAACTTGGGACATGCTTGGAAGATTTCTTCCTTGAGGTCTCTGTTTTGCTTCCACTCTGAGGCTTTAACATTTTTTTTTTAATTTGTACCCCGCGCTTTCCCACTCATGGCAGGCTCAATGCAGCTTAGGTACTTATTTGTACCTGGGGCAATGGGGGGTTAAGTGACTTGCCTAGTGTCACAAGGAGCTGCCTGTGCCTGCATTGGGAATCGAACCCAGTTCCCCAGGACCAAAGTCCACCACTCTAACCACTAGGCCACTCCTCTCTGACTGAGGCTCTGCCCTCCTGGATAAGCCAACTAGTTCTGCTCCATTAAGGAGGCCCAGTGAAGGAGTTCAGTTAAAGAAATTTGGGCTGATTCCAGGCACTTATCACATAGGGGTTAACAGTAAAATGACATCATAATGGTAACCCACATTGATAACTTCCCCTCTTAATAGGGTAGAAAATCATGGTCTATGAGGAACAATCAGATGTGAGAAGGGTTATCATCAGGGACTTAGCAGGTAACATGCCAGGTTTGGATATATTTTAAGAAAATGCATCTTGATATTAGGGTATACAGGTGAAGAAGGAAGGGAAAACATGTTTGCATTTTTCCACACTATTATGTATGAATTACTGACTCAGGATGGGGGTCCTTTATCAAATTAAGATATCAAGGCGCCAATATGTTTTGAAGGTGAAAGATCTTCTCGCCCAACTCTACTGGATTGAATATTGTTCTAGATGAGTGAAGTTGATACATATATTTACATCACTACAGAAGAAGCTGAACTATGTATAACATATTCCCATCACGTTACTCATGATCTCTCATAACTTGTGGCTTCTGCAGGTCTGGAAGCGTTCTGGCGCATGGTTTTTCAAGGGCATGCCCAAGCATGTTCTCCCTGAACCAATGCCAGTCACCAAGGCCAGGCCACAGCAACCATCCAGAGACCTTCCTTCATCTGGATCTCCTGTCCCAGAGCCAAAACGTAACCCTGGGACACAAAGTTGTGGTAAGGAGGACTTTGTATAGGTTTGAAATTGATGCCTCAATATATAATTATTATTTTGCTGCATATGATCTGATAGGGAAAAATAACCCATCCTGACACTGTTCATTTGAAAATACAAAACAATTGCATCAACCTAGTTTTTATATTTTTTAGCTCTCCTACTTACTACTACAAATCATTTCTATAACGCTACCAGTCGTACGCAGCGCTTCACAATTGAACATGAAGAAAAGACAGTCCCTGCTCAAAAGAGCTTACAATCTAAATCAGGACAGACAGACAGGACCAATAAGGGATAAGGGTAGGACAGACAGATAGGACACATAGGAATGATTCTAAATGGAATGTTGCTACTATTGGAGATTCTGTTGCTACTATTTGAGATTCTACATGGAATGTTAATGTTGCTATTCCGCTAGCAGCATTCCATGTAGAAGCCTGCCCTTGCAGATCAGCAACGCGGCCGCGCAAGCTTCTGTTTCTGTGAGTCTGACGTCCTGCACGTATGTGCAGGGCGTCAGACTCACAGAAACAGAAGCCTGCGCGGCCGCGTTGCTGATCTGCAAGGGCAGGCTTCTACTACTACTACTACTATAAATCATTTCTATAGCGCTACCAGTCGTACGCAGCGCTTCACAACTGAACATGAAGAAACGACTGTCCCTGCTCAAAAGAGCTTGCAGTCTAAATCAGGACAGACAGACAGGACAAATAAGGGATAAGGGTAGGATAGACAGATAGGACACATAGGGAAAGGGGGCTATTGAAGAGAGGAAGACAAGATAAAGGTTACGAGCAGGTGACAGGTTAGGAATTGAAAGCAGCATCAAACAGGTAGGCCTTTAGCCCAGATTTGAAGGCGGCCAGGGATGGTGCTTGACGTAATGGCTCAGGAAGCCTATTCCAGGCATAAGGTGCGGCGAGATAAAAGGAACGGAGTCTGGAGTTAGCGATGGAGGAGAAGGGTGCAATTAGGAGAGGTTTGCCTACTGAACGGAGTTCCTGGGAAGGAGTGTAGGGAGAGATGAGGGTGGAGAGGTAGTGAGGGGCAGCAGAGTGAAAGGCCTGCAGGTCTGCAAGCTACCTATGGGCCTGCAAAGGGATTTTGAAAGGGAAACTCCTAAGGAAGATTCAAAACCCAGTGGTTGCTAGGTACCATGAGGGATCACTTGCATCGCACACGTTGCAGACTCAAAAGCCTATCCTACCTCCTCCCATTTCTCTGTGGATGGAAAAGGAATTTGGAAGTAGATTTTTCAGCAGATAAACATCCACTGACTCACCAAAATCCCTTTCAAAATTGCTCTAATTGTGACGTTTGCCACAATGTGAAAACTCTTTGACCAAAATACCTAGGCCCCTAGAAACAGTTTAATTGAGCCCACAGTATCTCCTGAAATTGGGCACTGATCCACCCAACTAAATGGATTAATGAGCCAATTAGTGCTAATAACTGGGTGCTAATTAGCATGCACATCTTGCTATGCGTTATAACAGCGTGAGCCCGAATCCCATAGCATGCAACACAAAAGGGGGCGTGGCCATGGGAGGTCACTGGGCGGGCTGGGGCATTCCTAAAATTTGCATGCAGTGTTGTAGAATACCAGGGATGTGTGCCCTACCTGGGTGCCGAGAATTACACCTGGTTTCAGCAGGGAAGTTCTGGAGCTCAAATTTGGGAAATTGGCACTCAATGCTCTTCCGTAATGTGAGCTCATTATAAAATTAGCACTGAGCACCAATTTTTCAGCCCCAACCTAGTCCTATCCCCCAAATTCTATATATTGTGCCGTAATTTCTATGCGGAAATCGAAGTGTATTCTGTAACAATGTGCATAACCTAATTGGTTAACTAACTAATTGGCGCTGTTAATTGAACATGAACAATCAATTATCAGCACTAATAGGCATTGAGATTATGCGCACAACTCGCTAAGCGTATTCTGTAGCATAGCAACATATAGTAACATAGTAAATGACGGCAGATAAAGACCTGTACCGTCCATCCAGTCTGTCCAACAAGATAAACTCATTTTACATGGTATGTGATACTTTATTTTATTTTTCCAAGAGAAGATTAGAAATTTATTTATGTTTCAATCATTTTTATTCAAAACTTAAGAAGAAAAGTTAACATCATCATGTATGAACGTCTGATATTTTCCCCCCATGTGGCTAAACTAACACATAGTACTTCTACCCCAACAAATAGGACTTAACCTTCCCTCCCCTTCCCCTCCCACCCCCCCCCTTTCCCTTGCTATGGCATCAAATGAACATAATATGTGATACTTTATATGTATACCCGAGTTTGATTTGTCCTTGCCTTTCTTAGGGCACAGACCATAGAAGTCTCCCCAGCACTGTTCTTGTACTAAGTTCTGAAGCTAATTTCGAAGCCCCTTAAAATTTACACTCAAGCCCATCCCTATCTATTCAGTCACGATCAGGGCATACACCGTAGAAGTCTGCCCAGCTCCCGTTTTGTTTCCCAATTACCGGCGTCGCCACCCAATCTCCGCTAAGATTCCGCGGAACCATTCCTTCTAAATAGGATTCCTTTGTGTTTATCCCACGCACGTTTGAATTCCATTACCCTTTTCATCTCCACCACCTCCCATGGGAGGGTATTCCACATATCCACCACCCTCTCCGTGAAAAAAATACTTCCTGACATTAGTCCTGAGTCTGCCCCCCTTCAACCTCAATTCATATCCTCTAGTTCTACCATCTTCCCGTCTCCGAAAAAAGGTTCATTTGCGGATTAATACCTTTCAAATATTTGAACGTCTGTATCACGTCACCGTTGTTTCTCCTTTCCTCCAAGGTAACGTGGTGTGCCTAAATTGTAAGTCTCATAGTTGAAAAGGGGGCAGCTGGCATGGGGCGGGATGTTAAAAATGATCAGCTCTGGGTGTCAAATATGGTACTACTGTGAGGGAAAGTATAACAGACAGCCTACGCACACCCAATGCACATCAATTTTGACTTACCGCCCGACTACCATGTGGCCTGGGTGGTAATTTCATTTTTTATGTGCATCCACTATCCACCTTATAATTGAAAGAGAAAAACGCCTAGATTTCGACCCAAATCGGGAGATAGACGTTTATTTCACAAAAATGAATAAATCGGTATAATGGAAAGCCGATTTTGGACGTTTTCAACTGCACTCCATCGCGGAAGTGTACAAAGTTGATGGGGGCGGGTCGGAGGCGTGGCGAAGGTGGAACTGGGATATGGTTATCTGCCGAGGAGAGATGGGCGCCTTTCGCCGATAATGGAAAAAACGTATGCGTTTGTAGCTAGAATTTAGGGCACTTTTCCTGGACCCTGTTTTTTCACGAATAAGGCCCCAAAAAGTGCCCTAAATGACCAGATTACCACCAGAGGGACTCGGGGATGACCTCCCCTGACTCCCCCAGTGGTCACTAACCCCCTCCCACCACAAAACATGATGTTTCACAACTTTTTATTTTCACCCTCAAATGTCATACCCACCTCCCTGGCAGCAGTATGCAGGTCCCTGGAGCAGTTGTTAGGGGGTGCAGTGGACTTCAGGCAGGTGGACCCAGGCCCCCCCCCCCTACCTGTTACAATTGTGCTGCTTAATGCTTAGTCGTCCAACCCCCCCAAACCCACTGTACCCACATGTAGGTGCCCCCCTTCACCCCTTAGGGCTATAGTAATGGTGTAGACTTGTGGGCAGTGGGTTTTGAGGGGGATTTGGGGGGCTCAACACACAAGGGAAGGGTGCTATGCACCTGGGAGCTCTTTACCTTTTTTTTTGTTTTTGTAAAAGTGCCCCCTAGGGTGCCCGGTTGGTGTCCTGGCATGTGAGGGGGACCAGTGCACTACGAATCCTGGCCCCTCCCACGAACAAATGCCTTGGATTTATTCGTTTTTGAGCTGGGCGCTTTCATTTTCCATTATCACTGAAAAACAAAAACGCCCAGCTCACAAATTGTCGAATAAAATATGGATGTCTATTTTTTTCGAAAATACGGTTCAGTCCGCCCCTTCACGGACCCGTTCTCGGAGATAAACGCCCATGGAGATAGACGTTTTCGTTCAATTATGCCCCTCCACGTGTGTCAGAAAATATTTTCATTTTCTGGCGTGCGGGCATTAATCGGCATTTGAACGCACGTTGACCGTTATCGCCCAGTTAACGCGTGAGACCTTACTGTTAAGTCAATGGCTGGCGGTAAGGTCTCAGACCCAAAATGGACACATGCCAATTTTCATTTTGCCACATGTCCATTTTCGGCCCCCCCAAAAAAGGCATTTTTTTGTTGCAAGGATTCTAGAATCTAGTACAGCTTACATTAGTCAGGTTCATGTTCTGACTGATCTACACAATGTTCTCTTAGTTTCAGTTTTGATATTTAGGGGTCCTTTTACTAAGGTGCACTAAAAAATGGCCTGCGGTAGTGTAGGCGCATGTTTTGGCCGCGCGCAGAATCATTTTTCAGCACACCTTAGTAAAAAGACCCCTAAATGTCAAAACATAGTAACATAACATAGTAACATAGTAGATGACGGCAGAAAAAGACCTGCACGGTCCATCTAGTCTGCCCACGATAAACTCATATGTGTACACACCTTACCTTGATTTGTACCTGTCTTTTTCAGGGCACAGACCGTATAAGTCTGTCCAGCAGTATTTCCCGCCTCCCAACCACCAGTCTCGCCTCCCATCACCGGCTCTGGCACAGACCCCGTATAAGTCTGCCCTCCCCCATCCTAGCCTCTCAACCACCAACCCCTCTTCCCCCCGCAACCCAATTTCAGCTAAGCTTCTGTGGATCCATTCCTTCTGCACAGGATTCCTTTATGCCTGTCCCACTCATGTTTGAATTCCGTTACCGTTTTCATCTCCACCACCTCCCGCGGGAGGGCATTTCAAGCGTTCACCACCCTCTCCGTGAAGAAATACTTCCTGACATCTTTCCTGAGTCTGCCCCCCTTCAATCTCATTTCATGTCCTCTCGTTCTACCGGAAACTAAGAGAACATTGTCTAGATCAGTGAGAACATGAACCTGACTAATGTAAGCTGTACTAGATTCTAGAATCCTTGCAACAAAATATACTTGTATATATATATGGGACACATGCCAACTTGTACAGAAAAATGTTTGAATTAGGACGCGTTTGAAATCTGTGAGCAGTGGTGCCAATTGTCAGGGTTGAAGTGTTGATGATTCACACTAACGTTCACAAGTTTTCTCTATGTAAGACACTATTTTAAAATGAGTTTTGTATCTTTGCTGGTTCAAAACCATTTAAACACATTTCATTTGTGTGTCAGTATTGTGTGATTATGCAAGCTTTATTGGTACGGTGATAATCACATTTATCTGTTTAGATGCATCAGCAGAACAGTAGCGGATCTTTCCAAACTCTCTGTCCTCCAGTAAAATATCTCCATCGTCAAAGAAAGAATGAATCAAATGAAGAAGCCTGTTTCTGTTCAGTAAAGTCCCCCAGTATCTAGTTTTTTTTTTGGTGGGGGGGAAGGGAGGCACTTCATGGGGGTTTATATTGTCTAAAAGTTAACCCCCTAATAACCAGCCAGGAAAGGCTCGTGGCTGATTAAATGTCATTTAACCGGCTATCCAGCAATATTCAGTGAGAGATAGCTGGTTTTCTCCTGCTGAATATTGCCAGATAGCGCTTAGCAGATAAATTTATTTATTTATTTGCATTTGTATCCCACATTTTCCCACCTATTTGCGGGCTCAGTGTGGCTTACAATACATTGTGAATGATGGAAGTGCAATTGGTTGCAGTACAATTCTGAGTTACATTGTGAAGAGTTATCGAAAACAAAGTAAATACAGGGTATCATTTGGGGATGGAACAGCGGAGTATGTGGGAGTACAGTTGGTTGCAGTGCGCTTATAGGTTACATTAGGAAGAATTGTAAAAGACAGAGTAATTCGGGATATCATTCGGGAATAGAACAGCGGAATATAACAGTGGCGAGTTGAAAGGGGGACAAAACAGTATCGGGGGACATGAAGGTCTAATAATTTTATCTGTGGGTGGGGTTTTAGGATTGGTGGGAGTGCGGGAGAGGAGACTTCAAGAGAGAGTGTGTAGGTGCGTATTTATTAAATTGTATGGGTTTCATGTGTTTTGATCCTTGCCGTAGATTTTCTCGAAGAGATAAGTCTTCAGTAATTTGCGGAAGTCGGTCAGTTCGTAGATCGTTTTCAAGTTGCGTGGTAGTGTATTCCAGAGTTGTGTGCTCCTGTATGCGAAGGTCGATCCGTGCAGTACTTTGTATTTTATGCCTTTGCACTTAGGGAAATGGAGATTGAGGAAGGTTCGGGACGATCTTTTAGCGTTTCTGGGTGGCAGGTCTATTAAGTCAGACATGTATGCAGGGGCTTCGCCGTGAATGATTTTGTGGACTATTTTGTGGACTAAGGTGTAACCGGCTATCCGCTAATATTCAGTGCATCACTGGCTAAATTTAGCAGGAATATCTTTGGCCAGTTGAAACTTAACCAGCCAGTGCTGAATATTGCTTTGGCCTGTTAAAATTTAAACCGGCTAAAAAACACCCAGATATTCAATGCCAGTCACTGGAAACGGCCCGGCATTGAATATCCGGGCTGATCACCGAATGCTGGAGATAGCTGGGTTCCCTCCCGGGGTCTGAATATCGGTCTCTAAGTTGCTATTTCTAAAAGTTCTTTTTGGAAATTGAAAATATTTCAAAACCATAGTGTTCCCTTTCTCTGCCCCTGGTGGTCTGTCTTGTCAACCTTTCGCTTAAACTTCAGTCTTGGCAGGATTTTGGGGCAGATATTTAAAGTGGGTAAGTGGGCAACAGAGGACCCTGCTCACTTAAACCCCAATTTGTGGGCTGGGAGGGGATATTCAGCAGCACTTAACTAGGCAGTGCCGTTGAATATATCCTCTGACAGCCATGGCACTATCTCGTGATGGTGTTGGGGCGGAGCCATCAGATATGCAGGTGGTAGCTATTTTCAGTGCTATTGCTTGCATAAGGTAAAAGGGGGGGTCCGCTTCCTCCTCTTGGGTGGAGCTAGCAAGCCTGCGGGGCTCCCAGGGTTCCAGGACAGAATGCTGCTGATACTGGGACTCAGGGCCAAAGTATTTTATTATCAAGGCAATTTCATACCAAAAATCATAATATATTCTTCAAAACAAAAGGTACAACCCTCTTAATGTAGTCTTCAAAAGAAAAAGGTACAGTCCTCATAAGATAATCTTCAAAAGAAAAAAAAAGGTACAGTCCAGGTCCCAAAATCCCTCAGCAAACGCTCAGCTCCTGAAGACCTCAGGTCTTCTATTAAGGCATTAGCTTTCCTTTCCCCCTCCTTCAGAAGGGTTTAGTAAGAGTTCAGCACACTTCCAATACAGCACAACAGATTCGGATAGGCTGGAGGGGGCTTCGATGGCAAATTCAGTACTTGGAATATAAGGACAGATCCGGGTGGACTTCTACAGTCTATGTCTCAGAAACATCAAAGAATGACCATGATCAAGTAAACAATCTGACGTTCATTGTTGATTTAATCTTGAATTGATAATGAATGTGACTGTTGGGCAGACTGGATGGCCCGTTTAGGTCTTTATCTGCTGTCACTTACTATCAGGCATATTTTTGAAAGAGAAGGGCACACATCTTTTGACACAAATCGGGAGATGGGCGTCCTTCTCTCAGGGTCACCCAAATCAACATAACCAAAAGCCGATTTTGGGCGTCCTCAACTGCTTTCTGTCGCGGGGATGACCAAAGTTCACGGGGGCATGTCGGAATCATAGCGAAGGCAGGACTGGGGCGTGCTTAACACATGGGCGTCCTCGGCTGATAATGGAAAAAAGAAGGGCATCCCTGATGAACACTTGGCCGACTTTACTTGGTACTTTTGTTTTACGACCAAGCCACAAAAATGTACCTTAAATGACCAGATGACCACTGGAGGGAATCAGGGATGACCTTCCCTTACTCCCCCAGTGGTCACTAACCACCTCCCACCCTAAAAAAATTTTAAAAATATTTTTTCCAGCCTCAAATATCATACCCAGCTCCATGATAGCAGTATGCAGGTCCCTGGAGCAGTTTTAGTGGGTACTGCAGTGCACTTCAGGCAGGCGGACCCAGGCCCACCCCCCTACCTGTTATACTTGTGGTGGTAACATTGAGCCCTCCAAAACCCACCACAAACCTACTGTACCCACATCTATGTGCTCCCCTTCATCCCTAAGAGCTATGGTAGTGGTGTACAGTTGTGGGGAGTGGGTTTTGGGGGAGTTTAGGGGGCTTAGCACACAAGGTAAGGGAGCTATGCACCTGGGAGCTTTTTCTGAAGTCCACTGCAGTGCCCCCTAGGGTGCCCAGTTGGTGTCCTGGTATGTCAGGGGGACCAGTGCACTACGAATGCTGGCTCCTCACATGACCAAATGGCTTGGATTTGGTTGTTTCTGAGATGGGCGTCCTCGGTTTCCATTATCGCCGAAAATCGGGGACAACCATCTCTAAGGATGACCATCTCTAAGGTCAACCTAAATGTGGAGATTTGGGCGTCCCTGACCGTATTATCGAAACGAAAGATGGCCGCCCATCTTGTTTCGATAATACGGGTTTTCCCGCCCCTTCGCGGGGGACGTCCTGCGAGGACGTCCTCAGGAAAACTTGGGCGCTCCGTTCGATTATGCCCCTCCACGGGGTCCTTTTACTATGGTGTGCTGAAAAATGGCCTGCGCTGGTATAGATGCGTGTATTGGATGCGCGCAGGTTTATTTTCCAGTGCGCCTGCAAAAAAGGCCTTTTTTTGACTGAAAATGAACGTGTGGCAAAATAAAAATTGGCGCACATCCATTTTGGGTCTGAGACCTTACTGCCACCCACTGACCTAGTGGTAAAGTCTCACGTGTTAAAAGGGTGGTAATGATGTATGTGCGTAGAATGCTAATTACCGCCCGGTTAGCGCGCTTAGTGGATTTGCATAAAAAATGAAATTACCACCCGGGCCACGCTGTAGCCGGGCGGTAGTTCAAAATTGACACGTGTACGACGCATGTATACGCCTATATGGATTAGTAAAAGGGCCCCTATGTTACTTTACGTTCATCTTTATAAGATCACTACTTTGCTATCCATGGTTCCTGCTGATAAGACTTTTCACTGCATTTACTGTTGTTTTTATGCTGCATAGGCCAGAAAGAAGTTGTGCACCCTGCTGAGCAAGACTCCTATGGTAAGAAGGATTAAATTTTAAAAAAAAAGTAAAAAACAGTCAACTTCTGTACCCTCATTTGTATGTGTAACAGATGTTTCGGCATGATACCGCTGCAAAGACCTCATTATCCAAATATTGTCTTTTTTGAATGAGGAGTGAAATTACCCTCATGAATAAGCATGTTTTGATTAGTTGCAATTTTCCCTACATTTTTCTCCGTTAGTTTGTTCTCTGATGGTTTATTTACATCAATTGGCTGCCTGTCAGTGATGTCCGCTGAGCATGGCTGCAGTGAAATTTTATTTGCAGATTCTGGTTCATTCCCGAGAAAAAAACAAAATAGCACACATCTGAAACTAGCTAGAGATGAAAGCAGAGACAAAAGGAATAGAAACCCATGAAAGGAGGATATTTGGTAAATCTTTTATAAATATATAGGGGTTAATATACAGTAGTGACACTAGTGTTCAAATTAATACATGTAATCAGCGTTACATTATGTACAGTCAGTGACATTGAATATATGTATTACATGGTCACCATCCTGCTTATTTTCGAAAGAGAAGGGCGCCCATATTCCGACACAAATCGGGAGATGGGCGCCCTTCTCTCAGGTGCGGCCAAATCAGCATAATCGAAAGCCGATTTTGGCCGCCCTCAACTGCAGTCCATTGCAGGAGTGGCCAAAGTTTAAGGGGGCGTGTCGGAGGCATAGCGAAGGCAGGGCTGGGGCGTGGTTAACACATGGGCGCCCTCGGCCGATAATGGAAAAAAGAAGGCCAGCGCTGACGAGCATTTGGCCAACTTTACTTGGTCCATTTATTTTCAGGACCACGCCTCAAAAAGATGTCTGAATAGACCAGATGACCACCGGAGGGAATCGGGGATGACCTCCCCGTACTCCCCCAGTGGTCACCAACCCCCTACCACCCTCAAAATAAAATTAATAACATTTTTTTCCGGCCTCTATGCCAGCCTGAAATATCATATCCAGCTCCATGACAGCAGTGTGCGGGTCCCTGGAGCAGTTTTAGTGGTGCAGTGCACTTCAGGCAGGCGGACCCAGGCCCATCCCCCCCACCTGTTACACTTGTGGTGGTAAATGGGAGCCCTCCAAACCGCCCCCAAAACCCACTGTACCCACATCTAGGTGCCCCCCTTCAGCCATAAGTGCTATGGTAATGGTGTAGAGTTGTGGGCAGTGGGTTTTGGGGGGCTCAGCACCAAGGGAAGGGAGCTATGGACTTCAGAGGTAGTTAACTGGTTTTTTTTAAATTGTTACAAGTGCCCCCTAGAGTGCCCGGTTGGTGTCCTGGCATGTGAGGGGACCAGTGCACTACGAATCCTGGCCCCTCCCATGACCCAATGCCTTGGATTTGTTTGTTTTTGAGCTGGGCGCCTTCGGTTTCCATTATCGCTGAAAAACGATACCGCCCAGCTCAAATCTGCACAAATCTGATGCATTTGGCTGGCACAAACCGTATTATCGGAAAAAAGATGGACGCCCATTTTTTCCAAAATACGGTTTGCCCCCCCCTTCACGTACCCGTTCTCGGAGATAGACGCCCATGGAGATGTGCGTTCGCGTTCGATTATGCCCCTCCTATTGGTCTAAATGGATTAAGGCTGGGATATATGTGCTGAAAGATCTAATTGTTCATAACTCTTTTGCCTCTTTCTTTGAACTTTGCTGTAAATTTAACTTACAGAAAACACATTTTTTTTAGTATTTACAGCTTTAATCATGTTTTCTTTCCAGTAATGTTACACTTGCCTCCCTACATGATAATTTGGATATTCCAAAGTAATGTCTGAGGCACTAACTCTAGGCAAAATGGCCTTGAGGCTTTACAAATTGCTTTCAGCCCCAGTTACACTGCCTTTAGCAACACTTCAGTGCACTTGGAAGTCTGACACAAATTATACTCTTACAGATAGGAGGTAGTGTTCAAAACTAGTTGTGAGATGAACTTTTTTATTTTTGACATTATAAGTAGGACTGCATCGTGATTAACACATCAATCATTAATTGCGATTAAAAAATATAAATCATGATTAATGATTAACCGCCCTCCTTCTCTCCCTCCTCTATTCGCATGCCCAGTCCAGTATCTCTTCCTCCCCTCCCGGACTGCCAGCAGCTCATCCCTCCCCTCCCTTTCCAGTTTACCTTGCTATTTGTAGTAAATCTTCTCCCTGCAGCAGCAGCTATTGAAACGCTGCCTGGGGCCTGCACTAGGCCTTTCCTTCTGACCCATCCCACCCCCTTCTGACGCAACTAACTGTTTTTAGAAAGGGGCACCAGGTCAGAAGGAAAGGCCTGGTGCAGGCCCAAGAAGTGTTTCAATATGCTATCACTGCAGGACAAAGACTGACTGCAAGTAACAAGGTAAACAGGGAAGGAAGGGGAGAGCTGCTGACGGTCTGCGAGAGATGGCGGGCATGCAGGCGGGTGAGCAAGCGAGGGAGGGGGAATTGAGAGAGAATGTGGAAGGGGGGAATTGAGGATTGAGGGAGAATGTGGGAGGGGAGGCACATTTGAGAGAGAGAACGGGTGAAGTCACAGGGGGCACATGACAGAATGGGTGAAGGCACAGGGGGACACATGGAGAGAGAGGGAATGGGCGAAGGCATGGGGGCCACATGAGAGAATGGATAAAGGCACAGGGAGGCACATAGAGAGAGAGAAAATGGGTGAAGGCAAAGGAGGGGGCACATAGAGAGAGAGAGAGAGAGAGACTGGGTGAAGACACAGGGGGGCACATGGAAAAAGAGAGAATGGGTGACGGCAAAGGGGGCACACAGTACAGAGAGAGAATGAGTGAAGGTATGGGGGTACATGAGAGAGAGAGAGAGAAAGAGAATGGGTGACGGTATGGGGGGGCACATGAGAGAGAGAGAATGGGTGATGGCCCCCTCCAAAGCTACTGTACCTGTTCAATGACTGGTGGGTAGCTGAAGTCCCACCAGCTGAAGAAATTTCGTGCCTGAGTCACTCCTTCTGGTGCTAACCTCCACTGTTAGAGATTACTTAGCAAGGGGCAAACAGATCATCCTACTCCAGTATGACATTTCTGCAGCTTTCGACTCCGTAGACCACAGACTATTGTTGACGAAATTGAGTAACCTAGGGCTATCAGGTCCAGTGCTAAGCTGGTTCAATGATGTCCTACAAGAGAGATCCTACAAGGTCCGGAAAGGGGGCATACTATCAAAAAGCTGGGTACCCACTTGTGGCATCCCTCAAGGCTCCCCACTATCTCCCATCCTATTCAATCTATTCATGAGTTCCCTCTCCTGCATCAGCCTAGATGTGGGTGAAAGCTTACTGTCATAGGCCAATGATATCCTAATGCTTATCCCACAAGATCCTCACTCAAAGACACATCTGAAAGTGTGGCAAAAGCTGTGAACAAAATCTGGAAATGGGCCACTGAACATACGCTCCAGCTGAACCAGGCCAAGACAAAATTACTCTGGTTCGACAATACTGCTTCCATTATCCCCACAAATCTAACGTTGCCCAATGGACTAATCCTTGAGGTTGCTAAAGAATCGAAGGTCTTAGGAATTACCCTAGACTCCTTCTTGAGCTTTGAGGCTCAAATAAATCAATTATAGAAAAAATCTCTCTTCCGAATGTGCCATCTGAGACTGATAGGAGCTTTCTTTCAAGAATCCCACTTTGCTGTGTTGGTACAGATGCTGGTCATCTCCAATTTAGACTATTTCAACTCCCTATACATCGGCCTAAACAACAGATTGTTTACCAAACTACAACTTATACAGAACACAGCGGTGAGGCTGATTTTTTGACTATGGAAATTTGAAAGCGTCTCCAGTCATCTTAGAAATCTGCACTGGCTACGCATCCTAGCTTGAATTACCTTCAAATCCATCTGTCTAGACTTCTAAGGTCTATATGGAAACTCTTCTGAACTGCTATCCCAACTCTTCTCACAATGCTTCTATAAATCGATCCATCTGCGTTGACAACGTACTCCTGAAATATCCAGCACTGTAGGAACATAAAAATGTATTGTACCTAAGCTATCACAGTGTCCGATACTTACATTCAGGGGGGACAGCAACCACTAGTAGATTGAGGGGATGACCTCCCCCAATCCCTCCAGTGGAGCACAGCGCAAAACGATGACCTTTCTAAAACCTAGATGTCCCAGGTAGCAGGTGGCACTCACATTAAATATTTTGCCCCTCCTAATCCCGCTAAAGACATGTCCAGACTATGCCTTCTTGCCGTATCCATGTTTTAAAGTTTTAGATGTGGATATTACATCATTCTATGTGATCTTAGGGTGGGCAAACAGGTAGAAAAGGTGACAGCCAGAAAGATGTTTGGGTGCATAGGGAGAGGATTGGCCAGCAAGAAAAAGGAGGTGATAATGCCTCTGTAGAAGTCTCTGGTGAGACTTCATTTAGAGCACTATGTTCAATTCTGGAGACTATATCTTCAAAAAGATAAAACAGGATGGAGTTAGTCCAGAAGGCTTCGTCATAAAGTGTATGGGGATAGACTTAAAGATCTCAATATTTAACTTTGGAAGAAAGGTGGGAGAGGGGAGATATGATAGATACTTTTAAATACCTTTGTGATGTGAATGCACAGGAGGTGGGTCTCTTTCAATTGAAAGGAAGCTCTGGAAAGAGGGGGCATATGATGAAGATGAAAGGGGGCAGACTCAGGAGTAGCCTGAAGAAATAATTCTTCCCAGAAAGGGTGGTGAATTCCTGGACTGGCCTCCCGGGTGAGGTGGAGAGAGATGAAGACTGGGTCTGAATTCGGACAGTGGTAGTAACACTGGCTTCACAACTGATAATGAGAGGACTAATGGTCTAAAGCCATCCAACTTGAGATGGTCTTTGTCCTCTGTGAATTCTAAGGATGTTGATTACTCCATTCTGGATAAGGATTTGGATTATGACTCTGACCCAATGGAAGAGTGCCTCCGGATTTTCAATGAATCGAAAGACGTCAAAACTGAAGACAAAGGAAGATTTGCAAAGCAGGTAAAATTGGCTCCCGAAGATGGAGCCAGATAGTAAGCATAGTGTCTAAATACTTATACCTAATTATACCTAATAGCTTAATTTTATTATGTCATCCATGTTCCTTTATGTAATAACAATTGTATCTTCACTCCGGATTGGCGAATGCCATGACGGAAAACTGTAAGCCGCATTGAGCCTGCAAATAGGTGGGAAAATGTGGGATACAAAGGCAACAAATAAATAAATTCAAGGAAGCTTGGGACAAGTATATAGGATCTCCAAGGGAGAGGAAGGGATAGTAGATGGCATGGGTGGGTTATCTGCCTTCAAGTTTCTATGTTTGTAAAATAGGGATTTAGAAGTTTATGCATGTCTACAAGGTGAATAGCTCTTCTAAAATAATCACCTAAGTCTTTATGGATCTGGTTTCACAAAGACTTTCCCCTGTTATCTTTCTATGGACAGCTTATAGACAATAGAGCCTCTACAGTGGAGCTTCTGTTCTTGTGTCATCTTCTCCTACATCCATTTCCCACTCATGTGATGCCTGTGGCCTTAGCCACTGTCCACGCTAGTGCCTGAGCAAGTATGATTCTCTTGCTTCAGTTCTGGGCCATTTTTTTCGGTCTTCCTGTGGGCCATTTCCTTCCTCTTTGCATGTCCAATATCTTCCTGTCAACATTAACCTTCACCTCTTCTCTCCATCATCAGTTTTCTATCCCTTCTCTGAGATCTCGGCCAATTTCATTGTTTTCCTATCTTCTTCTTTATTCCATTACACTCAGTCTCTGTTGTACCCACTGCTTGACCGAAGTACGTACACTACAATCCCACTGCATAAAAAACAAACCCTATTAACTTCTAAATGGACCGTTAGCTTGTATGGTGCCTTGGTGTCATCTTCCTTCACCAGATGAAGCTGAAACCAGCTTCACTCAACTTGGAGTGAACCAAGTTTGAAACCAGTATCAAAAGCACTCTTAAGGTTAAGTAGGGTCTTTATTAGTGTCATGTCTTCTTTAATGGTAATCAGATCGACTTGTCTGGTTTAGTTTACAGATCTGCATCTTTCTTGTTGAATTATTTTAAAATATTCTCCTTTACAATGTAAATTGCTCAGTTCAGTAGGTGTAGATTGTTTTTTAATGCTGTTAAGTATTTCAGTGTTATTTTGCTTATTATGGTAGAATTAGCATTTTAAATTGTGTTCTAATTATGGCACTGCTCGCACCTGTGATTATTTAATTAAATTACATCACTGTTGAAATTGCTGTAGAAAAAGGCAAATTAGCTATCCCAGATTAACCTTTTTTTTTTTAGGAACCAAAAGTTTATAACAATCTGCCTTTTATATTTTATATTTAAAGTGTGTGTCTGCTTTGCCTTTACTGTGTCAATTGCTCTGACTGGCAGTTTCTGCAGGGATACAATTTAACATCTGGACTGTGGTATTCCATGTCTTACACAGCAGTGGGCCTTGTTGTTTGCTTGATAATTTGCCATGGTGTTGTCCTTCACGCTCCTTCCGTTCAAGCCAGTATGCTGTGAAAGACGCCAAGGTTGCAGCTAATAAACTTCCTATTGACTTCAATTACTTGAAGTGTCAGATGGCCTTGATTTGGCTCTTCTCTTACTTAGGTTGTTGTCATGGACCTGCTTTGCTGTTTGTCAGTTTCCTTTGCTGCTGTTGTTTTTATATTATGTTTTATTTTATTTCTGTTTTAAGATTTTTGTATTTATCCTTTGATGCTTTACTCATCCTTATGTTTTGTGATATACGTTGCTTTGGGTGGCTTCTTTTAGAGCAGAAAAGCTGTTCCAAAATATTTTAAATAAGTAAAAAACAGAATATGCATATCATCCAGAGGCACAACGGTTGAAGGAAAGACTGTTGCAGACACAGAAACTTGATAGGTATAGATGTAGCCATGGTTTAATTTGTGCTGGAATGATGAGGAACAGTGTTCTAACACTTCTTTGGGTTAAGGAAGTGACATCACCACCCATGACTCCCCCTCCGCAGTTGATCTTCTCTCCCTTTTGCTCTTTCTCTAATGCCAGATGACATCCCTCCCTCCATCTCTCCATCCCACCCCACCCCACCCCATCCTTCATACCTTTTCAAAGTTCTTTATGTTTTAGAAGTTGCTGGCAGCGAGCAGTGATTCACAACGCATGGCTCATACTGACATTGGAGCCTTCTGTCTGACGCAACTTCCTGTTTCCACTTAGGAGGGAAGGTCAGACAGAAGGTTCTGATGTCAACATGAGCAGTGCATTGTGAATCACTGCTCACTGCCGGCAACCTCTAAAACAAGACAGCTTTGAAAAGATATGGGGGTGCGGAGAGGGAGAGATGCTATCACCACTTTAGAGAATGAGCAAAAAGGAAGAGAAGCCTGATCGCAAGGGGGAGGGGGTGTAGAGAAGAAATGCAAGACTGATGGTGGGGGTGGGGGGTGGGGAGAAGGAGGGATGCCATCGTGCTTTAGAGAAGGAGCAAAAGGAAGAGAAGCCTGATCGGGGGTGGGGGGGGAGGGAAGAAAAGCTGGACCAATGGTGGGTGGGTGGAGGAGAGAAGGAGAAAAACTGGACCAGGGGGAGCTGGCTGGAGGGAGGGAGAAGGAGAAAAGCTGTACAATGGTGGGTAACTTGGTGGGTAGGTAGGACAGGCAGGGAGAAGAAAAGCTGGACCAGTGGTGGAGGAAAGGAGAAACGTTGGACCAGAGGTGGGTGAGTGAGCAAAGAAGAAGCAAAGCCGGACCACTGGTTGGTTTGGTTGGTGGGTGGGGTTAAAAAAAGAGTAAAATATGGACCAATGATGAGTGGGGGAAAGGAGAAAAGATGGACCAGTGGTTGGAGGGAGGGAGGAGGAGGAGTAGAACAGCTGGACAAATGGGTGGGGCAGGGAGGAGAGAAAGAGACAGCAGGATTCTATAGAGTATAGATGAAGTAAAAAAGGGTGGGGAGATGCTATTAGGGGAGAGGAGAAGAATGGGAGAGAGGAGGAAGCAGATGGAGTGGAGACAGAGAGCGAGAGATTTTAGATTGTAAGCTCTTTGAGCAGGGACCGTCCTTCTATGTTTAAATTGTACAGCGCTGCGTAACCCTAGTAGCGCTTTAGAAATGTTAGTAGTTAGTTAGTTAGTATGCCGACTATGGGGGGAGGGGGAGGAGAAATGAAAAAAGCTGCACTTGGGGTAGGGAATGAAGAGGGGACAGAGAGATGATAGGCTATAAGTGTTGGGGGGAGAGGGAAGATGCTTGTCTACAAGAGTATGGGGTGAAAGAAGGAGAGAGAGACACACACAGACACACACACACACACACACACACGAGATGCTGAGCTATAAAGGCAGAGGGCGGGGAAATGCTGAACAGCATGAGGGGTTGTCAAGGAGATGAGTGAGAGGTGTGTATAGAGGGTAAAAATGTGGTAATGGAGGTGACAGAAGGGAATAGGAGAATGGGGAAGGAATGAGATTGGAACTGGGAGAGCTTGGGACCAGAGAAGGAGATGGAAAGTTGATAGGTATGTGAAAAGTAAAAAGAAGGAGTTGGAGAACTGGAGGGTGAGAGAGAGAGCATGAAATTTGAATGGGCAGGAAGGCAGAAAAGAAATGGAAGAGAAAGCTAAAAGGGAAAGATAATTATGTCAGAAACATATGTGAGGGAAGACAGGAGGAGTGAAGAGAAAGGACAAATAAAAAAAAAAGTTGGAAAAATAAAATGCCCAGACAACAGAGGTAGGAAAAAATTGTTTTTATTCTGAATTTATGAACTGGAATGTGTTAATTTTGGGAAATGTGCCTCATAGATATCTTTGTATTGTGTTCAGTACAGGAGTAAATGAATTTGTCTTATTTTTCCAGTGTTGAATGCTGAGTTTTGACTTCTTGGGGTTACCAGTTCAATTTTTGTTTTCATATTTTTTATGTCTAATTTGTGATCTCTGTTTGATGAGGGTCTGTCTGTCACTGTGTTTTGCCTGTGACCGAGATGTGGTATGTTGTTTGCATGTAGTTTGTATAGATATCTATAGAAATCCCACTTGTTCTGTTTGACCAGTGGTGTATTGGTATTCTGTGGCCCAGTGTAATATTTGTAGTGTTGCCTTTTCATAGGTAGGGATGTTGCTATTTGAATCTTATGAATTAGTGCTACTGTTGTGTGTCAGGTTTGCTAAATGTATGGCGAGTTGGAATTTCTTTTTCAGGTTTTGTATTTCATGGTGTGCCTGGTAGTGGAAAGGTTTATGTCGCTGTTGCTCAGATGACATTATAATCAGAATATTTTTTTGTTTGGTGACTTCCAAGGAGAAATGGCCTACCTGTTGTTGGGAAGAGGTTGGAGTTTTGTGGATACAGAGCACGTTTACATTTAACTCATAAGAACTGCCATACTGTGTCGTACCAATGGTCTTTGGAAATTTAAGCATTCCTCTGCCCCAACCCAACACTGCAATGGCAAAAGGAAGCAAGTGCTTCAGTAAAAAAAAAGACACTTGCTTCCTTTTAGCATTGTAGGGCAGTACTCCTTCATGCCACCCGGCTGCCAACAATTTCTGAGAACACTATCAGGCTTATTTTCGAAAGGGAAGGACGCCCATCTTCCGACACAAATCAGGAGATGGGCGTCCTTCTCCCAAGGTTGCCCAAATTGGCATAATTGAAAGCCGATTTTTTGCGTCCTCAACTGCTTTCCGTCGCGGGGACGACCAAGGTTCACGAGGGTGTGTCGGCAGTGTACCGAAGGTGGGACGGGGGCGTGGTTAAGAGATGGGCATCCTCGGCTGATAATGGAAAAAAGAAGGGCGTCCCTCACGAGCATTTGGTCGACTTTATTGGTCCCTTCTTTTTTCACGAGCAAGCTTCGAAAAGGTGCCCCAACTGACCAGATGACCACTGGAGGGAATCAGGGATGACCTCCCCTTACTCCCCCAGTGGTCACCAACCCCCTCCCACCCTAAAAAAAATTTTTAAATCATTTTTTTCCAGTCTCTATGCCAGCCTCAAATGTCATACCCAGCTCCATCACAGCAGTATGCAGGTCCCTGGAGCAGTTTTTAGTGGGTGCAGTGCACTTCAGGTAGGCGGACCCAGGCCCCCCCACCTATTACACTTGTGGTGGTAAATGTGAGCCCTCCAAAACCCACCCGAAACCCACTGTACCCACATGTAGATGCCCCCCCTTCATCCCTAAGGGCTATGGTAGTGGTGTACAGTTGTGGGGAGTGGGTTTTAGGGGGGGTTTGGGGGGGCACAGCACCCAAGGTAAGGGAGCTATGCACCCGGGAGCTTTTTCTGAAGTCCACTGCAGTGCCCCCTAGGGTGCCCGTTTGGTGTCCTGGCATGTGAGAAGGACCAGTGCACTACGAATGCTGGCTTCTCCCACCACCAAAGGGCTTGGATTTGGTCATTTTTGAAATGGGTGTCCTCGGTTTCCATTATGGCCGAAAACCGGGGACGACCATCTCTAACAATTAGGTCGACCATCTCTAAGGTCGACCCAAATGTTTAGATTAGATTTGGGCGTCCCAGACAGTATTATCGAAACGAAAGATGGACGTCCATCTTGTTTTGATAATACGGGTTTCCCTGCCCCTTTGCCGGAACGTCCTTAGAGATGGACGCCCTTAGAGATGGTCGTCCCCGTTCGATTATGCCCCTCCACAGGTACTTAAATTTAGGCTTGCTATTTAGGAAGGAGTGCTATCATTGTGTTGTTTTACCACTAACTTGTGCTATTTTTACACAGGTCCCATTTTATGTATTGAGCCCTAGCTCCTAATAACCAGGATTAACAGTAAAACAACATGTGTTACCAGTAGACCACATTGATAACTTCCGTCTTACGCTCCGGGCGCTAATTCTGTACAGAGCTGCATAGATTTATTTATTTATTGACATTTGTATCCCGAATTATCCCAAGCATGCTCGGGTTCAATGTGGCTCATAAACAACATACATTACCAGGATGAATTTACAAACAACTAACATTACAATACAGTAATAGGGCGAGTGTGCAATTACAAAAATGATATATTAAGTCAGAGGAAGGTAAAACAGTAAGTCAAATGAGCATCATTTTTGATTGAAGACAGTGGATTAACCAAGATTACAATTGTTGATTGGTTTCCATTAGTAAACATTTTGGAAAAGGAATGTCTTTAACATTTAGTGGATCTGATATGTTTTGGAAGGGAGTTCAGCCGCATGGACTGATTTATAGACTACTTTCTTACCACTGGGGAAGTGAAGAAGAAGGTAGCCTCTAACCCCTATGATTGAGTTGCGTGGGGGAAGATCTACTAAAGGCTGCATGCAATGAAGGGGAGGGGGCAAGTCATTAAGGATTTGAAAGATAAATCACAAATTTTGAAGGTAACTCTGGCTCTAATTGGGAGCCAGGGTAATTTTTGAAGTAATGGAGTGGCTCGTTCAAACCAAGGTGACCTGTAAACAAGGGGCAAGTACAGAGGTAAATGCTGATTGTCTAGTCATTTTACATATGGTCTGGATATCCACAATGAATATTCATGAGAGAGATTTGCATGCAAATCTCTCACGTGAATATTCATTGTGGATATCCTGAACACCTGACTAGCTGGGGGTACCTCCAGGACCAGGCCCATAAAGGACAAGAATGCATCTAATGTATGTGGTATTCTGAAAAAATCCACCTATCGTCAATGGTGTCTACTTGGCAGGCAGATATTCACAGGACCGCGTCTGGGTGAAGCTTGGGCAGGGTGAATGTTTATGCGCATAAATTATAAAATGCCCTAACTTACGTATCTCCCCAGTCTAGATGTGAGCATTTACACCAGCTCTATGGCTGGTGTAAGTGCTGAAGCGTAAAAACTTATGCGTTTTGTTCACTCGGTAACGCTAGTGTTCTATAAAGAAAAGCACAGTCCGTTCTCACTATTCGCGGCAGTATGGTTCTTAGAAAACATTGTGAACCATGGATTCACAAATACCGAAATACTGAGCATATGGGAAAATAGGGGTTAGGTTCCAGCTGTACCTGTATTTCCATGAAACCGCAGAAATTGAACTATTAATTCTATGAGAAAATACAGGGTTAGGTTCCTGAACGGGATAGCACTTAAACACACGCACAATTAACTTGTTCATAACACCAAAAAAGGCAAAGCAAAAGTGAAAGGAAAAAAAGGCTGTTTTGAAACGCGTTTGTCCGCGAGTACACTAACATGGCAGCGCGAATGGAGAATTGAGTCCTCTAGTTGCACCTTCGTGGATATGCAAAACAGCAAATACCGAACACGCAGATAGCGAGAACGCACTGTAGGCGTTTATGTTTCTTCATAGAATAGGTTCTAAAGTGGTCCTCCTTGTAAAGAATTGCCCTCCACGTGTTGGAAATCAACACCGAGACCTTTGTTCCCCCGAGCTGATCCCTCCTCTGGCTCTAGCTACTTAGTAGTAGAAATAGGGCCCTAAATTTAGGATCTCAGATACAGAAAAAGTTTAGGGACCCTTTTACTAAGTGAAGGTAAGCACTAACACATGCTTACCATGCACTAAAAGGCCTGACCGTGTCCGTAAGTAGTTCTGGAATCGGCATGCGCTAAAATATAGGTTTTCTTCTTTTTGCACGAGGGCATGTTTGGAATCAGAGAGTACAGAAGAATCCGCAACCAAGCGGAGAACTCGAACGCCCCACGGGAAAACACAAGTATAAGTGAGAGTGGGATGTTTGACCACGGGAATACAAATCCTGGAGACAAGAATCTTAAAAAACCACAGTAAGCAATAACATATGTTATTGCTTACTGTGTTTTTTTTATCATATATGTTTTATGTTTTTTTTACTTAATTTTTCTTTATTTGCATATGTATGTTTTATAGACTCCTGATGCAGGCCTGACGGCCGAAACACAACAGTTGTGTTGAGTCTTTTCATCAATAAACAAACTTTTTAAGATTCTTGTCTCCAGGATTTGTATTCCCGTGGTCAAACATCCCACTCTCACTTATACTTGGAGGCAGAGAGTAAGCATGCCCTGTATTAATCAGATAGCATGAGTAAATCACTTCAGGGATTTCTCTATCATATTACAGTACATAAGATGCAGTTTCTCCTTGTTTTTGAAGCTGACTTTCAGTTTGTTTCTTCTGTTAGCTATACCAAATGAAGAGATAGTAGGGGGCAATTCTATAAAAGGCCCCCAAAGCTAGGCGCTGGGAAGATCTGTGCCAAGTGGCAATTCTATGAAGTTCGCGTAGTGTTAAGCGACTTTTATAGAATAGCGCTAAGCACGGTTTCCTACACCCAACTACTTACTGCCAGATTTTATATATCGTGCCTAGAGATCTGCGCCAAAATCTAAGCATATTCCATAATAACACGTGTAACTTAATTGGTTTAACAAACCAATCAGCATCGATAGCAGCACTTAACAAGCAATAATAAGCACTGGTTGGCAATAATTAGAATTTACGCACACAACTCGCTAAGCGCATTCTGTAATGAACTGCTCCTTAATTCTAATGTACGCAGTTCAAAAGGGGTGTGGCTCTGGGTGGGGAAATGAGTGTTTCATGGGCGTTCCAAAATTTATGTGCGTTGTTATAGAATGTGGCCCAGTGCGCATAAATCTACACGCAGGAATGCACGCCACATTTTTGTTGGTGTAAATGGACGTGCATAGTTTTAGGCACTGGGATGTCAACTGAGTGTATTCTATATACCGTGCCTAAATCTAAGTCCGGCCTATAGAATACGCTTAGGCAGAAATGTTTACTACATGGATTTTTTAGGTGCCATAAATGGAATCTGGCCTTTTATTGCCTGCTGAAACCTGGTGTAAATGCTGGTGCACCACCAATGGCAGTTGAGTATGTAACTGACCCTACACTGTGCCTAAATTTTGGGAACATCCCTGACCCATCCATGCCCCTTCCATGGCCACACCCTCTTTTGAGTTGCATGAGACAATTTAGGCGTGCAGTGTTACACGACATCACGCAGGGCAGATCCACACGTAAGTCCTAATTAGTCCCAGTTAGCATCAATAATTGATTGTTGACAGCTCATTAATTAGTTTGTGCGTGGATCTGGGGGACCTGCCTCCAAATTTGGGTGACCTTTATAGATGCCCTGTAACAGATGTCTGAGCTTTGCATTTTGGAGTTAGTGTGAAAAAAATGTAATGGTCATGAGTTGTACAATGAAAGAAATATTGAAATTTTGATTTTCACTTTAGGTGATCCGGAGGAGAAGCGTGGAGTGAGCAGGAAACCAGGTTGGTTGCTTAATTTTGGAGGCAGTACAGTGCTATGGTTAAATAATTTTGAAAGTTGTCAATAAATATAGTATAACTTATACTATATTTAAATCACTTGCTAATGTATTTTCACTAATATCATTACACTCCACATGATGGATATGTTCGTATTTATGTATGTGAATGGAGGTAAAAGATTTTGAGACTCATCTTCTACCTTTACTCCAGGGGCGTAGCCAGATGGACAAATTTGGGTGGTCCGGAGCCCAAGGTGGGTGGGCATAGAATTCACCCCCCCCATCCCCCTCTGGTTTGCGCCTCTCTCCACCCCTCCCTGCCCACAAACCCCAAATATTAAATACTTGAGCTGGTGGGGATCCCCAAACCCTGCCAGCTGAAGATTTCCTCCTCCTTCTCGAGGAGCCAGCACTCTTCCAAACGGCAGCCAGCAGCACTTGCCTCAAACTGACGCTGCTGCCAGCAGACCGTGCATGCTCAGTGCTTTTGTATGTGCAAAAACTGAGCATGTGCAGAAGGGCCGGTCTCAGCGTCAGCTCAAGGCAAGTGCTGTTAGCTGACATTTGGAAGAGCGAGAGCTGCCCAAGGAGAAAAAATCTTCAGCTGGCAAGGTTTGGGGATCGCCACCAGCCACAGCAAGAATGTCACAATTTTGAGTGGGCCTGAGTCCAAAGTGGGTGGGCCCTGGCCCACCCAGGCCCACCTGTGGCTACGCCACTGCTCTACTTAGATAGGGAGTGAATGATATTAGTGAAAATACTTTACAGGTGATTTAAATATGGTTCTCTGAGAACCTGGGGAACTGAGTTCAGTTTCCTCTAAGGTTCCCTGCAACCCCAGTCAAGGCACTTAACCCTCCACTGCACCAGATGTAAAAAGATTATGAGCCCACAAGGGACAGAGAAAGTATCTGTATATAATAAAGGTAAGCCACTTTGCTTGTACCAGAGCAAGGCAGTCCTGTTCACTCTAAGTTGAGCAGGAGTCCCCCACTGCATTGCTGCCATTGGGGGGTGTGTGTGTGTGTGGGGGGGGGGGGGGCAGATGCTTCAATATTGTGTTTTCAGTCACTAGAGACAGGCATGTTCCTTGGAGTGAGTGCTCCAGCAGAAATCCACCTGGGCAGAGAATTCTGAAATCCCACGAAATATAGTGGGAAATAGACCACAGACTCCAGAGTGGAGGAGTGGCCTAGTGGCTAGGGTGGCGGACTTTGGTCCTGAGGAACTGAGTTCGATTCCCAGCACAGGCAGCTCCTTGTGACTCTGGGCAAGTCACTTAACCCTCCATTGCCCGCCGCATTGAGCCTGCCATGAGTGGGAAAGCGCGGGGTACAAATGTAACAAAATAATAAAAATAAACTTGATACTTTAAGAACATTTATCGATCATAAACTCAACACAGTACTGTGTTTCAGCCTGTGGCCTGCTTCGGGAGTCTTAAAAACAGATATATATCAAATATAATAACTAATAAATAAAATACAAATGATGTAAAACAAAATATGATTGAAATCCAAAAAAGTTATATTTGATAACAGTGATGAACATAAAAAGTGTGTATGAATAGAAAAAATGTTTAATAAAAATATATATAATATGGTCTCATGATTTATATAAAAAATATGTATTACAAAAAGATTAAGATAACTAAAAACAGGTGCACACATAAATAAGGATGTGTATAAACTGACCTTTTGAATATCGAATAGACTACAAAATCTCCAATATTGTGTCTTTTCAATCTGGTAACACAAAGAACGGGTCTAACCATAAATTTTCAAAACCATATTCATATACACTATATCTCTATATAATAAAAGGCACCTTCAACGTTCCATGAATCCTCAAGCCGGAAACTTGAGGCGCCAGAGATATCCGGTTTGGCCAGGAGTGCCCCTCGCGTCATAACATCATGACGTCGAGGCCTGCGCAATGACACTCGGCCAAACGCCATCTCCCCCTGTCCCTCAGCGGCCATTTCCCACCTCCGGAGGATTAACATCGCCCGCACAACGTCGGAGGGAGGGAGGCGGGGATGCAGGCATCGGCGACACGCAATCTCCCCTTGCCCCTCGGCGGCCATTTTCCAACTCCACAGGACTCCCATCGCCCCGCACAACCTCGGAGACATGGAGGGAGCCACGCAGGCAGGCAGACTGAACGTCGGATAGACGCAGGGAGCCAGCCTGCCTGCCTGCCTGAACATGCCAGGAAGGGAGCCAGCTTCAACGTCACAGTGGGAGGGAGGGCCGTGACCCTGAAAGGCGCAGGAAGGGGGGCACTCGATCCTGAAGCTGCGAGGGGGGAAGGGGGAGGGGCAGGAAGGGGGGAGGGAAGACAGGGGGAGGGGGAAAAATACCGGCCAACGGAGGGACCACCACCCTGAAAGGCCAAGGGAGGGGGGCCAACACCCTGAAGCTGGGATTGCCTCTCACACACACATTCTCATTCTCGCACACACACTCCACACACACAGTCTCACTCTGTCACACACACTCGCACATTCACTCTCTCTCTCTCTCTCTCTCACACACTCACTCTCTCAAACATACACACTACGATGCAGAAAAATGCCGCCAGACGGAGGGCCCACGATCCTGGAGGCCGGGGGGGGGGGGGGGACGACGACCCTGAGGCTGGGAGGGGGGAGGGGGATGAGAAGGAAATGGGAAAAGGAAACACAGGGGGGAGCGGGAAAGACGCCAACACACGGAGGGGGGACCCCTGCGGCACACTCTCTTTCTCAAACACACACTCACACAGACAATCTCACTCTCTCTCTCACACACACACTCGCACATTCACTCTGTCTCTCTCTCTCACACACACTCTCAAACATACACACTTCGATGAAAACCTTGCTAGCGCCCGTTTCATTGCTCTCAGAAACGGGCCTTTTTTACTAGTAATGTAAATAATTGATAAAAACAACACTTGTACGTTAGAAAAATAGAAAAAGAACAATAAAAATATATTGTCAAATCTAACAAATAAACAATATACATTATGTATGCTAACTTCATGTGTATTACGCGAGAAAAAAGGATAACTCCGTGGTTCATTGATTTACTGTGTATAATATCAAATTTGACTTGTGCCGAATCCAATAGTACCTGTGTGTAGTTGAAACTGAAATGAGTATAAACCTCTGACTATTGCTTCCTTGGAGTGAGTACTGCAGAGCTTGCTTGTCCTTCACCACTGGAAATGTGATAGTCAAACAGCACCCTCTACTGGCAGGACAGTAGTTGGAGGACTCCCGTTCAGCTTAGAGGGAACAGTGAAGTCAGTATATCAAATCTATGGCCCTGACCTGTACAATAAGGATGTAACTAATAATACTTTTTTTAAACCTAAAGGACAAAATTTGGTAAATAGCACCTAAATTCAGGCACCGAAAAAAAATGAGCGCTGAGTGCTAGTCTATAAATGGTGCTCCAAGTTGGGTGCTGTTTATAGAATTGCGCTTAGTGCTGGGATTCATTTGGGCACAAGGATTTACACCAACTGAAACCTGCGGTAAATTCTCATGCCTAAAATAGGCGCGGATCTCCAATATTCTATAATATTGTGTGCATCTGAAGTGAACGCCCTTCACCCACCCTTGCCCCTCCTATGGATACACCCCCCTTTTCAGATGCACGCTTAAAAAGGTATGCGTGCATTTTTATAGAATACTGACTAGGAAGATCCTACTACTACTACTACTACTATTTAGCATTTCTATAGCGCTACAAGGCGTACGCAGCGCTGCACAAGCATAGAAGAAAGACAGTCCCTGCTCAAAGAGCTTACAATCTAATAGACAAAAAATAAATAAAGTAAGCAAATCAAATCAATTAATGTGAACGGGAAGGAAGAGAGGAGGGTAGGTGGAGGCGAGTGGTTACGAGTCAAAAGCAATGTTAAAGAGGTGGGCTTTCAGTCTAGATTTAAAGGTGGCCAAGGATGGGGCAAGACGTAGGGGCTCAGGAAGTTTATTCCAGGCGTAGGGTACAGCGAGACAGAAGGCGCGGTCTGGAGTTGGCAGTAGTGGAGAAGGGAACAGATAAGAAGGATTTATCCATGGAGCGAAGTGCACGGGAAGGGGTGTAGAGAAGGACGAGTGTGGAGAGATACTGGGGAGCAGCAGAGTGAGTACATTTATAGGTTAGTAGAAGAAGTTTGAACAGGATGCGAAAACGGATAGGGAGCCAGTGAAGCGACTTGAGGAGAGGGGTAGTATGAGTAAAGCGACCCTGGCGGAAGATGAGAGGGGCAGCAGAGTTTTGAACCGACTGGAGGGGGGAGAGGTGACTAAGTGGGAGGCCAGCAAGAAGCAGATTGCAGTAGTCTAAACGAGAGGTGACAAGGGTGTGGATGAGGGTTTTGGTAGAGTGCTCGGAAAGAAAGGGGCGGATTTTACGGATGTTGTAAAGAAAGATCCGTGGGTGAATTCAAATGTATTTATTGGGATTTTGCCAATTAGCGCCAATAATTGATTGTTAGTATCCAATTACGGGTGCTGACTAGTTATTCAATTAAATTGTGCATACAAATCAGACACATGCCCAAATTTGTGCACGCAATTTTGAGCGCCATTTGTACAATTTGGGCAAAAATGCTGATATACACATGTAAAAGGAATCTTATTTATTAGAATTTATTTACCACCTTTAAGTGCAGACAGTGTTTTCCAAAATTACTCCCAGTGTGTTAAGTAAAAAGATGTGTATTTCTTCTACCAATTTGCAACTGTTTTCTAAGAAAGCGATGGAATTTTAATTTTAAATCTTTTTTTGCTGTTTGCAGTCAAACCTCGGGAACTCGGTCATGATTCAGAACGGGGTTACAGTTCAGAGGAAGAGAATTCTGCCGTTTACCGGGGCAGAAAAGGGATGCGGCAAAAGCCAGACCATGGTAAGGACGTCCTTTCTACAATGCCCCTCCACGGTAGTCAGTTCGGCCTCTTTGCCGAATATACTCATCCCCAAACTTTTAAAAAAGCGTTCCCCCAGGCTAACCACCCCCTAAACCTCTCTGTCTTTTCTCTTTACCTGAGCTCTGGGGTCAAAAGGAGGCAGGCAGGATCTCAATTTGTTCCTACCTCATTGCACCATACTTCAAAATGGCACTGGCACCATACTTCAGGCTGGCACCAGCAGAGCATGAGAGATTGGGGATTGTTCCTGATCCCTTTTGATTCCTGAGGCTTGGGTGAGCAGGAGAGAGAAGATGAGAGGATGGAAGAATGGAGGGAAAACTCAGGGAAGGCTTTTTTTTTTGTTTTTGTTAAAGTCTGGGGATGGGGTTAATTGGAAATAGGGTGTGAAGCTGACTATCATTATTTAAGGCATGGTGTCAGTTACAACCCCTAAGATCACTTCCTTCACCCAATAGTTATTTTTTGACTGTTTATAATATTAGTCAGCTTAGATCAGGGATTTTCAACCCAGTCCTCAGGAAACATCTAGTGAGTCAAGTTTTCAAGGTACTCCTTATGACATCACAGATGAAAAACTATTCCTTCAATTTTATCTCCATGTTGTCTCGAATTTCACAGTATTCGATAAACAAAAGAGATGTGACTTACCTGTATTAAATAGTTAATAATCTAGTCTGCTTAAACTTGAAGTCCTCTTCTCCCAAGCCCATTGGAGGCCTTCATGTCACAGTAATCTACTAGTGTATCAGGGACAGAGTACAGCAGCAATCCAAGAATGGTGACAGATGTTGTGGTGGATTATATAGACTCTACTTTATATTTTGTAGGGTAAAATAGTGTGCTAGTAATCCACTTGGATAGAAATAAGGGTCAGTCAATAAGTTGTAGATGATACCATTTGACTGGACTACGTCTATACATTTATGACTAGCTTTTAAGAGATATAAGAATAGCCATACTGGGTCAGACCAATGGTCCATCTAGCCTAGTATCCTGTTTTCCAAACAGTGGCCAAGCCAGGTCACAAGTACCTGGCAAAAACCCAAATCGTGGCAACATTCCATGTAGAACCTCAAAGAATAGCAAGATTCCGGAATCCTAAAGAGTGACAAGATTCCATGCAGAATCTCAAAGAGTAGCAACATTCCATATAGAACCCCAAAGAATAGCAATATTCTGGAATCCTAAAGAGTGACAAGATTCCATGCAGAATCTCAAAGAGTAGCAACATTCCACACTACCAATCCCAGGGCAAGCAGTTGCTTCCCATGTCTGTCTCAATAGCAGGCTATGGACATTTCCTCCAGGAATCTGTCCAAACCCTCTTTAAACCCAGATAACTAACCACAGCATGAAAAGCTTGACTAGTACGCCATTCCTTCACCTGAAAGCTGCGCCTGCCCTGCAAAGGGATGGGCTTGTTTGGGAGTTGAACCCAGGACCTCTCACACCCCATGCAAGAATCATACCCCTACACCAACGAGCCACTGGGACATGGGGTGACTTGAGACAGGGAGCATAGCTCTTGAAAGATCGCCACACATGTATCAAGTTAGACAACTACAACTTATTCCTTGACCCTAATCTGTACATTTTTTAAAGTTTAAATTACAGTGGTATATGAGGTCAATGAGAGCATGTTTTTATTATATGAGATAGTATGAGATATATAACAAGACACTAGACCCTTTAGATGAACTCATGCTATATCGGCAACTGCAGAAGATACCTAACTAATTCATAACATTTGAACATCAAGAAGCATGTGGTGAGCTATAAGACCTTTCAGATGTTGAATAAGTTGGTAACTATCCTGCTTATTTTCGGACGAGAAGGCTGGCCATCTTCCGACACAAATCTCCTAAACCCGGCCAAATTGTATAATCGAATGCCGATTTTGGCCGGCTTCAACTGCTTTCCATCGCGGAGCCGGCCAAACTTCAAGGGAGCATGTCGGCAGGGTACAGAAGGTGGGAAGGGGGCGTGGTTACGAGATGGCCGGCTTCACCCAATAATTGAAAAAAGAAAGCCGGCCCTGACGAGCATTTGGCCGACTTTACTTGGTCCCTTTTCGTTCACGACCAAGCCTCAAAAAGGTGCCCCAACTGACCAGATGACCACCGGAGGGAATCGGGAATGATCTCCCCTTACTCCCCCAGTGGTCAGCAACCCCCTCCCACCCAAAATAAAAATTAAAAAACATTTTTTTGCCAGCCTCTATGCCAGGCTCAGCACACAAGGTAAGGGAGGTATGCCCCTGGGAGCAATTTGTGAAGTCCACTGCAGTGCCCCCTAGGGTGCTCGGTTGGTGTCCTGGCATGTGAGGGGGACCAGTGCACTACAAATGCTGGCTCCTCCCACGACCAAATGCCTTGGATTTGGCCGGGTTTGAGATGACCGCCATTAGTTTCCATTATCGCTGAAAACCAATGCCGGCCATCTCTAAAGCCGGTCCAATTGTTGAGATTTGGCCGGCTGCGACCGTATTATCGAAATGAAAGATGGCCGGCCATCTTGTTTCGAAAATACGGTCAGGACGCCGCTTTACGGGGCCGGCCTTGAAGATGGCCGCCCTTATAGATGGCCGGTCCCGTTCGATTATGCCCCTCTATGTAACCCCATAAAAAAGAAGTCTGAAAATACTCTCTCTCTTGGTTACCTTTAGGCAGTGAAACAGCACCTGCTCCTTCCGGGAGGGGTAATTATCCACCTCCAACTCGTAAATCATCTGAATCACGAGTGGCACCCAGTGGTAATGAGTATTATGGTGGGGACCCTGAAAGCCGGGACTACCCATACAGCACTGCGGAAAGTGAGGTCAACAGAAACCCCGGAGGTCAGTGAAAGTAACTACAAACCAGTGCGAGTACAAAAGACAGAAACAATAGTACTGGAAGGGATGATCTGAAACACAAATAAACATATCATATAAATATAACTTAGCTGAAAAGTCCTCAATGCATGCATACAGTCCAACCGGCACCAGATGAAAAACCCAACAATGGGCCCCTCATTTCGCCAAGCCTGGTACTGAAAACTTTTTTACCCCTGAAACAGCTTCGATGAAACGAGGGGAACATGATTGTTGCCATGTTTTGCCTGTATAAAGTTGCATCGGGATGGCTGACAATTGAACAAACATGAGCCGAAATTAAAAAAGAAATCCTAAGAACTGAAATCATATTTTTTGTGATATTTTTATTTTCATGGAAATGGAATGCTCTTCAGATTACAGTTAGGGCCCCTTTTACCAAGCTGCGGCAAAAGGGGGCCTGCGCTGGCATCAGCGTGTGTTTTTCATGCGTGCTGAGGCCCCCCTTTACCACAGTGGATAAAAGAGACGCCTCTCTTTCCTGCAGGAAATGGCCATGTGATTGCCGCGCGGCCATTTCGGGGGGAAGCCCTTACCGCCACCCATTGAAGTGGCTGTAAGGGCTCCCGCGCTAACCCGGAGGTAACTGGGCAGCACATGGCAGTGCCCGATTACCACTGGGCACACGGATATGACGGCTCCCTAGGGGTGGGAAGTACTGCTGGGCTGCTGTGTAGCCCGGCGGTACTTCCTGTTTAACGAGCGGTAAACCCGCATTGGGCTTACCACCACTTAGTAAAAGGGGCCCTAAATGCTGATTGGCCAATTCTGCAAGAATGTGCTGAGAATAGACAGCAAACTAGGTGGTACTATATAGGCTGACTGGCAGCTTTGAATACTAGCCCTTAGCTGAGAGGTGAGCATGAAGAATACACAGCTGGGACAGACGCACATGTGCTGGGGATTGAAAAGAATACTGAATACAGAAAAAATGTGTTGGCAATGCTAATCACATCCACTGTTCTTCTGCTTGCTTTTCCTTTTATATTGCTAAGAATAATTTGGCTGGTAATGAACTGCAGTGTGCTGAAGATTGATACTGTACAGTAATTCAGAATCCCCTTGAACTTATTAGATGAATTGCAAATACTGGAATTTCTATTAAGCTTTGTAATATTCAATTTTATTTAATCTGATACACATTAAATAGAGCATATTAAAATAAGCCGGAGAAGTATGCAGAAGCTATCACAAAACAGGAAATCGTCTTGGGTTTCAGTATTTCTATTGATTCTCCAAGAAGCTCACCAGGCGGAAATGTGAGGTTTAAGGTGGTTCTGCCACTGTGAGGGAGGGTCACTAAAGGGGAGAGGTAGCGTCCTACAGACTCCCTCACAATGCATTAACCTACGAATTAATGTGCCATACGATGGTTACTATACTGTTAAAAGTTTTGAAAGAACATTCAAGTCAGAATTGGGACGCTCTGCTCATAGCGTCAACCCCCCCCCCCCCCCCATTCCATTTCACAGAAATTTTTGACTATGAAAGACGTCCTGATTTCCTGTTCGAAAATACGTGAGAAGGATGTCCTTATGCTGGAGCTGTCCATCCAGAACAACCATTTTACAAACTGAAATGTTTAAAATTGTAAACGGGGAAAACAAGGCACAGGTACACCTGTCTGGCAGCATTTTTATGAAAATGGCCACACAGACGTCTTTGCAGAACAGAGGAGTAGCCCAATGGTTAGTGCAGTGAACTGTAAGCCAAAGGATACAGGTTCAAATCTCACTGTAATTTTTTTTTTTTGTAAATTTGATCACTCCAGGAACAGAAAAATGCCTAATAGCCTTCAGGCTTGCAGGTATCTTCTATTATTTGGTTCAGTAAGTATTTTTCTTTTCCTGCAGTGAGCCCCAGGGAAAAAAAAACATTGAGAGCCCCTTTAACCAAGCTGTGGTAAAAGGGGCCTTGTTGTTAGTGTCGGCAAATCCATGGTACGAGGCCCGTTACCACGGTGGGTAAATGGCAAAAAAATGAAATGGCAGTGTGGTAAGTGTACACTTGCCACATGGCCATTTCTGGGGGGAGCCCATACTGCCACCTATTTAGGAGGCAGTAAGGGCTCCCATGCTAACCTGGCAGTAAGCGCCTGGTGCACCCCCCCCCCCCCAAATTATTTTCTATTGCATCAGAAATGGTGTCTGCTGTGGGTGGCATAACCACTGGCTCCTCCGGTAGGCTGGTGATAGTGCCAGATTGGCAACGCATCAACGCCACAGTAGCTCAGTGGGATTTGAACCTGGATCCCTTGGTTCACAGTCCACTGCACTGTCCACTAGGCTACTCCTCTGGTAATTCCCTTACCTCTTTGTTGTTCTGTCTGTTTGTCCTATTTAGATTGTGAGCTCTTTGAGCAGGGACTGTCTTTTTGTGTATGGTGTACAGCGCTGCGTATTCCTTGTAGCGCTATAGAAGTGATAAGTAGTAGTAGTAGCAACCACTGGGGGATTAACGAGGGGGTCATGCTTTAATCCCTTAAGTGGTCAGCTGCTTAATCAGAGCACCTTTTTGTAATTTGGACATAATTGAAACAGGTCTTCTTTTTAGATGTGGACGTTTCTTCCCATTCGAAAATCACTGTTGGATGTCCTGATTTTGGGCCCTCACTAGTCCTGCCCACAACACACCCACTTGCTATTTGGATGAACTGCAGTTTGAAATGTCCAAATTCAGATTTTCCTAAATCAGAATTTGGATGTTTTTAGCAGAGGAACATTTTTTTAAGGAAGTTTGAGGCATCCAATTGCTTTGAAAATGAGCACCATAGTATCATAATAGATGCTGGTACATAATGACCTGTACGGTCCATCCAGTGCGATATTACATATACATACTTGATCTTGATCTGTCCTTGCCATTTTCGGGGCACAGACTGTAGAAGTCTACCTGGCATTGGCCTTCTTCCCAACTGCTGGAGTTACCGTTGAAGCCCCACTCCAGTCCATCCAGATCTGTCCAGCCATGATTGGGGCACAGACCATAGGAGCAGGAAGTCAGGGAAGACTATTGTTGAAGCAGGAAGCTAGGGAAGATTTTTGGGGAGCAGAGTTCAACACTGTTATCACATGGCTTGGACATGTGATGATATTCGTATACCAAATGATGCTGTCCTCAGCTCTTTCAAGAACCATGTAGCTTGTGAGCCACTCATGTAGATATCAAACCTACGTTTCCTTTCCTTGCTTTCCACACAGCTTCTTCAGTTCTCTTGGAGTCCATAAACACAAACGCCATAGATAATTAAGTGGTCCTTTTACTAAGCTGTGTCAAAAAGTGGCCTTAACATACCCTTGTTTTTCCTGTGTACTATGGCCATTTTTACTTCAGCTGTAAAATGGCCAGTTTTCTATTGTCTTGAGTATTAATGGCCTTGTACTAATGTTTACACCACACTTTATAGTTTGCTCAACTAGTGAAGTGTGAAATATGACTGCAATAACCTATAACCATTAAATAAAAGAAACTTCAAACCTCAGGGGCCACTCGCAAATAGCGGACATCCCTCTCAAATGAGCTTATCACCGGTTTCGTTATCCAAGGGGGAAACCCAAACAGTGAAAAACAAAACTTACAAAAGAAAAAAAAATCACTGTTAAAAAAAAACAAACAAACAAACAAAAAACCCTGGAGGATTAGTAAGAAAGTTCCTTCTCCTGATGCAGCCATGAGTGAATGGATAAGTGGCCCTTGTTGAGAAATGTAAGAATATCCAATGTTGCTTTGTGGAGTATATTGCTTGGAAGACGCCTGTGATGGAGATTCCATTTGCTGAGTTCGATGGAATATGAGTTTGGGTGGCGCCATCCTATTTAGCTAAGTGACCTTTCTACGTTTTTCTTGAGCTCTGGGTTTAGTTTTGTAATATTTAGTGGGACTGTTTTTGCAGTGATATGTGTTGTGTGGAGAAAATTTGAAACATTTTTGATGCCCAGGGTTGTTTTTTTTTTTTGTCCTTTGTAAGTTTTATTTGAAGATTTTTTCATTGTTTGGATTTCCCTCTTGGATAACGAAACCGGTGATATGATTCATTTGAGAGGGGTGTCAGCTATTTCTGAGTGGACCCTGAGGTTTGAGGTTCTTTTATTTAACGCTTATAGGTTATTGCAGTCATAATTCACATTTCCTTAGTTGGGCAAACCACAAAGTGTGGTGTGGTTGTTATTTGCAAGTTTGCCTCCTCTATTTTTGTTTATTTTTGAGCATGTACAGTGGGGGAAATAAGTATTTGATCCCTTGCTGATTTTGTAAGTTTGCCCACTGACAAAGACATGAGCAGCCCATAATTGAAGGGTAGGTTATTGGTAACAGTGAGAGATAGCACATCACAAATTAAATCCGGAAAATCACATTGTGGAAAGTATATGAATTTATTTGCATTCTGCAGAGGGAAATAAGTATTTGATCCCTCTGGCAAACAAGACCTAATACTTGGTGGCAAAACCCTTGTTGGCAAGCACAGCGGTCATACGTCTTCTGTAGTTGATGATGAGGTTTGCACACATGTCAGGAGGAATTTTGGTCCACTCCTCTTTGCAGATCATCTCTAAATCATTAAGAGTTCTGGCTGTCGCTTGGCAACTCGCAGCTTCAGCTCCCTCCATAAGTTTTCAATGGGATTAAGGTCTGGTGACTGGCTAGGCCACTCCATGACCCTAATGTGCTTCTTCCTGAGCCACTCCTTTGTTGCCTTGGCTGTATGTTTTGGGTCATTGTCGTGCTGGAAGACCCAGCCACGACCCATTTTTAAGGCCCTGGCGGAGGGAAGGAGGTTGTCACTCAGAATTGTACGGTACATGGCCCCATCCATTCTCCCATTGATGCGGTGAAGTAGTCCTGTGCCCTTAGCAGAGAAACACCCCCAAAACATAACATTTCCGCCTCCATGCTTGACAGTGGGGACGGTGTTCTTTGGGTCATAGGCAGCATTTCTCTTCCTCCAAACACGGCGAGTTGAGTTCATGCCAAAGAGCTCAATTTTTGTCTCATCTGACCACAGCACCTTCTCCCAATCACTCTCGGCATCATCCAGGTGTTCACTGGCAAACTTCAGACGGGCCGTCACATGTGCCTTCCGGAGCAGGGGGACCTTGCGGGCACTGCAGGATTGCAATCCGTTATGTCGTAATGTGTTACCAATGGTTTTCGTGGTGACAGTGGTCCCAGCTGCCTTGAGATCATTGACAAGTTCCCCCCTTGTAGTTGTAGGCTGATTTCTAACCTTCCTCATGATCAAGGATACCCCACGAGGTGAGATTTTGCGTGGAGCCCCAGATCTTTGTCGATTGACAGTCATTTTGTACTTCTTCCATTTTCTTACTATGGCACCAACAGTTGTCTCCTTCTCGCCCAGCGTCTTACTGATGGTTTTGTAGCCCATTCCAGCCTTGTGCAGGTGTATGATCTTGTCCCTGACATCCTTAGACAGCTCCTTGCTCTTGGCCATTTTGTAGAGGTTAGAGTCTGACTGATTCACTGAGTCTGTGGACAGGTGTCTTTCATACAGGTGACCATTGCCGACAGCTGTCTGTCATGCAGGTAACGAGTTGATTTGGAGCATCTACCTGGTCTGTAGGGGCCAGATCTCTTACTGGTTGGTGGGGGATCAAATACTTATTTCCCTCTGCAGAATGCAAATAAATTCATATACTTTCCACAATGTGATTTTCCGGATTTAATTTGTGATGTGCTATCTCTCACTGTTACCAATAACCTACCCTTCAATTATGGGCTGCTCATGTCTTTGTCAGTGGGCAAACTTACAAAATCAGCAAGGGATCAAATACTTATTTCCCCCACTGTACTAATGTTGCCATTAGTGTGTGCCCGTTAAATAAAAGATTTACCGCACGAGCATTTACTGCCACCTATTTTGTAGATGGTAAGGGCTCACTTGGTAATACTGTACTAACTAGTTAGCACACTAATCTGGATGCACTGTTTAGTACAGGGCCGCCAAGCAGAGGGGGAGGGGCGCGGGCAAGCTTCTTTCTGCCTGTCTGCTTCTGGGTCTATCTCTCCTGGTCTTGTGTGCCAGGACCCGGATGATTACCCGGGTTATCGTGTTAATGCAGTCATTGGGGCCCGGCACACAGGAGCAGTCAGACACAGGAAAATAAGGGGGCAGTAGCCTAAATGATGGGGGGGGGGGGGGGCGCAGTGAAGGGTGTGGTCCTGCCCTGGGCCTGGCTGTGTATTTCAGCGGCCCCGGATTTTAGTGCAGGAACACCCATTCTCTGCCACTTGCATGCCTCCTCCCGAGAAAAAAATTTTCAAACCCAGATTAGCATGTGCTAATTTGGCAGTTACCTCAGGATGCCTGAGCACATTCCGTGGCATGCCATTTTAAGCTGTGTTAGGCATGGGTTAGTGCCAAATTCAGCTTAGTAACAAAGCGCCTAAATCCTTCGCCTTTACAAGATATAAGTGGAAGCTCACTGGGCAAATCTCTCTTATCTGCACCCTTCTCCTCCACCGCTAACTCCAGACTCCGTTCCTTCTATCTTGCTGCACCGTATGCCTGGAATAAACTTCCTGAGCCGGTACGTCAAGCCTCATCTCTGGCCATTTTCAAATCTAAGCTAAAAACCCACCTCTTCGATGCTGCTTTTAACTCCTAAACCTAAACCTAACCCTTCAACTGTCCCCTATCCCTATATGTCCTGTCTGTCCTAACCCTTATCCCTTACTTGTCCTACTCTGTCATAATTAGATTGTAAGCTCTATCGAGCAGGGACTGTCTCTCCATGTTCAAGTGTGAAGCGCTGAGTACGTCCGGTAGCGCTATAGAAATGATAAGTAGTAGAAGTTGTTACTTTTGCCATCAGATTGTCTTTTTCTTTCTTTCTTCTTTCTGTGTACTAGGATTGGGCCTAGATAAAATTCTCTTTTCTTTTGTTTATTCACAAATCACTAATCATTTCCAGAAAGCCTTTGCTAAAAATAAGCCCAACAGTCCAAAGATCTTTATTATGCCTATCCATTAGGGCCTTTGGTGTCCCAGCTTGGTGGCCAATCTGATCTCCTTTGTTGCCATAGTACTGTGAGGCACATGAAAATGAGTGGGATTAAATCTTCTCTCTTTACTGAGGGTTTTCAAATGAAAAGCAAACTCCAAAGCTAGCTGATGGAAGGCAAGATGAATTCAGGCAAAATATCATTAATGAAAAGTGCAAAAAGTCATTTTCTAATCCCAGACAAGCTGAGGTGCAGGCTACTGGAACAGAACAAATGATTTCAAGTCACTTTATAATTGCTAAGTGTTCTAGGCCTTTCCCCTAAGCATTCATCTCGCCTTAGAATCGCTGAAGGGTTGAAATTATGTTGAATAAATTTTGCCACCATATACCCTATGCATGGCTTCTAAGTAAACTCACATGGATGTTGTTTTAGGAAATAGGAGGCAATTTCTTTTGCCCAGTTACGATTTATTTGAGAATCATGTTCCTACTTGTGTAGTGCCCAGCTAATAAAGGTGGTTTAATCATTAGGGATATGTATTTTTAGAGCATGTTCGGTTTGTTACTCTGCTATTAAGTTAGTACAGGCTATATCAATTTCCGTGGCATGCCATTTTAAGCTGTTTCTCTCATTACCTCTCGCCTTGACTACTGCAACCTACTCCTCACTGGCCTCCCACTTTGCCATCTATCCCCCCTTCAGTCCGTTCAAAACTCTGCTGCACGTCTTATATTCCGCCTGAACCGGTACACTCATATCACCCCTCTCCTCAAGTCACTTCACTGGCTTCCGATCAGGTACCGCATACAGATCAAGCTTCTCCTTTTAACCTACAAATGCACTCGATCTACAGCCCCTCCCTACCTCTCTACCCTCATCTCTCCTTACATTCCTACCCGTAACCTCCGTTCTCAAGACAAATCCCTCCTGTCAGTACCCTTCTCCACCACCGCCAACTCTAGGCTCCGCCCTTTCTGCCTCGCCTCACCCTATGCCTGGAATAAACTCCCTGAGCCCATACGCCAGACCCCCTCCCTGCCCATCTTCAAAGCCTTGCTCAAAGCCCACCTCTTCAATGTCGCCTTCAGCACCTAACCATCATACCTCTATTCAGGAAATCTGGACTGCCCCTACTTGACATTTCGCTCATTAGATTGTAAGCTCCTTGGAGCAGGGACTGTCCTTTTTTGTTAATCTGTACAGCGCTGCGTAACCCTAGTAGCGCTCTAGAAATGTTAAGTAGTAGTTGTAGTAGTATATCAATTTCACGTGTGTGGTAACATGAACAAGGGCGGACCTGGAGCCCTGATAAATGGAGCCACATAACTGGTTATAGGTGAATGCAAAAATAATATTTTATTAACTGTGTCAGGTAAGGGATCCTGTTCAGTTCACAGAGATGGGAAAATATAAATATATTACAGGGCTTTTTTTGAGGGGGTACTTGGGAGTACTGAGTACCGGCACCTTTTCCATTGTCTGCTAAAATTGACCCATGGTCCCCAAGTTTTAATGAAAGAGTTCAGGCCCTACACACCAATTCTGCCTTGTCATAGATTCTGTGACTGGTTGCAGGGGGCCTGGCTATTGTGGGATGAGTCCCTCAGTGATCACACCACCCCTGAAGGGTGGCCTAGCATTTGAGTACCGACACCTTTTTTGCTAGGAAAAATGCACTGAATATATAACTAGTCCTTAGATGTAGGAACCTCCTCCCAAGGCCTGCCCCTGTTGGGACACGGTGTGCACTATTGTCTCTCAGCAAGGCAGCACACTTCGCTTGACTCTGGTATGGGTTCTCAGAGTTACCAGTACAATCTTTAGCAAATAATACATGCCAGCCGGGGTCCAGCCAGGTCAAAGATATAGTTCTGCAAACTCCCAAGTTGAACTTGGCCTACCTGACTGTTGTGGTTGCTGTTCACACATACGTGGTCAAGTTATATGCAGTGGGGCTTTGCTGCTTCTCTCTGGGGCACCTCAACCTAGCTATGCCCTGAGCTGTTATAATCCCTGGACCATGCCCTCCTGACTCCGCCCCTCCCATGTCACTTCCCTCGGGCGGAAAAGGTGAAGATTAAGGTGGTTCTGCCACTGTGAGGAAGTGTCACTAAAGGGGAATGGTAGCTTCCTACAGACTCTCTTACAATGCATTAACCTATGAATTAATGTGTCATAAGATGATTAGTATCTGTTAACATTTTTTTAGTGCACGTCATATTTTTACTAAAATGAATGTGTGAAATGAACAAAAAAGAATTTCCAAAAATGTTTTTTTTGGGGGGTGGGTGGGAAGTCAAAATGAACCAAAACCTTTGCCCTTGGCACATCCCCACAAGCACTGGTTCTTACCAGATTTGACTGTTCTAATACGATTATCTAAAGAAATACCTTTATAACTTGTACATGCCACAGGTGCCAATTAAGGGGACAGAAGATGCCCAGTTTACAATACCTTCATTGGCTCCTGCTTTGTACAGGATTGTATTTAAGATTCTTTGTTAAAACTTTAAATTGCTATGGGGCCCTTTTACTAAGCTGTATTAAATGCTATTGTGCACTAAATGCACGAAAAATGACCTAATGCAGGGCACACTAAAGCATTCTGTGTTAATTTTGCCATCTACACACATTAAAGATGTGTTTTTGTTTTTGGAGGGGGCATATTGGGCAGAGAATGGGCATGGAAGTGTTATTCAGCTAGAGCACTGACAACACCACACTAACTGGTTAGCACATCCATAAAGTGGGACCTTTAGTACTTCCTATATAGGATTTTTAAAATGTGCTGATCTGCTATTAGTGATCTGTAATCTGTCATTAAAATTGCCCATAGTACCTACATAAGTACATAAGTATGTAATTATTGCCATACTGGGACAGACCAAAGGTCCATCAAGCCCAGCATCCTGTTTCCAATAGTGTCCAATCCAGGTCACAGATACCTGGCAAGATCCCCAAAAAGTACAAAACATTTTATACTGCTTATCCCAGAAATAGTGGATTTTCCCCAAGTCCAATTTATTAATGGTCTATGGACTTTTCCTTTAGGAAGTCGTCCAAACCTTTTTAAAACTCTGCTACCTTTACCACATTCTCCAGCAATGAATTCTAGAGTTTAATTATACGTTGAGTGAAGAAAGATTTTCTCTGATTCATTTTAAATTTACTACTTTGTAGCTTCATCGCATGCCCCCTAGTTCTAGTATTTTTGGAAAGCATAAACAAACGCTTCACATCTACCCGTTCAACTCCACTCATTATTTTATAGACATGTATCATATCTCCCCTCAGCTGCCTTTTCTCCAAGCTGAAGAGCCCTAGCCATTTTAGCCTTTCCTCATAGGAAAGTCGTCCCATCCTCTTTATCATTTTCGTTGCCCTTCTCTGCACCTTTTCTAATTCCACTATATCTTTTTTGAGATGCGGCGACCAGAATTGAACACAATAGTCAAGGTGCGGTTGCACCATGGAGCGATACAAAGGCATTATAACATCCTCATTTTTATTTTCTATTCCATTCCTAATAATACCTAACATTCTATTTGCTTTCTTAGCCGCAGCAGCACACTGAGCAGAAGGTTTCAATGTATCATCAACGACGACAACTAGATCCGTTTCTTGGTCTGTGACTCCTAACGTGGAATCTTGCATGACGTAGCTATAATTCGGGTTCCTCTTTCCCACATGCATCACTTTGCTCTTGCTTACATTAAACCTCATCTGCCATTTAGATGCCCGGTCTCCCAGTCTCGTACCTGAAGATTGGATGGTGGCCAATGTAACGCCGATTTTTAAAAAGGGTTCTGGGTTGATTTGGGAAACTACAGATCGGTAAGCCTGACTTCAGTGCCAGGCAAAATAGTGGAAACTGTTATAAAGAATAAAATTACAGAACACATAAACAACGTGGTTTAAGACAGAGTCAGCACAGATTCAGCCAAGGAAAGTCTTGCCTCACCAATTTGCTTCATTTCTTTGAAGGCGTGAATAAATGTGGATAAAGGTGAGTTGGTTGATGTAGTATATCTACATTTTTAGAAAGCTTTTGACAAAGTTCCTCTTGATAGACTCCTGAGAAAATTAAAGAGTCCTGGGATAGGAGGCAATGTTCTGTTGTGGATTAGGAATTGGTTATTGGACAGAAAACAGAGGGTAGGGTAAATGGCCATTTTTATCAATGGAGAAGGGTGAATAGTGGAGTGCTGCTGGGATCAGTACTGGGACCGGTGCTAATTAACATATCTATAAATGATCTGGAAATCGTAATGACAAGTGAGGTGATTAAATTTGCAGATGACACAAAACTCTTCAAAGTTGTTAAAACACATGTGGAGTAAGAAAGACCTTTAGGAAGTTGGAAGACTGGGCATCCAAATGGCAGATGAAATTTAATATGGACAAATGCAAAGTGATGCACATTGGGAAAAATAATCTGAATCATAGTTACTTGATGCTAGGGTCCACCTTGGGGGTCAGCAACCACAAAGAAGATCTAAGTGTCATTGTAGACAATACGCTGAAATCTTCTCTCCAGTGTGTGGCGGTGGCCAAAAATGAAAACAGGATGCTAGGAATTATTAGGAAAGGGATGGTAAATAAGACCAGGAATATTGTAATGCCTTTGTATCGCTCCATGGTGCAACCTCACCTTGAGTTTTGCATTCATTTCTGGTCGCCATATCTCAAAAAAGATCAGAATTAGAAAAGGTTCAAAGAAGAGCGACTAAAATGATAAAGGGGATGGAACTCCTCTCGTATGAGGAAAGGCTAAAGAGCTGATGGCTCTTCAGCTTGGAAAAGAGATGATTGAGGGAAGATATGACCGAGGTCTACAAAATCCTGAGTGGTGTAGAATGGGTAAAAGTGAATTGATTTTTTTTTTATTCTTTTAAAAAGTACAAAGACTAGGGGATTCTCAATGAAGTTACATGGGAATACTTTTAAAACAAACAGGAAGAAATATTTTTTCACTCAAGTCTTTGCCGGAGGATGTAGTAACAGCGGTTAGCGAATCTGGTTTTAAAAAAGGTTTGGACAAGTTCCTGGAGGAAAAGTCCATAGTCTGCTATTGAGATAGACATGGGGAAGCCACTGCTTGCCCTGGGATTGGTAGCGTGGAATGTTGCTATATTTCGGGTTTCTGCCAGGTACTTGTGACCTGGATTGGCTACTGTTGGAAACAGGATACTGGGCTGGATAGACCATTGGTCTGACCCAGTATGGCTATTCTTATGTTGTAAATGTAAAGGCTGTGTGCTAATGGTAAAATTAGTGCACAGTCAGAAAAAAAAGTAATTGTAAAGGGCCGAATGTACGGTTGCACTAGAAATGGCCTCATTAAAGCTTAGTAAAAGGGCCTCTACATGGAGTATGAAGGTTTTCTTCTTAATTAGCAGTTTCATAACTTCAAAAGGTGGAAGGAGCAGCATGCAGAAATTTTAAGGGGGCATGGTGTGGACAATTCATCAAACTGTATGTGTATTCCCTATTTTACAATGGCAGTACACAGATACCCTATAAAGTTTCCATATAGCTTCAAATCACCTATAGCTTTTGCAAACTGCTCATTTGGACTAGGGGGTTGAAGTGTTTTTAATGGGAAAATAGCTCTTACCTCAGGAGTTTAAAAGCACTTGGAAATCCCAAAAGTTTGAATTTTGGAGCTTGGTTCCTTCATCAGCTCCCTTTTGATGTGCAGTTTACAAAATCGCTATTTACATGTGCAGAACCCTGAGTGAATGTTTCCTTTGCAAAATGTCTATCAAATGCACATTTTTTGTTGTTGATGCTGTTCATATGTTATAAAAGGCTCCATGTTCATTAAGTCTTTTATAAAATACTTGGGATTTTTTTTTAATGCATTTCTGACACAAACTCCCTAAACAAATTTATTCTCCACGTTTCTTAGAGTAAAAGAAATTCTAGTATCATAGGTTTATGGCAACAGATCTGTGTTTTTGTGGTGATCCAGGTGGTTAAAATATTCTTCCTGGGCTTCTGGAGTTGGCATGCATTATTCCAGTTTTATAGTCAGGGCAGAGTAATAGGGGCCCTTTTATAAAGGCGCGGTAGGCCCAATGCGTACTAAAAGGGTACTACCATGGGATGCGCTGAGGCATCCTACAGTAAATTCCTGCTCAACATGCGCTAATTCCACACTAGAAAATATTTCTTTTCCAGCATGGCAGGCGTGCCCATGGGCAGAGAGTAGGCGTGCCTGGGTTAATCAGGTAGCGTGGGCACATTAGCGTGTACTACCCGATTAGTGCGGGAATAGCGTGGGAGCCCTTACTGCCTCTTAAATAGGCGGCAGTAAGGACTTCTGTGATAATAGCCACGCATTAATGGGGAAATTAGCGCGTGGCCATTATAAAAAAATATGGCAGCCATTTTGCTGCTGCACTAAACGTGGCCTTAGTGTGCGGAAAACCCATGTGCTGACACCAACAGTGGCCACTTTTTAGCGTGGCATGGTAAAAGGACCCTCTAGTGAACGAAGCTTCAGAACGTTTTCTGGTTCTGTACTGATGAGTTGATGAGCCAAAGAACAGTCACAGTTTAGCCGTAACAGCAACCTAAAAGAGCTCAGCTACAGCATCACTGAGAAAAACGATTCCTCTCATGCCTCATATTCTGCCTGAGCTGCCACGTGATTGTTTTGCAAGATTATTTTCCTCTGCTCACTCTCCTCTTTTATCCTAGGTATAAGACGTGCCAATTCAGTTCAAGCTTCAAGATCTCCTCCAGTTTCTAACCAGAGTTCTACTATCCAGTCCTCCCAGCCAGGTACCTCTGACAGCTTTTAGCCACATCTTCAATTTAATTTGTGCATCCTGTGTGTTTCAGAGGTCTTTTGAACTGCACTGCATTTACTATGGGGCTCATTTTCGGAAAAAGAAAAATGTCCAGAAAGTGGAATAAATCTGCATGTGAGAAAAATGTCCAAATTTGTATTTTCAAAATTTTTAGACATTTTTCAATGAAGTCTGTCAGAAGTGCATTCAAATCGCAAAGGGGGCGTGGGGGCTCATCAGGGCCGTGTTAAGGGTTGGATCTGGGCGCGCCTAACACTTGGGACATTTTTCTGTCATAATGGAACAAAACAAAAACATCTGGGGTTATAAGTTGGATGTTTGGGTCTAGATCTGTCTTATTAACAAATAAGCCAAAAAGAAGTGCCCTAAATGACCAGTTAACCATTTGATGGAATCAGGGATGACCTCCTTTTACTCCCCCATTGGTCACTAACCCCCTCCCATGCCCCCAAATTTGATTAAAAACATTACTTTCCAGCCTCTATACCAGTCTCAGATGTTATACTCAGGTCCATTAGAGCAGCATGAGGGTCCCTGGAGTAGTGTAGTGGTGGGTGCAATGCACTGCTGTGAGGTGAACCCAGCCTATACCTCCCCCTACCTGTTACACTTGTGGTAGAAACTGTGAGCCCTCCAAAACTCACCAGAAACCCACTGTACCCACATATAGGTGGCCCCTTCACCCAGAAGGGCTATTGTAGTGGTGTACAGTTGAGGGTAGTGGGTTTGGGGTGGGTTTTGGGGGGCTTTGCGGACAAGATAAGGGAGCAACGGTGAGATGTGTACCTGGGAGCATTTATTTGAAGTCCACTACAGTGCACCCTAGGGTGCCCCATTGCTCTCCTGAGATGTCTGTGTGGCCAGTCTACTAAGAATGCTGACTCCTCCTACATCCCTACATCAATGGCTTGATTTTGTGGGGTTTTTTTTGTCAAAAATGGACCAAAAAGGTAAACGCACAGAGCACTAAAAATCCAGGAAATAGCCATTTTTTGAAAAAAAAAAAAAAAGACTTAGACGTCATATCAAAAATGCCCCTCCACATCACATAAAACTTCCAGGGTCCAGTGAACTGTATAACAGTGCTTTCCAAGCTTGGGACCCCCCAGCCACTTGGTATTTCAGAATATCTGCAGTGAATATACATGAGATAAATTTGCAAGCGGTGAGAGCAGAACATAGTTTTTTCATGACAGATTGAAAGAACAGAAGTCCCTGAGGAGAAGTTTGGAAACTTCTGCTACAGTGACATAGCCATGGGAGGGGGGGGGGCTAGCCACCCCCCCCCCAAATTGTGCCACTGTCCGCTGCTGTGGCTGGCAGGGATCCCCAAGGCCAGCTTGCAGAAAAGGTCCATATGCATACAAGAAAACTAAGCAAGTGAATGGAGGGGGGGGGGGGGGGTTGTAGCCCATGAAAAGAGCCACTGTTTGCTAGGCTGCTGGTGGAAGACCTTTTCTGCTGGTGGGGCTTGGTGATTCCCAGCAGCTCAGGTATTTGGCGTTTGCGGGGGGGGGGGGGGGGGGGGGTTGTCGGCATTGAGTGTGGGGCACAGGCAGAAAGTGGGATACTGAGGCAAAGTCTTGTACCCACCACTTTGGTCTCGGGCTTCCCCAAATTTAAGGTCTGGCTATGTGACTGCACTGCTGTACAGCACGGTGGGAATGGGTTTAAGACAAATGGCATTATTCTCCTTGGTTCAGCTCTGACATCAAAGTGATGTTCTACTTAAGTTCAAGTCTCCTGTTTGACTGGAGCCACCGGGGTTTCAGGTATACTGTACAGAGTGACGCACTGGAACCCAGATAGGGAGAAAAGAGATCTGATTCAACTTTAGCAGCTCCTATGATCCCAGAGGAAACTTCTGGCCTCCCCACCCCAGGAGCCAGGAAGGGCACTGGTGTCCCCTGCTATCTTCACTGAAGAATGCAGTATTAGAATAAGTCAGATCTTTAAATAGCTCCGAATGTAGGAAGCATTTGTACCAGTGAGTGTGGCTGTAGAAGTTACACAGTGTTGACTGAGCATCATTGTCTTACATCTTTTCCAGGGGTTGGAAGACCAGGACAAGGGCAGGGACCAGGGTCAGCAGCAGCTCCTGCGAACAGATTTTCTGAAAGACCAGGTGAAAGAAATATAATTGATCCCTGAAGAAAGAGACTCCCGCTGAGATGCATTTAAAACTTTAGGCGTAACTTTGTCCTTAGCAACAATTTTTTAAAAATTTCCATGCATGCTACAGTTAAGTGAATGAATCATAGGCTACTGGCAGGCTGATTAATATTCTGTTCAAAATGAAATGAAGTAAAGCTGCCAATTGTTAAAGAAAGTTTCACAGTAGGGATGGAGGAGCAGAGCGAAAATGAGAACCCCCTATTGTTGAGAGAAGGAACACAATACCATATCTTTGTAATGTGTAACAAACTCAATTTTTCTTGCTGTTAGCTTATAGGACTATATTCTATATATCACGCCTATAAATTTGGCACCAAAATGAAATTTGCCTAAGTGCATTCTATAAAGTACACCTTAATTTAAGCGTTAGTTGGTAGGACCAACTAGTTGTAAAAAGCACAAAGGGTCTTCAAAATTGCATAGGACCCACTAGTTGAAAAAAACACAAAAGGCTTTCAAACATGGGTAAAACCGACTAGTTGAAAAACCCCCCAGAAAGGGCCTTCAAAATTGAGTACGACCGACTAGTTGAAAAAAAAACACAAAAGACCTTCAAACTTGGGTAAAACCGACTAGTTGAAAAATCCCCAGAAAGGGCCTTCAGAATTGGGTAGGACCAACTAGTTGAAAAAATCACAAAGGGCCTTCAAAATTGAGTACGACCGACTAGTTGAAAAAAAACACAAAAGACCTTCAAACTTGGGTAAAACCGACTAGTTGAAAACCCCCCAGAAAGGGCCTTCAGAATTGGGTAGCACCAACTAGTTGTAAAAGCACAAAGGACCTTGGTTTGCTCGGTTGTGCTTTGGATTTGCTCTCGTTTGCTGCAATTTTATAATGGCCATTCTCTGTTTGCAACAGATTTTTTACAAGCAGAAAATGCTTCATGAAATTATGGAAAGTTATTTTGTTTAGGCGCTCACATCTGGAACCATGGGATTTTGCAATAAATGTTAGCCGGCGAAATTTCAGTGTTGGTGACTTCAGAATGTCCATTTTGTTGTGGAGTCTGTTTACAGTGTTCCAAAGACCCTTTTTGCCCTTTCCTTTTGCACAGCAAATCAATCAGTTGTGCCAGTTCAGGCAGATTCTGGTTATTCAGCAGCACCACCGAGGGAGGAGAAAGGAGGCAGCTACCCATTGCCAACAGCCAGAGAAGAGAGAGCTACACGCCAGACCACACAGTATGCATCTGCCGCAGCTCCCCCAGCTCCAGCTGCCCCTCTACGGCAACAGCAGACACAAGAGGAGGAGGAGGAAGAGGCCAACAGCTATGACTCTGATGAAGCTAGTATGTACCTTGGCCCTTTTAATTTGCTATGGTTTGAGGGGGGTAGTTTTCAGTTGAATATGCTCTTTAGCAAAATGTTATTGTTCAAACATCATGCTGACAATTCCAATCCCAGCTATGGTCTTGCTTCAAACACCACACGCCAATTTCCTTATTCCTCTGCTTCAGGAATTAGGTGAAAGCTTGGCTTTTCACCCAGGCCTTTAATGGAAGAAGTAACTAAGGGGCCCTTTTACTAAGCCACATAGGCTCCTACACGTGCCCAGTGAGCGCCAAATTGGAGTTACCGCCCGGTTACCGCATGGCCCTTGCAGTAATTTCAATTTTGGCGTGCATCCGCTACGCGCGTCTGAAAAATATTTTTTATTTTCTGAAACGCGTAGACCATTACCGCCCGGTTACCGTGTGAGACCTTACCGCTAGGTCAATGGCTTGTGGTAAGGTCTCAGACCCAAAATGGACATGCGGCAATTTTCATTTTGCCGCACGTCCATTTTCGGCAAAAAATAAATAAAAAGGCATTTTTTGTAGGTGCGCTAAAAAATAATTCTTCAAAGCATGTCCCCTAGTTCTAGTATTTTTGGAAAGAGTAAGCAGACGATTTATGTCTACCGGTTCCACTCATTATTTTATAGACCTCTATCGTATCTCCCCTCAGCCGTCTTTTCTCCAAACTGAAGAGCCCTAGCCGCTTCAGCCTTTCCTCATAGGGAAGTCATTCCATCCCCTTTATCATTTTCTTATCCTTCTCTGCAACTTTTCTAATTCCACTTTATCTTTTTGAGATGCGGTGACCAGAATTGAACACAATATTCGAGATGTAGTCGCGTCATGGAGTGATACAAAGGCATTATAACATCCTCATTTTTGTTTTCCATTCCTTTCCAAAACGAGACTACCACCAGGCTAGCGCACCCCCGACGGTAATTTTGGATTTGGCGCATGCCCATAATGCCGGGACAAATTATTCTTTTATTTCCTACTGCACGCGGCATTTCCAGCATTAATCTGCAGTTGACATGCACCGACCGGTCACCGCACATGTAGCACGTGAGCCCTTACTGCTAGATCAATGGGTGGCGGTAAGGTCTTAGGGTGAAAATGGATGCACGCTGGTTTCAATTTTAGTGCATGTCCATTTTCTGTCCCCTTAAAAAAGGCTGTCTTTTCTAGACGCGGTAAAAAATGGCCCAGCGAGCGCCCAAGAGATGCACTTGCACTACTGCAGGGCCAGCTTTTATCGAGGCTTAGTAAAAGGACCTCTTAGACTTACATATTTACACAGCAACCTATGGAACTTGTAAGTCGAGTGCTTTGATAAATGAGCCCCATTAATATTGGCAGCCAGTGGTCACAGTATATCGTAAATAGCAGAACTCAGTAGAACGCAGGATGCATCTCCTGGTGGTGTTATGTGATTGCAGATATATGTTATGTTTGCAGTTTTGAGCACAAATGGTCATCTTTGTCTTTCTGAATCTTGTTTTAAATTAGCTACTTTGGGAGCTATGGAATTCAGCCTCTTGTATGACCAAGGCAACAGTTCTTTGCAGTGTACCATCATCAAAGCAAAGGTAAGTGTTTTGGGATGGTAGATTAAAACCGATATTGTATAAAGACAGAGCATAGGCAACACTTATGCGCTTTGATGGCGCACGCATTACTTTTGACTTTGTGACTCCTGATGCAGGAGTTTTTCACCGTGTTGAGTCCATCTAAGCATCAATTCTATAACGGTAGTCCTGCGTGGTAGTGTCATTATTGAATACTAGCATAAGTCCATATTGGCACATCTAACTTTAGGCGCAAGCTGAAAGGCTGGCATAAGTTCTCGCATCTTAGACAGTTGTAAAAGAAGATTCTTAATGCCAGAGCTGAGATCTGGCTCCAACTGAGTTAGAAGCTCAAAAGTGCAGAAGAAAAATGGCTGACCACCCTTTTCTCTCCAAAGACATCCAAAGCAGCTATGATCCTGGAATACAGCATTCAATCTAAATTAGGGGTTCTTTTCATCCCAGTCCTCGGGACATACCTAGCCAGTCAGTTTTCAAGATATTCACAATGAATACGCATGACATACATTTGACATGACAATACAGGTAGTGCATGCAAATTTATCTCACGCATAGTCATTATGAGTATTCTGGAAACCTGACTGGTTGGGTGTCCCGAGGACTGGGATTGAGAACCAATGATCTAGAAGAAGATTTAGTTCAATGCAAAACATGGCCTCCAGTTCTGGCAAGTGACATTATGCAATAGGTTGAAATGGAAACCAAGGGAGCACTCATTTTACCAAGATGCGAAGTTTTGTGAGTGTACATGTCTGCTTGCAGTTAGAAATAGTATGTTAATGGCTAGATGTGAAACTTGCAAGTTGTTGAGTGCTTGTGTGGCTCACCGCGTCCGAGTTTGTCATTTTTATACACACACAGGTCACTTACTTAGGGAAAAGTGTGTGTGTGTGTGTGTTTGTGTATGTGTGTGTGTATTATTTTGGGGTGGGGGCTTAGCTAAATGGAATCCAAAAGTTTTCTCTTTCTTTATATCTATCTATCTATCTATCTATCTATCTATCTATCTATCTATCTGTTAAAAAATAGAAGCCCCAAAAAAGATGATAACCTTTTTTCATTGGATAAAATACATCTTTGTTTTTTGCTTTGATTTATTTCTGTTTATTAACATTTAAAGTGGACCAACAAGGCAACCACATTACTCTCTATTAAGAAATACACCAAGGGACAATAATTTACTCCAGTATCTCGACATCTAATGGAAACACACCCTCAACTGTAGCACAGCAGCATCAGACAGATGGATTCTTGTAAAAGTGTGGTGAAGATCGACTTGACTTGTATGTTGGGCCAGGGGCAGCAGACCATCTATTGTTTTGGGGTGCCCAAGCTCCGCCCCAGGTCCATACCCAACCCTTCCCTACCATTCCATAGTCCCCTCCATGGTGTCCACCATCTCTCTCCTTCAACTCACCCCATGGCCTTCAGCATCTCTGCCTTTTCTCCCTTTCAAACCCCCCTCATATTCTGAAACAACTCTGCCTTTCCTCCCTGTTAAAAACCATGGTCTTCAGCATCACTATCTTCCTACCCTTCCCCCATGATCTCCAGCATTTCTCTTCTTACCTCTCACTCTGTTCCCCCCTCCCATGATCTCCAGGCTCTCTCTTTTCCCTTCCCCCATGGCAGACAGCATCTTTCTCTTTCCCTCCCCTTGCCCTTCCGTTCTTCTGTATCCCCATCCCTTGGTGTCCAGCATTCCCCTCCCCTTCTCCTCTTCAGCAGCATCTCTCCTTCCATTCTTCCTTTCCCCTCTTGCCATGGTGCTCAGCATTCCCCTCCAGCATCTCTCCTTTCCTTCTTCCTTCCCCCTGCTGCCTATGGTGTCCAGAATTCCCCTTCCTCTTCCTGTCTTCAGCATCTGTCTCCTTCTCTACCACCACGTCCCACAGCCATAAGGTATTTGCTCCCTTACCTCACTCCCCTGGGGCGGTGACTCTATCATGTCACTATGAGGAAATGTGCGGCCGGCCAGCACAGGGCCTTGAGCATCTGAGCATGCCAGCCAGCCAGCCTTGAGCATGTGCAGATGCTAAAAGCTCCCCTGCCAACACTGACTGTCCAGCTTGTGATGCCTCTTAGGCAGAAGACGGTCGCTGCCCCAGGGGAGCAAGGTGAGGGAGTAAATACCTCATGGAGTAAATACCTCAGGGAGGAAAATTTTTGAGGGTGGCATGGGACCTGTGGCTCTTCTGTGCCAATGACTAGGTCAACAGGTATCATCCATGAATGTGAAAGATTAAAGGTTTTGAGCAAACTATAGGCTACCTCAGACATCTGCTCAGATGCAATTGACTTAGCAGAATGACAGCCTGCACCCAGGTATAAGTAACCAGGAAACCACCAAGAGGATGGTCTGGAAAGTGCAACTTGATTAGTACTACACTGTAAGTAACTGACAGAATCTGATATGCTGTAAGTGTTGTTCGCTTCTCCCCACCAAAAAAAAAATAGAGAAAGAGAAAAAAAGAATTGTCTGTTTGTTCGCTATTGCAGTAGAGCTGCAGAGTTTAGCATACATTTTTTTCACAAGATCTTGAAAAAATAGCTTACTTTAGAAAGGAAGAAAAGTAGGGTTAGAGTGCTATGTTTGTGTGTGACTGTGTGTCTCTCCCCCCCCCCCCCCACCCCCCCCAAGAGCTTTTGTTTGGTGTCCTATTCACACCTAGTTTTCAGGACATAGTAACATAGTAGATGACGGCAGAAAAAGACCTGCACGGTCCATCCAGTCTGCCCAAGAAATGTGCCACTTTTTTGTGTATACCTTACCTTGATTTGTACCTGTCTTTTTCAGGGCACAGACTGTGCAAGTCTGCCCAGCACTATCCCCGCCTCCCAACCACCAGCCCCGCCTCCCGATCTTGACTAAGCTCCTGAGGATCCATTCCTTCGGCACAGGATTCCTTTATGCTTATCCCACGCATGTTTGAATTCCGTTACCGTTTTCATTTCCACCACCTCCCGCGGGAGGGCATTCCAAGCATCCACCACTCTCTCCGTGAAAAAATACTTCCTGACATTTTTCTTGAGTCTGCCCCCCTTCAATCTCATTTCATGTCCTCTCGTTCTACCACCTTCGTATGACATTCCTGGAGTCTATAACGATCCCGAATGGTGTATTTTTAAGGGGAGGGGTGGAATTTATCTATGTGCATAGATGCACATATACAGTGGAAAGTTCTGGATTTGGTATTTGTCAGTAAGTAGGAATAAAGAAGGATGTCGTCAGATGCAATTTTATCAGCTGTTCAAAGAATACAGCCAATTTATTTGTTCACTTGCTGTAGCTTCTCACTTTCAGATGGCAAAACGTAATAATTATTGCTGGCAATTATTTAAGTTTGGTTGGTAATAAAGTAAGCTCAGAGCAGGCAGTCCAATGCCTACTTCTTGACCATGTAAAACTCCTCGTGTCTTTAGCCTTTCTGCATCGGGGGTTCTGCGGACCAGCCTGCCCTTCATGGGCCAGTTGATACAAGTCTAGCTGGTGGTGTTAATTGAACTGGCTACTCTACTGTTATCCTACGAACCTATGACTTGCTCTGGCACTTCTTGAAACCTCATGAGAAACACAGGTCTGCAACCCAGCACTATTCTAGAGAAAGCATTCAAGGAGAAGCTTTTCTGACAAGCTAGAGCTGTATCTCCTCCTTCCTAATTGCTCTCTAATCCCAGCAGTCTGTCCCTGGAGAGGAGCTCCAGAACTTCTTGCAATCAGAGAGCAACCACGCAAGAGGAAGACCAACCACATTTTTAAAATGTGTGACATACAACCACTCAATAACTTGCCCAGTTTCACACCTAGCCATTATCACGGTGTTGACATTTATTTAGTTATTACTATTCCTAAGCGCAAAGGACACACATGCTAATTAAACTTTGCATCAATTTGCTTCCATTTGATTTTTGCTCAGGGTGGCAACCGTAGAGATTCTCTGCGAAGCACTCTGCATAATGACACTTATAAGGGTCAAATTCTATAAATGGTGCCGAAAGACAGGCATTGAAAAAAAAAATTAGTGCTTAGTGCTACCTCTATAAACAACACTCAAGGTTAGGCACCATTTATAGAATATTGTTTTGCGCCAAGATCTGCAACTACTTTTATGTGCAAGCATTTACACCAATGGAAATTAGGCACAGATCCCCCTTATTCTCTATTACTACTACTACTATTTAGCATTTCTATAGCGCTGCAAGGCATAAGCAGCGCTGCACAAACATAGAAGAAAGACAGTCCCTGCTCAAAGAGTTTACAATCTAATAGACAAAATATAAAGTAAGCAAATCAAATCAATGTGTACAGGAAGGAGGAGGGTAGGTGCAGGCAAGTGGTTACGAGTCAAAAGCAATGTTAAAGAGGTGGGCTTTCAGTCTAGATTTAAAGGTGACCAAGGAAGGGGCAAGACGTAGGGGCTCAGGAAGTTTATTCCAGGCGTAGGGTGCAGCGAGACAGAAGGCGCGAAGTCTGGAGTTGGCAGTAGTGGAGAAGGGAACAGATAAGAAGGATTTATCCATGGAGCGGAGTGCACGGGAAGGGGTGTAGGGAAGGACGAGTGTGGAGAGATACTGGGGAGCAGCAGAGTGAGTACATTTATAGGTTAGTAGAAGAAGTTTGAACAGGATGCGAAAACGGATAGGGAGCCAGTGAAGCGACTTGAGGAGAGGGGTAGTATGAGTAAAGCGACCCTGGCGGAAGACGAGACGGGCAGCAGAGTTTTGAACCGATTGGAGAGGGGAGAGGTGACTAAGTGGGAGGCCAGCAAGAAGCAGATTGCAGTAGTCTAAACGAGAGGTGACAAGGGTGTGGATGAGGGTTTTGGTAGAGTGCTCGGAAAGAAAGGGGCGGATTTTACGGATGTTGTAAAGAAAGAAACGACAGGTCTTGGCGGTCTGCTGGATGTGAGCAGAGAAGGAGAGAGAAGAGTCAAAGATGACCCCAAGGTTTCGAGCCGAGAAGACAGGGAGAATGAGAGAGCCATCAACAGAAATAGAAAATGGGGGGAGTGGGGAGGTGGGTTTGGGGGGAAAAATGAGAAGCTCGGTTTTGGTCATGTTTAATTTCAGGTGGCGTTGAGACATCCAGACAGCAATGTCAGACAAGCACGCTGAAACTTTGGTTTGGATGCAAGGTGAGATATCAGGGGTAGAAAGGTAGATTTGGGAGTCATCAGCATAGAGATGGTAGGAAAAGCCATGGGATGAGATTAATGAACCAAGGGAAGAAGTGTAGATAGAAAAGAGGAGGGGACCAAGAACAGAACCCTGAGGTACGCCAACAGGCAGAGGGATAGAAGTAGAAGAGGATCCACCAGAGTGAACACTGAAGGTGCGGAGGGAGAGGTAGGAAGAGAACAGGAAAGGACAGAGCCCTGGAATCCAAGTGAGGACAGGATATCGAGGAGTATGCTGTGATCGACAGTGTCAAAAGCAGCGGAAAGATCAAGAAGAATGAGGATGGAATAGAGACCTCTGGATTTAGCCAGTAATAGGTCATTGGACACTTTAGTAAGAGCAGTTTCGGTTGAGTGGAGAGGGCGAAAACCAGATTGTAGTGGGTCAAGAATAGCATGTGAGGAGAGAAATCAATGGCAGCGGCGGTGAATAGCACGCTCAAGTAATTTGGAGAGAAAAGGGAGGAGGGAGATGGGTCGGTAATTAGAGGGACAAGTAGGGTCGAGTGAAGGCTTCTTAAGGAGAGGTGTGACCACAGCATGTTTAAAGGCAGTAGGGAAAGTTGCAGTGGAAAGTGAGAGGTTGAGAATGTGACAGATAAAAGGAATAAGAGCAGGAGAGATGGCATTAAGACGGTGGGTGGGAATGGGATCAGAGGAACAGGTGGTACATTTTGAGGAAGAAAGGAGAAGTGTAGTTTCCTCAATAGTAACTTCAGGAAAGGAGGAAAGGGAATGAGGGGAACGGACTAGTGGAGGGAGAGGTGGTGAGGTAGAGAATTCAAGGTTTATCTTTTGAACCTTGTCGTGAAAGAATTCAGCAAGGGTCTGAGGAGATAATGAAGGGGGAGTTGGGGGAGGGGCACCTTGAAGAGAGAGTTCAATGTGGTGAAGAGAAGTCGAGGGTTAGAGCCAAGAGAGTTGCGACCAAAATGATAAAGGGGATGGAACTCCTCCCCTATGAGGAAAGGCTAAAGAGGTTAGGGTTCTTCAGCTTGGAAAAGAGATGGCTGACGGGGATATGATTGAGGTTTATAAAATCCAGAGTGGTGTAAAGTACAAAGACCTGGGGACACTCAAATGAAATTACATGGAAATATTTTAAAGCAATATTTTTTTCACTCAGGCTCTGGACATTGTTTCCGAACGATGCGCTAACAGTGGTTAGCATATATGGGTTTAAAAAAGGTTTGGACAAGTTCCTGGAAGAAAAGTCCATCGTCTGTTATTGAGATGGACAGGGGGGGAAACCACTGCTTGCCCTGGGATTTGTAGCATGGAATGTTGCTACTAATTGGGTTTCTGCCAGGTACTTGTGACCTGGATTGGCCACTGTTGGAAGCAGGATACTGGGCTAGATTCTGGTCTGACCCAGTATGGCTATTTTTATGTTCTTAGTGTGCATTTATTGCGGTAACACCCCTGATCTGCCCGTTACCCTCCCATGGCCATGCTTCCTTTTTGGAATGCACGGATCCGGCCATGTAAATGTGTGCGTAACTTTAAATTAATGCCAATTAGCACTGGTAATTGATTATGGCCCGATTATCGATGCTAACTGGCTCATTATTCAATTAAGTTGCAGGTGCAAATTAGATTCAGGAAATCTAGACTGCCCCAATTTGACTGCCCTATTTGACTGACTGTACATTTGACCTTTAGATTGTAAGCTCCTTGAGCAGGGACTGTTCTTGTCTGTTAAACTGTACAGCGCTGTGTAACCCTAGTAGCGCTTTAGAAATGTTAAGGAGTAGTAGTAGTACCCGCCCAAATTTGCATGCACAATTTAAAGCACCATTTATAGAATTTGGGGGAAGGTGTTTTGCACTGAACTAATCTATAGGAATATAATGGGTGTCTCAGCATTTTACCACCAGCTGATTTTTACTGCAAGCTAAAAATGCTAGCGCAGCTTTGTAAAAAAACCCTAAATGACTTACTCATGATCACAAGGAGCTGTAGTGGGGTTTGAGCCCAGCTCACCTGGTTTTTAGTCCACTGCTCTATCTATTAGGCAATTTCTCTACTGGCTTTTATGCACCTTCTTTCACAACTGCCCATATGATTTTCCCCTATTCTGTACCTCCTGTAAAGTAATTTAGCCTAGTCATTTCTGCAATGGCTCCTTCTGGAAAACAAGTAATCATGGACAAGCAATTCAGGCACTAGATGAGGTCTCACATAAGTGCCACACTGCTTATTGAAACAGAGGTGATGTTTGCCCTTGTGTGTGTGTGTGTGTGTGTGTATATATATATATATATATATATATATATATATATATATATATATAAAATTAATTGACAGCATTTTTGAAACTCAGCAATTTTTAGTAGGTATATTTTGAAAACAATTTTTTTGAAAATAATGAGTAAGGATATATAAAAAATAAGGAGGTTTTTGGAGCAATGAAAAAAACCACAGTGAAGCCTAAGAAATCCCTGGTTTTCAGTGACGTTAAGGCTATTGAAATAATTTTCTTCCATTGAGAAAAAGTTTGATAACGGGGCATGGACCAATACCGTCATTAATACCTACCTTGTTTAATAAAAGATACCTACGGTAAATGTTTTAAGTATCTTGGTGTCATTATTGATTCAACGTTAACATTCACTGCACATACAATGTGCAGGATGTCAGAAAGAGAACGAAGCCTTCGGAAGAAGAAGAGGACCCTCCTCAGCTGGCGGGGATTGGGGTCCCCGCCAGCAAAGGTAGCCCACGGCGACGGCGGGGGAGGGTTGGTGGCAGAAGGGGGGTCGAGAGGGTTGTTGACAGGGGTCGTCAAAGTTGGTGGCGGCGGGGGGTTGGCAATAGCGGGGGGGGGGGGTCGGTAATGGCGGGGGGGAGTCGGCGACACCGGGGGGGGGAGGGGGGGCTAAAATGTACCCCCTCACCTCGGGCTCTGGCTCCCCCCTCCTGCCGAAGTCTGGCTACCCCCCTGTTTCAATCTAATTTTAATAGATTGAATCCCACAGTTTGACCAAGGCTGATGAATAAATAGCCACTATTTATTAAAATATGCAGAACATTGTCATCTTTAATTTTGTGCCATTTAGAGGTTGTTGTAACTTCTATTCACTTTGGAGTCCTTTTACTAAGCTGTGGAAAAAAGGGCCCCAAGGTAGCAGTGAGGGCCGTTTTTCCCATGCGCCAGGGCTCTCTTTTATCACGGCAGGTAAAATGCCCCCCTAAGAAATGGCCATGCAGAAAGATAACTCTTATCGTGTGGCCATGCAGTGGGGAACACTTACCAGGGGCGTAGCCAGACCTCGGTGGGAGGGGGGGGGTCCAGAGCCCGAAGTGAGGGGGCACATTTTAACCGCTCCCCCGGTGCCGCCGAACCCGTCCATGCCGCTGCCCCTCCCCCACCACTTTCAGCTCCCCCCACCTCTGCCGCCACCACCAACCCTCCCTTGCTGCCACCGCTGCCAGGGGGTCCACCATTCTATTGAAAATCCAACCATTCAGTGTTGGAATCACAGCGGAAACTTCCCTCTAATATTCAGTCCCAATTCAATAATAATTTTCAAAGGTTTGCATGTTCTCTTCTCTTGTTGGCTTATGCTTTTGATATTTTCCCAACAAACACTAATATGAAGTAACTTCACTTTTCTGCAGGGCTTGAAACCCATGGACTCCAACGGTTTAGCAGACCCTTATGTAAAGCTGCATCTTTTGCCTGGAGCTAGCAAGGTAACAAGAACCTGCTGCATGTTATGTTAATAAGGCACTTCTAGCTTACGGGTTCCTTATACTAAGCTGAGGGAAAAAGGGCCCTGCGGTAGCCGTGGGGGCCGTTTTCCCCAGGCACCAGGCCCTTTTTACTGCGGTGGCAGTAAGGGCTCCCGAGCTAAGGGCAGCATGCAGCACTGCCCAGACCGGGTAACCCCTGCACTAGAAAATCAGACCTGGAAATGACGTGCGCTGGCGATGGAACTACCGTCGGTACCTGCCACGCGGCAACCCTTTAGTAAAAGGGCCCCTTAGTTAAGCTGGAAAAAGATAGGACTGTTTGTATTGTACTGTATTTGTATTATATTTACATACTTCTGTTCCGCCTTTAACGTATGTTACAAAGCGGATTACAATAATAAGAACTTCTGCATTTAGAAGGAATTTACATAAAGATCATATTATCAGGTGGAAAGGGGTTTTTCATATTCATCCGGTTTTCTCATCTACAATGAGTTTTTATGGTGAATGGTTTTTTCCCTTTTCCTCCTGCCTGGAACCGATGATAATAACGGACTCCATAAGGTATAGGGATTGATCTTGATATTCAACTGTTTCCCCATTTGGAGATTTGAGGTTCCAATTTGAGTAATTTGAATATTCTGATTCCCGTGTTGGAATCTTTAAATATACCCCCAAATAAACCACCTGCAAACTGATGTTAGATATTTTCAAACTTCTTAGAGGTGTTTCATAAAGATCGTATAAAATCTGCATTAAAAACCACATAATTTTTGATCAGATAACAACTTACAAACACTGCTTGGAGAACAAAGTTTTCCTAAATAAAAAAAAATACAGACTAATCTGGGGCAGATTAACTGCAATGGTATTCAAAAACCTAATAGAGCGCTTTCTAATGAGTTTACGATGAACTTTCTTCAAAGATGGAAAGTCTAGAATTAGTCGGTCCCTTCTCCTTAAATAAGATCTACCACTTGAAATAATTAAGAGCCGACTAACATTATCAGAATTCAGCCCATGTAAGATCTTAAAAACCAAACAGGCAAGTTTAAAATAGATTCAGCTCTCTATCTTTAACCAGTGTAATCCATTTAACAATGGAGTCACTTCAGCATATTTTCCCATGCCAAAAATCAACCGAGCTGCGGTATTTTGGAGCAGTTGAATTCCTTTTCTCTGCTTCGATGTGAGAGAGAGCTATACAACGAATTACAATAGTCTGTGGGGACCTTTTACTAAGGTGCGCTGAAAAACAGCCTGCGCAGGCGTAAACGCATGCATTGGACACACACAGGTCCATTTTCAGCGCGCCTGCAAAAAAGGCCTTTTTTTTTCTTTGCCGAAAATGGACGTGTGGCAAAATAAAATCAGCACACGTCTATTTTGGGCTTGAGACCTTACCGCCACCTGTTGACTTAGCGGTAAGGTCTCACGCGTTAACCGGGCGGTAATCATCAGCGCGCATACACTGCCGATTACTGCCCGGTTAGCACCACTCAATAGGAAATAGAAATGATTTTCCGCTGTGCGTGTTGGATGCTCGTCAAAATTAGAATTACCCCCTAGGGCATGCGGTAGCCGGACGGTAATTCTAATTTGATGTGTGCTGTATGTGCGTAGGCGCCTACACGTCTTAGTAAAAGGACCCCTTAATTCATTAAGGTGGTAGCCAGGCGGTAATTCTAATTTGACATGCGTTGTACATGTGTAGGCGCCAATGCGTCTTTGTAAAATTCAAAAACTAGCGGGACTTAAAGAAAATCTAACAGATCTAAGTCGATATAATGCACAGAAAAATCTTTTGAATAGAACTTTTATTCGATGTTCAAAAGATAAATTTGGTGGCACAATCCGGTTAAGAGCTGCTGATTATCCCTGGATAGGCAGCTGAGTGCCATTTAAATGGGTAGGAGCCTCTCCTAGGGGTTCTTTTACTAAGGCGCACTGAAAAATGGCTTGTGGTAGTGTAAGTGTGGGTTTTGGGCGGGCGCCGATCCATTTTTTAGCGCGCCTGTTAAAGAGGCCCTTTTTGTTTCTTGCCGAAAATGGACATGCGGCAAAATGAAAATTGCCACGAGTCCATTTTGGGTCGGAGACCTTACCGCTAGCCATTGACCTGGCGGTAAAGACTCACGCGGTAATCGGGCGGTAATGACCTACGCGCGCCCAAAAATAAAAAATATTTTTCAGACGCACCTATCGGATGTGCGCCAGAAATGAAATTACTGCAAGAGCCACGCGGTAGCCTGGTGGTAACTCCATTTTGGCGCATGTTGGGCACGCATAGACGCTTATGTGGCTTAGTAAAAGGGCCCCCTAGCCAGGTAAGTAGTTTTAAAAATCGGTCCCTGCGTTTTCTTAGATTGTCCAATGTGTTTAACGGTGGCACCACATCATCCGCAGGGAAAGGAAGCCGAGCTGGGAATCAAAGCCAGATCTTGCCACTGAGCCACCAGCATGGCTCATTTTTGAAATTAGCTAAAGACACATAGGTATAAAAGCAGAAGCGTAGCCAGGTTGAGGGCGCAGGGGGAGCGGAGAGCAGACTGCCGACGGCTCCAGTGCGTATTTTAAACACGACAGATCGCATGAAAATAGGCGCTGGCCACCGTCGAAAGTCCGTTGGGGGAGCGGCCGCTCCCCTGGTGACCCACCTCTGTATAAAAGAACTCCGCCCCCACATCTTTGCGGCTAGATGGTTTGCTGAAAATCAGCTGCTCTTACAAAACAGAGCAGCTGTGTGTTGCCAAAATGAATTAAATATATCATTGGTGCTTTGCTGTTCAAATGGTTTCTGATCATCATAGGATAAATTCCAGCCTGCCATTAGTAGTCATTTTCAGTGTGATTCATTTTTACCCTACAGGACTCTTTTGACATGTCACATTACAATTAAGCAATGTGCTCCATTCCTGCCTGCTGCGCCTGCTAGTTTTATTGCAGGGAAAGGTAGTGGTGGGAGGGAGGGAGGATGTAGTGAGATGGGCCCCTTTCAATTCCAGTATGCACAGCCTTTGCTCTGCTTCGCTGCCTCTTGAAAGGTTGTCAAGAAGAATCGCTCTAAGAACAGTACCTGAGACTCACCTCCCTCCCTTGATTACCGCTCTGTGATGCTTCCAGGAAGAGCAGTATAGTAAGTGAAATAAACCATATTGTGTATGGTACCTTTGACAAGTTTGAGGCATAGAATCAGGGCTCTAACTGTGAATCTAGATTTGTTGCAGGGGGCATCGAATAATAGGTATTATTAAATATTGTAATACTAGCCGTTAAGCCCGTTTTAAACGGGCGAGATTTCCAGCTACCCTCCTTGCCCCCCCTGCACTGACCTGACAGCGCCTCTCACCTCTGTGTGAAAGCGCTGCAGACAGCAGCAGATCGCTCTGCTGCTGCCTGCAGCGCTTCCACACGGAGGTGAGAGGCGCTGTCAGGTCAGTGCAGGGGCCCGATACGGAGGGGGGCGGGAGCGGCGGCGGGGATGGGGGGGAGGGTGGAGGTTGGTGCACGCGATGTTCATTTCCAGGCTCCAGTGGCAGCGGCAGCGTCCGACAGTCCAACTCCGTTTCCCTCTCTGTTCCGCCCTCTGACGTCATCACGTCTTGACGCGAGGGCGGGACAGAGAGGGAAGTCTCTACTGTGCATTTGCAGGTGAGTCGGTCACTTGCCATTTATATGTTTGATACCTTATTAAAACATTAGTATAATAAATTTGGGACTTCTCATTGTGCTTAAAGGCAGTTTGTAATGGGGAAAATGCTAAAATGAAATGCAGTCCTAGAAGAAATTCCAGCTGCTTAGGAACAGATGTTTAGCCCGCTGTGTGCGTTTATTTGTTAATAGGCAAACAAGCTGCGCACTAAAACTCTACGGAACACTCGGAATCCTATGTGGAATGAAACTCTGGTATATCATGGTATCAGTGATGAGGATATGCAGAGGAAAACACTAAGGCAAGTTAAAGATAAATGAGTATTGAATCTCTGTTTGGAAAGTGCCTCCTCTTTATTAATCAAATGACAATTAATTGATAATTTATTCCTTTTTAATCAATTATGATATTGCACTGTAAAATTGGATTCTTAAAACAAATTACTTTCTTATGCATTATTCTTTGTTATGTATCCTATACTGTTTATTGTAAGCCACATTGAACTCAAACTTGTTTACTGTGAAGATAGTTAGATGCAGGCAGCCACAGAGGAACTCCGGGAGGAGGAGGAATGGGGTAAGGCAGGGACAGGGAAAGCCAAGTATGCCTTTAAAGTGGGCACCACCAGCCACAACACCCCCTGCTCTACTGGCAAAGCACAGGAGCCACCCCAGGCAGAAATCCAGGAGCTGAGAAGCGACATCCACACCTGCTGGGAGATAGAGTTATTTTACTGAGGCAGAGGGGGTTGGGCATCCTGGAACCCATGTGCTTTCAGTGTTCTCTATCTCCACCTGCTGGCAGGTGGATACAACCCATCAGTTAAATTGATTCATCTGCTGTTGATGACAAGGAATGTGAGATATAAATGTCATAAATTAAGTAAATAAATAATTTAGGGGCCCTTTTACTAAGGTGCGCCAGAAAATGGCCTGCTCTGTTGTAGGTGCGCGTATTGGGAGCACGCAGGTCCATTTTTCAGCGTGCCTGCAAAAAAGGCCTTCATTTTTGGCGAAAATGGACGTACGGCAAAATAAAATCGGTGTGCATCCATTTGGGCCTGAGAACTTACTGCCACCCACTGACTAAGTGGTAAGGTCTCACACGTTAATCATGTTGTAATCCTCAGCGCACATACACTGCCAATATACTGCCCAGTTAGCACCATGTGTTAGAAAATAGAAATTATTTTCTCCTGCGCGTTTGGACACGTGTCAAAATTAAAATTACCACCTGGGGCACGCGGTAGCTGGGTGGTAGTTCTAATTTGATGCGTGTTGTATATGCATAGGCGCCTACGCATCTTAGTAAAAGAACCCCTTAATTTCATTAAGACGGTCAACCTGGTCATTCTGCCCTCCCAGGAGCTGTGGGCCCAGTATTGATCTACTGGCAGTCAGCATTTCTTTAAACACGGATCACTGTTAAATTAGATCTGGATATTCTGTGCCAGCCCCTACCTGGGCACCAGAACTGAATACCTGGCTATTTGGCGGCACCTGAAGTTATCTGAGTTCAGCCGATATCCAGTGCCATATCTGGATAGCTAACCCAATATCCAACATGCCCGCTTCGCTATCCAGGCACAGGAACTGCATATCTGCAGTCCAGAGTCATTTCCAGGTCCACCTCAACTCAGACCCACCCTGGCACTAACCTCCTAAATCTATATATGGCGTTCAAAATTGTGTGCGCAAATTTGGGCGCACCCAATTTGTGCATGCAACGAGCCAATTAGCGCCAATAGTTGGGTGCTAATAATCAGTTATTGGCACTAATTGGCAACAATCTGAATTTACTTGCGCATCATTCTAGTTGGTATTCTAGAAAGATGCATGCGTAAAAATGTACGCGTGGATCTGAAAAGAGGATGTGTCCATGGGAGGTGCATGGGTGGGTCAGGGCATTTCTAGAATTTGTGTGCACTGTTATAGAATATGATGGATCTGCACCTAATTAGGTGTGAAAATTTACACCAGGTTTCATTGGTGTGAATCCTCACACCCAAAATTGGGCGCGGATCCTGGTGTGAACTGCTATTCTATAAAACAGGTGTGCAGCTTTCAGTGTCACTTAAGCATATAGGACTAGATTCTATATATGGCACTGTAAAAATTGGTACAGAAAAAATACACCTAGGCATATTCTATAAACTACACCTAAAGTTAGGCGCGGTTTATAGAATACGCCTAGCGCCTGTCCACACGATAATATAGTCGCATGTAGTTACACCTAGTAAAACTTGGTGGAAATGCTGGTGACTAAGGGCAATCTTTTACTAAGGCGTACTCACGTTTTTAGCACGCGCTAAAATTGTGGGCGCGCTAAACGTTAGAGATGCCCATAGGAATGCATTGGCGTCTATAATGTTTAGCAAGCCCACAATTTAGTGCGTACTAAAAACATGAGCACGCCTTCGGAAAAGACCCCTTAAGTTCAGTACGGAGCGGGTATATTCTATATCAGTGCACTAAGATTTTAGAAACATCCATGACCCGCCTCATTCCACGCCCATGGCCATGCCCCCCTTTTTCAGTCTCTGCGTCTTAGAATTTACGTGCAGACTTTTACAGAGTATGCTTAGCAAGTTCTGCACATAGATTCTAACAATGACAATTAGTGTCAATGAATGCCTGTGAAGTGGTAATTATCAGCGTTGATTGGTTTGTTAAAATATACGTTGCATGCGCAAATCAGAATATGACCTGATTTGCAGGCGCAACTCCGGCCGCACTGTATAGAATCTGGGGATGGGGATTCTATAAATGGCACTCAAAAGGCAGTGCTAAGCACTATTTTCAGAATAGCGCTTAGAGCCAATTGCCGTGCCTAAATTTGAGTGCCGATGTTGTACGCTTACCGAAACCTGGTGTAAATGCTGGCATTTGGTGCATAAACAGTGTCATTACATTAATGATGTATTAATGTTATGGAAAGGCATTGTCAGCAAATTACTTGAATTTCATATATGGTTCAACTCTCAAGATGATAATCTGAGCATTATGATTCACAAAACATTGCAAATTTAGATATCATGATTACCAAAGGTAGATATGGATTTGAAACTACTGGAAATTGGCATTATTTGATCTTCCAAGTCCCAAAGGTATTACCTCAAAGACATTTTTAATTGTTTGTTTGCTTTTCAAGCTGCAGAATTTGGAAACTCTTACCAGATAATTTAGAAATAGAACTAACTATACCATGTTAAAAAAAGTCTGAAGATGCTATTGTTTCACATTTATGTGACAAAGAATAATCCTGATTATAGTTACTTTTATGCTTTAAACCCTATTATTATTACGTGATAACTGCTTTCTTCTTATCCTATCCCAGCGTACCTTAGTGGATACTCTAGTAGATCCTCCTCTACTTCTATCCCACTGTCAGTGGTGTACCTCAGGGATCTGCCTGGGACCTCTTCTTTTCTCCATCTATACTTCTGCTCTTGGTACTCTGATCTCATCCCAGGTTTTCAGTATCATCTTTACGCTGATGACTCCCAGATCTACCTCTCCACACCAGAAATCTCAGCCGAAATCCAGGCCAAGTATCAGCCTGCCTGTCTGACATTTCTGCCTGGATGTCTCAGCGCCATCTGAAACTAAACATGACCAAGACTGAGCTTCTTATCTTTCCCCTAACCAACCTCTCCTCCTCCCCCATTCTCTGTTTCTGTGGATAACACTCTCATCCTTCCTGTCTCATCAGCTCGTAACCTTGGGGTCATCTTCGACTCCTCCCTCTCCTTCTCTGCACATATTCAGCAGACTGCTAAAACCTGTTGTTTCTCTATCATATCAGCAAAATTTGCCCTTTCCTTTCTGAGCACACTACCAGAACCCTCATCCACACTCTTATCACCTCTCGCTTAGACTATTGCAACTTGCTTCTCACAGGTCCTCCCACTTAGCCATCTCTCTCCTCTTCAAATCTGTTCAAAATTCTGCTGCATGACTAATATTCCGCCAGTGTCGTTATGCTCATATTAGCCCTCTCCTCAAGTCACTCACTGGCTTCCTATCCTTTCCGCATACAGTTCAAACTCCTCTTATTGACCTATAAGTGCATTCACTCTGCAGCTCCTCAGTACCTCTCCACTATCATCTCTCCCTACATTCGGGAGATGGGCGGCGATCTCCTGAATCCGCCAAATCGGCATAATCGAAAGCCATTTTGGGCGTCTTCAACTGAGTTCCGTCACGGGGCCGGGCGAAAGTTGAAAGGGGGCGTGTCGGCATGGTAGCGAAGGCGGGACGGGGCGTGCATTGAGATGGCTGGCTTCGCCCGATAATTGAAAAAAGAAAGCCAGCCGTCAGGAGAATTTGGTCCGTTTATTTGGACCCTTTTTTTTAGGTCCAAATCACCAAAAAAGTGCCCCAACTGACCAGATGACCACTGGAGGGAAGCGGGGATCACTTCCCCTTACTCCCCCAGTGGTCACCAACCCCCTCTCACCCAAAAAACAAACAAACATTTTTTTGCCAGCCTCTATGCCAGCCTCAAATGTCATACCCAGCTCCATCACAGCACTATGCAGGTCCCTGGAGCAGTTTTAGTGGGTACTGCAGTGCACTTCAGGCAGACGGACCCAGGCCCATCCCCCCTACCTGTTACACTTGTGGTGGTAAATGGGAGCCCTCCAAAACCCACCTGAAACCCACTGTACCCACATCTAGGTGCCCCCCCGTTACCCTTTAAGGGCTATGGTAGTGGTGTACAGTTGTGGGGAGTGTGGTTTGGGGGGCTCAGCACACAAGGTAAGGGAGCTATGCAGCTGGGAGCAATTTGTGAAGTCCACTGCAGTGCCCCCTAGGGTGCCTGGTTGGTGTCCTGGCATGTCAGGGGGACCAGTGCACTACAAATGCTGGCTCCTCCCACGACCAAATGGCTTGGATTTGACTGGTTTGAGATGGCCGCCATTAGTTTCCATTATCGGCGAAAACCAATGTCGGCCATCTCTAAGGGCGGCCCAAATGTTGGGATTTGTCGAAATGAAAGATGGCCGCCTATCTTGTTTTGATAATACGGTCGGGTACGCCGCTTTAAGGGGCCGTCATTAGAGATGGGCGCCCTTATAGATGGGTACCCCCGTTTGATTATGCCCCTCTAAGTGAACTAACTGTAACTACCATGTATAAGAAAGCTACTGACAAGAATAATTTTTTTTACATATCAGGGGTCTTTTAATAGAGATACATCTCTACTCCTACCCAATTCTAAAGACCGTTTGTGCTTTTTCCCACTTGTTGGTTTGACCTTTTTTTTTTGGTCAAATCTATTGATAGCCTTCTTAATGTGGATTGGTAGCAGTTGCGGGGGGGGCGGCGCCGGGTGGGAGGGCTAAAATGTGCCCCCTCCCCCCGGGCTCTGGACCCCTCACCCAACGGAAGGCTGGCTACGCCCCTGGTTGGTAGGGTTTTATTTCCTGTTATCTTTACTGTCTTTTGTTTTTCCATTTTCTTTTGATTATATTGCAATGTGGAACATATATATATATATATATATATATATTATTTCAAACTTCATACAAAAAAAATTGTTGATACCTAATTGAAAGGATCAGTGATTTATTTCTTTATTTCTTTACTTCAGAATCTCTGTCTGCGATGAAGATAAATTTGGCCACAATGAGTTTATTGGTGAAACCAGAGTGTCTCTGAAGAAGCTTAAGCAGAACCAGAAAAAGAACTTTAATGTTTGTTTGGAGAGAGTGATACCAGTGAGTGAAACACTGTGTTTCTTACCAGTAGTTTACACATTGCCAAGGATGAGAACTCACCACTGAATCTCTGTATAGTATCAAAGGGGGTCCTTTTTACTAAACCACGTACAGGGGTAATTCTAGAAAGGTCTCCTGAAGTTAGCTGCTCAAATGCTGGGTGCTAAGGGCATCTGAAAAATTTCCGTCTAAGCGTATTCTATAAGCGGTGCCTAGATTTAGGTATGTTATACAGATACTAGTAAAAAAGCCCCGTTTCTGATGCAAATGAAACGGGGGCTAGCAAGGTTTTCTTCTGTGTGCATGTGGGAGTGTGTGTGTCCCTGCCCTCTGCCCTCTCTCCCTTCCCCTGTGCTGTCTGTCCCCTCCCCCCTGGGAGTCGAGTCCTTCAGTGTTAAGTTTCTTGCTTGTGCTGTGTTGTGTTACAGAGATAGTGAGGGCTTCTGCCCTCTCTCCCCTACTCCCTCTGAGTCCTTCACTGTTACAGAGAGAGCGATTGATTTCGTGCTTTGCTGTGTTTTCCTTCACTGTTTGTGTTACAGAGAGAACGAGGGCGGGGCAGAAACTCATGGGGAAACCGGATATCTCTCCCCCTTCACACTTCCGGCTGGAGGCTTCATTTAGAACGTTGGTGGTGCCTTTTATATATAGAGATGTTTAGTTCATATCCCAGTGCCTAGTACATAAGTACATAAGCACCGCCATACTGGGAAAAGACCAAGGGTCCATCAAGCCCAGAATCCTGTCTCCGACAGTGGCCAATCCAGGCTTCAAGAACCCGGCAACCCCCCCCCCCCCCCCACAAAAAAAAAACCCCAACTTAATTCTTAATAATGTTCAATGGACTTTTCCCTCAGGAATCTGTCCAAACCCCCTTTAAATTCCGTAAGGCCAGCTGCTGTCACTACATTTTCCGGCAACGAGTTCCAGAGTTCAACTACACGCTGAGTAAAGAAAAACTTTCTCCTATTTGTTTTAAATCTACCATATTCTAGCTTCATCTTGTGTCCCCTGGTTTTGTTGTTGTTGAAAAGTGTAAACTATGCGCATTCCATTTACACCAAGGGAAACGTGGCGTAAATACCTGTGCATAGATTTAGGTTGCAGAAGGCCATATCTGTAATAATGGAATGCCCATGAAATGCCCATTTGCCCACCCATAACCGTACCTCTTTAGATTCCGCACATTAGAATTTAGAAGTTGTTGCGTTATAGAATACACGTAGCGATTTATGTGCGTAAATTCTTATTGCCAATTAGTGCTCATTATTGCTTGTTAAGGGCTCTTAAAACGCTGATTGGCTTGTTAAAACACGTTACGCACGTTGTTACAGAATATGCTTGAATTTTGACGCGCTATATAGAATCCGGGGTGACACCCTAATTTTATAAAAGTCATGAAAAATTAGTGCGCACAAATTGGCCTCATGCCCAATTTGCATGCACAATTCAATTGAATGACGAGCTAATTAGGGGCCCAATAACTGTCTTTTAACAAGCAATTATTGGCACTAATTAGATTTAATTGGAACTTACATGCCTAAATTTTATGAGTGAGTAGAAAAAAGGGGCACAGAAAATAGAAGGGTCATGGAAATATACACGTGTTGTTATAGAATACGGGGGATATGTGGCCAATTTAGATGCGTACATTTGCTATGAATTTTACTTTGGGGTCTAGATTAGGATCTTGATCAAGAGCCCAATGAAGGGGAAAATTTCCAAAGGATTTTCTGCGCGAGGTGTGGGTGGGGGGAGGGGGAGGAACCCTTTAAAATTGCCCACAACCTTTGGTGGTGAAAGAGGACGGCATTAGAGCAGGCCAAATGAACTATATTTGTCACCCCATTTACCTTGCAATGGTTTCCATGGGATTTTCAAAGGGAAATTGTAGCGAGTTTCCCTTTGAAAAAAAGCTGTAGACCCCATGGCTACTTTCAAAATTGACCTAGAAGTATGTAAGTGTTGCCATACTGGGACAGACCGAAGGTCCATCAAGCCCAGTATCCTGTTTCCAACAGTGGCCAATCCAGGTCACAAGTACCTGGCAAGATCCCAAAACAGTACAATACATTTTTATGCTGCTTATCCTAGAAATAAGCAGTGGATTTTCCCAAGTCCATTTTAATAATGACTTATGGACTTTTCTTTTAGGAAGCTATCCAAACCTTTTTGTAAACCATGCTAAGCTAACTGCTTTTACTACATTCTCTGGCAATGAATTCCAGAGTTTAATTACATGTTGAGTGAAGAAATATCTTCTCCAATTCATTTTAAATTTACTACTTGTAGCTTCATTGCATTGCCCCCTAGATGTGATATAATCTGATTGTGTTATTACCTGTGCTGCAAGTGTAATTATAGATGGAAAAGAGATTTTTGTTGTACCACAAAATTAAACTTGGCCTTATGGAGTCAAGCTACATGACCACAGAATTGAGCTTTTCCCCCCTCTTACTTGTCATTTAAAGCACCTTAGATTTTATAGTTTATTATATCAATAGTGCATCACTGTAATTTTTCTCTCTTTTCCCAAATGAAGATGAAGCGTGCAAGTACAACAGGATCGTCTCGTGGTATGGCCTTGTATGAAGATGAGGTAAGAAGCTGTCCTGGCTCCATTTACTCATCCTCAGCGACTGTACATGTGGTGTTCTCTCTGTGCATTAAAATCATTTTATAATATGGTTTATGAGGTTGTTTGTAGATTTGTTTGCTTTGTTACATGGGTATGTGCAGTCTCGTAGCACAAAATAGTTGCAGAGATGTTCTCTTAGCCAGTTTGGTTTTCATGATCTTCACAAAGATCAAGGCGGCCATTTTCTCAGCATGAGAGAACGATGTTGCAGTCAAAAATTGAACCTCTTCCATTACGAAGACTCGAAACCTGGCCATGTTGGTGGAGGTTCTCTCTACACCGAAAGCTGCTGCCAGTTAATAACATTAGGAGATTGAGTTTAAATGTCTTAAGCATAAGAAGGTTTTTGAAGCAAGGGGAAGTCACAGGAAAATTGTGGATCGATGACGATTTGCACATCGCTGCCATATGAAGTTGCAACAAGCAGCGTTGATGCAGTGCATTCTGATGATCCCATAAAGAATAATCGGGAACATTACAAACAAATTAATATAACACAGGGGTTTTGTGCCTACGTTGCTATCTTATGAGAACTAAAGGATTATGTGATTGGGACTTCACAAAGAATATGCATGAATGAAATTTGAATGTACAACCTCTACTGTTTGCAGATCTCTCACATACATGTTCATCAAGCTTACCCTGAAAACCAGACTTGTTAACAGGGTAGCTCTGTAGCTGGCTTAAGAAAACATCGTCATAGGACATAACCTGAACTTTTTAAATATAGAAGCAACTGTATATTTAAAAAGAAAAATAATTATGGAGGCCGTAGTGGCAGGTATTATTATCAGTTGTGTGTCTTTCTTAAAAGAATACTAAGCATGATACATACACGGTGTCTGGAAAAAACAGGACCCCCAGCATTTTTCCAGATAACCCCAAAACATCCTACTACATCAGAAACTTCTGCCTGAAATTCGAGACATTTCTGAGTACTTTATTTTTCAACAGGAGCTGCAGCGCGTTGAACTCACAAAACAGTTGAGCTCTTGATGAAAGCCCAGAATTCACTGAGCCAACAGCTCAGTGGCGTCAAAGATTTCATGAATGTGTCAAGGTTGAAGGAGGACACTTTGAACACAAATTATGAATTAACTAAGAAACCCCCCCATTACACTAATGTATTTTCAAAGGTCATAGTAAAGTATTTTAAAACTATGTAAGGGGTCCCTTTCTTTCCAGACACCATGTATAAACATCAGTGGGTTGATATTCAAAGAGATTTAACCAGCCAGAAATGGCTCCTGGCCAGTTAAATCACTTATTTGGAGGAGCTAACCAGTCATTTTCAGTGGCTTTTATCAATGGTCTTAAAAAGTTCGATCACGTAACACTCTTAAAAATGCTCATTGGCTGCCCATATCCCATCGGATCACGTACAAAATTTTGCTGACAGTTTTCAAGACCCGTAATGCTGAGGAACCCTCCTATCTTGCTCGTTATTTAACCCCCTATGTCCCTCTACAAGATCTCTGATCAGCACATCAGAATCATCTCGTTGTACCAAACTACAGAGAAATTCATCATGAACACTCTCGTCACGCAATGTTCTCAATACAGGGCCTCGAGTTATGGAATGCCCTTCCTTACACCTTCGTCAACGTACATCCTTAGACCAATTTAAAGCTGGTCTCATAACTTTCTTATTTCAGGATGCATACTCCCAAAGTTGAGGAGTTTTTCTGTTGGGGCTCGGTGGATTTCTGTTGGGGCTTGGTGGATCCTATAATGACAGCTGCTATACCTCCTGTTTTTACCTCCTCCTTTCCTTTCAAAGATTGTAGTTCTCCCTCCTAACCTATTGTATGCCGTCTGGTCTATTAGTCTCTTTTCCCTATTTTAGATTGTACAACACCCTGATGGTATTTACTGTAGGGCGAGATAGGAAATTTTTTAATGAATTTGGAAACTTGATTAGTGCCAAACTCAAGCCAGCTATGTTGGATGTGTTCTGGGGGGCAGAGTCAGCACTTGGCCAGTTAAGTACCGATATTCAGCATTTAACCGGCCAAAATCACCACATAAATATGACCACATAAAAATCAGTTAATTGTGAATATCATACTTAACCGCTATGCCTTAGCCTGCTCTGCAAACCCGGAAATTCAGTGCTGAAGCTGGACATGGCCCAGCATTGAATTTTTGGGCACAACGCCAGTGGCAGTCAGAAAATGCTGAATGCCGTTGTCTGAATATCGACCCCTAAATAATTATGCAATATTTATAAGGCTAAATAAGGGACCCTTTTACTAAAGTATGCAAAAAAATGGCCTGCGCTGGTGTAGGCGCGTATTTTGGACCAGCACAGATCTATTTTTCAGCGTGCCTACAAAAAAGGCCTTTTTTTGTGGCTGAAAATGGACGTGGCGGCAAAATTAAAAACTGCGCCTAGTAAAAGGGCACATAAACTAATAAAATCAACTTAATAAACAAAGGCATGCATTATTCAGAAAATGAGACCTCAAAGTAAATGAAGAAGGAAAGAGAAATATTTTATGTGCTAATGCAAATATCTCAGCCATTAGCAAGGCTAAATAACTGGGTCTTTCTAAAGAGAGATCTGGCTGGACTGTTGGATAAGACAAAGGTCATTTTAGTTTAGTTTTTGGGCCTGCTCTTCAGATGTGGTACCATGAGCCTTCAACTGTAAGAATCGGGGGATTTGTTCTATTTTATATATCTACTCCTAGGTCTTCCTAGTTTAGTCATTACAGCAGCGATCCTCAGACAGGGACCATGCACCAGGACATCTTCCAGATCACTGCACTCGTAGGCCCTAATTCTGGTCTCTCAGTACCCTGTTAAACGATGACTGGGCTTTCGTCCTCCAGGGACTGCGAAAACCACTCCATTCATGCAGTATTCCTAACTCCAAACACCCGAGGAGCAGAATTGTGGCCCGGGAATGGAATCTAGACACACTGCATGGCAGTGTTCAGTGCTTGCCACTGAACCACAGGCCAAGTCTTCAAATAACTGAAGATCCAGGAGTGGGACCCATATGGGAAATGGCGAGAAGTACAGGAGCACCAGACTACGAAGGGTTAATGTGAACCAGAACCACAACTCTGACGCATGTTGAGATCATAACATCCATTTTTAATTTGTTGGAGGTGGGGATAGAGTTGATATTAGTGTTGTCGAAAGTTCAAATGGTTCTTGCCAGATTTGTTTCTATGTACTGAAGAGTCACAGTACGTATTTTGATGAAGACCTATTGTATCTGTTCTTGTTAAAACTTAATAATAATAATAAAAAAAAGAATATTAGATACTTTTAGGCATGTTTCACCCAAGTCATAGTGCCTATTGGGGAGGCTCCATCTGTCTGTCTGTACTAGGGGTGGGCAATTAACGCATCAATAATGCTATTAACGTGTTAATATTTTAACGCTGCCCCTTTTTTAAGGCAGGCTCCAGATTTTTTTCAGCTTCCTCAGCACAACCTCAAAGTCTTTATCTTCCCTCTGCAGATACTTGAGCCGCACTGTGCAGGAAGTCGTGGAACCTGAAACTGTTGAGACTTCCCCAACTTCCTGCACGGTGTGGCTGAAGTATCTGCAAGCCTGGCCATGCAGGGGAAGATAAAGACTTTGCAGCTAAGCCCTGGAAGCTGAAAAAATCTGGAGTCCTAGCCCAGCTTTAGAGGTAAATGAGGGGGGAGGGGGAGAGAAACTGTGTGTAGGCTGGGGAGGGGACATCAGAGAAACTGTGTGAAGGCTGAGAAAAACTGTGTGAAGGCTGGGGAGGGAGGGGGGCATGAGAGAAATTGTATGAATACAATTTTAAAAGGCATTATGAGTCCATCTGCCACTCAAAGGTCCATCAAGCCCAGCATCCTGTTTCCAACAGTGGCCAATCCAGGTCACAAATACCTGGCAAGATCCCAAAAAAGTACAAAACATTTTATGCTGCTTATTGTCAGAGATGAGCAGTGGGTTTTCCCCAAGTCCACTTTAATAATGGTATATGGACTTTTCCTTTAGGAAGCCATCTAAACCTTTTTTAAACCCTGCTAATCTAACCGCCTTTACCGCATTCTCTGGCAACTAATTCCAGATTTTAATTACACGTTGAGTGAAGAAATATTTTTTCCGATTCGTTTTATGCTTCAATGATTTTTATTGACAACAAGTGCAAATAAACATGACATACAAGAAACGTATACCACATCTCAGTGCTGTCACAACATTTTGTTATTCTCCCCATCTCCTCCCTCCCTCCGGTTCCCCTTCCCCCCCCCCCCTAGTACTTTGTAGCTTCACTGAATGGCCCCTAGTCCTAGTGTTTTTGGAAGGAGTAAACAGACGCTTCACATCTACCATTTCCACTCCACTCATTATTTTATAGCCCTTTGTCATACCTCCCCTCAGCCGTCTTTTCTCCAAGCCGAAGAGCCCTAGCCGCTTTAGCCTTTCCTCATAGGGAAGTCATCCCATCTCCTTTTACATTTTTGTCACCCTTCTCTGCACCTTTTCCAGTTCCACTATATCTTTTCTGAGATGCGGTGACCAGAATTGAACACAATATTCGAGGTGCAGTCACATCATGGAGCGATACAAAGGCATAACGTCCTTATTTATGTTTTCCATTCCTTTCCTAATAATACCTATCATTCTATTTGCTTTCTTAGCCGCTGCCGCACACTGAGCAGAGGGTTTCAACGTATCATCGACGACACCTAGATCCCTTTCTTGGTCGGTGACTCCTAACGTGGAACCTTGCATGACGTAGCTATATTTCGGGTTCCTCTTTCCCACTTTGTGCCGCTATTTTCAGTTTGGTATAACATTTTGTTTGAAACTTTACTTTTTATTGGCCAAAATGCATGCCATGATTAAGCGCGATTAACCAAGCCATTAAAAGTTTTAATAGCGATTAACATTTTTACTCGTTGCCCACCCCTAGTCTGTACTCAAACTAACCTTTTCCGGTGATGCGAAGGCAGTAGAACGAGAGGACATGAAATGAGATTGAAGGGGGGCAGACTCAAGAAAAATGTCAGGAAGTATTTTTTCACGGAGAGAGTAGTGGATGCTTGGAATGCCCTCCCGCGGGAGGTGGTGGAAACGAAAACGGTAACGGAATTCAAACATGCGTGGGATAAACATAAAGGAATGCTGTTCAGAAGGAATGGATCCTAAGGAGCTTAGCCAAGATTGGGTGGCAGAGCCGGTGGTGGGAGGCGGGGATAGTGCTGGGCAGACTTATACGGTCTGTGCCAGAGCCGGTGGTGGGAGGTGGGGCTGGTGGTTGGGAGGCAGGGATAGTGCTGGGCAGACTTATACGGTCTGTGCCCGAAAAAGGACAGGTACAAATCAAGGTAAGGTATACACAAAAAGTAGCACATGTGAGTTTATCTTGTTGGGCAGACTGGATGGACCACGCAGGTCTTTTTCTGCCGTCATCTACTATGTTACTATGTTACTCATAGTCACAATGACACACACACTCCTCATATAGCCCTGCTCATCTTAACAAGACACACTTTACCATATTTCTTTCAGTCCCAGCGCACACAAGCAAGAGCTTGAAAATGGAGGAAGGGGAAACGTGCCGTTTTATCACATAAAAATGTGCACGTTTCAACTTGTTTTATAATGAACTTGTCAGTCTGAAGCAAGGGAGCAAGAACTTTTCATTTGTGTTCTCTCTTGCAGACAGACCGTGGTGGTGATGTGGAGGAGCGAGGAAAGATACTTGTGTCCCTCATGTACAGCACCCAGCAGGGAGGCTTGATTGTTGGAATCATTCGCTGTGTCCACTTAGCAGCAATGGATGCCAATGGGTACTCGGATCCTTTTGTTAAATTGTGAGTTCATCTTTAACAAGTTACTGGTTTGTTTGTATTGGCACGTCAGTGTCTCCCTGTTTCTTTGTTGTTCCAGCTAAATGGGAGAGCTCCAGTAGCCCAATATATAATTATGACCTTCTTTCAGAACTACATAGACTTACCTAGGGTTACCATATGTCCAGATTTTGAGGACATGTCCAGGCAACCGGGCAGGTTTTGCCAATATGCCCGGATTTCTGGGCAAACGGGCAGATTGCTAGCCTCCCCCTCCCCTTACTTACTACTGCCCTGGTGGTCTAGTGACCTCTTCTGCCTTCAGGGCAGAAAAGAGCTCCCTCTTTCCTGCCCGGAGTGCTGCCCTGCATGCATCCTTCCTGTTGGTGATCTTCGCAAGACTTCAACTCTCAGTGGCCATTTTGAATCGGCGCCGAGATCACCAACAGGAAGCATGCATGCAGGGCAGCGCTCCGGGCAGGAAAGAGGGGACTCTTTCCTGCCCCGAAGAGGTCACTAGACCACCAGGGCAGTAGTAAGGTAAGGGGAGGGGGGTGACGGGGAGGGGGGTGATGGGGTGTGTGACAGGGAGGAGGGGAAAATGTGACAGGGGGCGGAGCGAGGGTGTGAAAGGGGGCGGGGTGGGGTGTAAAAGGGGGCAGGATGGGATGTGTGGTGGGGGTGGGGCATGCGTCCTCCTTTTTGAGGGACAAAATATGGTAACCCTAGACTTACCTATTTATATTTCCTCTTAATTCAGCCCAACTACTGCAGCAACAGTCTTCAGCTAGGGTTCAAAGACTGTGGTTCTCTCCAGAATCCAAGAAGCAGGACTTTTGGCTGTTGCTGTTTCAGCACTGGCATTTCTGTGCCGCTCTCATGGTGCAGAACTGTTGGCCGCAATAATTTTAGCAGTGTAGGAATTTTGTCCGCAGTCAAAATTATTGCTCCTCTCACAAAACCTGCCCCTATACTTCTGCTGGTGCCAAAAACAGCAACCATCTTCAGTGGGGAGAGAAGGGATTCACACTCCCCCCCCCCCCCCCCCCCACTACACATGCACATGTGCTCTCGTAGTTCTTACCTGCTCCTGGTTTGTATTCTCTTATGGACTGTGTGCAATGGGGGAAGGAGGGCTGATCCTGGCTCACTCCCAGGGGTGTAGCCAGACAACAGATTTTGGGTGGGCCTAGGCAAGAATTGGGTGGGTACCAAGTGTTCTCCCCCCCCCCCCAAAATAAAATCTCAGCTGGTGGGAAAACGTTTCTTTCCACCTTGACCTCAGGAATGCACTGAAAACTGAGCATGCGCAGGTGCCGATGTTGTGGAGAGTAATGTTTTTGTTACCATCAGGGGGAAATCTTCAGCTGGCGGAGCTTGGGATTCCCACCAGTTACCACTAAACATGTGCTACTGTTGGGTGGGCCTGAGCCATAAATGGGTGGGCCCTGGCCCACCCAAGCCCACCTGTGGCTACGCCACTGCTCACTCCACCTGGCTGGCTCCCTCTCTGTCTCTCATAGTAACACCACAAGGTGGTGGTAGCATTGTCACTGGCTTGGTTGGCCAAAAGTTTAATATTTTTAAAAGCATTGTGTTAACTATGTAGTCCTTTGTAACAAGAAGCACATGAAGAAGGGCGCTGCCCTTCTCAGTTGGCTAAGCAGGAGCATGATTCTGGGGTGCACGATGGAAAGTACTAAAACTTAAGACTAGACTAGACTGAGCCCATTAACCAGTGAGTGAGAGTGGAGTCACTGAAAGTGAATTGCTTTCTTGAGTCACACAGCCCTTGAAGGAACATATTTGACACTGGTTGTGTTTGTAAACTATTGCACTGGCAAGTATAAGTAGACAGACAATTTTTGATTTAAACAAATTTTACCCTCCAGAAACATCTCAAGCATAGCATTAGTATTCTGTTTTTTGACACCCAGCATGGTCTTACAGGAATGTATCCTGTTAGTAAGTAAGGAGTCGGTTGCATATTGCCAAGTTAGTCAAAGCATACAGTCAGGTCATAGTAATTTGACTTAAGAACATAAAAGCATAAGTGGAGGAGTGGCCTAGTGGTTAGGGTGGTGGACTTTGGTCCTGAGGAACTGAGTTCGATTCCCACTTCAGGCACAGGCAGCTCCTTGTGACTCTGGGCAAGTCACTTAACCCTCCATTGCCCCATGTAAGCTGCATTGAGCCTGCCATAAGTGGGAAAGCGTGGGGTACAAATGTAACAAAAATAAAATAGATACTATTGGAGATTCTACATGGAATGTTGCTACTATTGGAAATTCTACATGGAATGTTGCTATTCCACTAGCAACATTCCATGTAGAAGGCTGCGCAGGCTTCTGTTTCTGTGAGTCTGACGTCCTGCATGTACGTGCAGGACGTCAGACTCACAGAAGCAGAAGCCTGCGTGGCCACATTGGTGATCCATGTAGAATCTGAAATAGTAGCAACAGTGGAGGAGTGGCCTAGTGGTTAGGGTGGTGGACTTTGGTCATGGAGAACTGAGGAACTGAGTTCAATTCCCACTTCAGGCACAGGCAGCTCCTTGTGACTCTGGACAAGTCGCTTAACCCTCCATTGCCCCAGGTAAGCCGCATTGAGCCTGCCATGAGTGGGAAAGCACGGGGTACAAATGTAACAAAAATAAAATAGATACTATTGGAGATTCTAGATGGAATGTTGCTATTATTGGAGATTCTACATGGAATGTTGCTATTCCACTAGCTGAAACCACTTGAGATCTCCAAACTCCAAAAATCTTTGGTAAATTCAATCACACTCTTCACAAATCCAAAGATAAGAACTATATGTATGCAAGCAGCCTACCTATGGGATGTTTTTTATTGTTTTAGTTATTACAAAACCCAAACATCTTGTATTAAGTTGAAATACATATAGTTGTATATATAGTTATATATTGGTTTGGGAACCCTCGGAAGATACCACTTTAAGGCAACTTCATGACTTCTTGCCTAGCGGCATAGCCTATCTTCATTGGGTCATCCCTTAGTTAACTATTTTTATGGTGCACCATAAAAATAGTTAACTAAGGGATGACCCAATGAAGATAGGCTATGCCACTAGGCAAGAAGTCATGAAGTTGCCTTAAAGTGGTATCTTCCGAGGGTTCCCAAACCAATATATAACTATATATACAACTATATGTATTTCAACTTAATACAAGATGTTTGGGTTTTGTAATAACTAAAACAATAAAAAACATCCCATAGGTAGGTTGCTATTCCACTAGCAACATTCCATGTAGAAGGCTGCGCAGGCTTCTGTTTCTGTGCAGGACGTCAGACTCACAGAAGCAGAAGCCTGCGCGACCACATTGGTGATCTGCAAGGGCCAACTTCCTGTGACTCTGGGCAAGTCACTTAACTCTCCATTGCCCCAGGTACAAATAAGTACCTGTATGCAATATGTAAGCCGCATTGAGCCTGCCATGAGTGGGAAAGTGCAGGGTACAAATGTAACAAAAAAAAAATCACCATACTGGGAAAGACAAAGGTCCATCAAGCCCAGTATCTTGTTTCCAACATTGGCCAATCCAGGTCGCAAGAAGCTGGCAAGATCCCAAAAGAGTAAAACAGATTTTATGCTACTTATTCCTGGAATAAGCAGTGGATTTTCCCATCCATCTTAATTATGGCTTATGGACTTTTGTTTTAGGAACTTGTTCAAACCTCTTTTTCAACACTGCCACATTAACTGCTTTTACTACATTGTCTGGCAACCAATTCCAGAGTTTAACTACATTTTCAGTAAAGAAATATTTTTTCCAGTTGTTTAAAAATGTACTACTTAGTAGTTTCATTGTGTACCCCTAGTCCTTGTATTTTTGCAAAAAGTAAACAAACGATTCACATCTGCCCATTCAACTCCATTTAGCATTTTGTAGACGTCTATCATATCTTCAGTTGGCCTTCCCTTCTCCAAGCTGAAGAGCCCTAACCTCTTTAGCCTTTCCTCATTGGGAAGTCATCCCATCCCTTTTATCATTTTTGTCGCCCTTCTCTGTACCGTTTCTAATTCCACTATATCTTTTTTAGGACTTGTAAAACATACACACACCAGAAAGCTGAAGGTTGTAACCTATTTCCCCAACTCATCCTTAAGAGGTTTCAGTTTAGTAGGCAAAACTCAAAATTAGCTTCTTAATTACTTAGAATTAATTGATTGTGTATGCCATAAAACAGCATTTACTGCCAAGAATCTTTATCTAGGAAATAAGCTTTATTTCTGATTCAATTAATAAACATTGCATAATTTGCTGAAAGAGTTGGAACAAAGCTAGTTAGTCTGAATTAATTAAGAAATTAAGCAAATTGAGCTTTTGTTCAATATGCAGATTTGTAGTTCATTAAACACAGATTATGTTCAAATTAATGTTAGTTTTTTTTTCTTTTGGCATATCGTACAGAGCATTTTTGCTCTTGCACATTAATCTCTTAGAAGATCTCACATTTTGATCACTGATATTCACCTTAAAGCAACGTTGGGTTTGATGATCAACCTTCGGAGACTTAGGGCTCCTTTTACAAAGTGACGCTACCGATTAGTGTGCGCTGAATGCGAAAAGGCTTCTTCACATTCAGTGCACCACTAATCAGTAGCACTGCTTTGTAAAAGGAGGCCTTAGTTCAAACAAGACATCGATGCTTGATAGAGACGGCTGATGGGACTAGGTAACGGTTCAGGACTGGGGAACCTAGGGGGCCATTGTACAAAGCAGTGGTAAGCCCAATGCGGGCTTTCCACATGCTGATCTGGAATTACCACTGGCCCAACGCGGATGCCGGTAGTAGTTCCAGCCCCAATGCGCACCATTTGCTACAGAAAATCAGCAACAATTGTCTAGCGCAAGATCCAGACCAACAGGAAAAAGAGTAGACCACGTAAAAAAGTAAAATGGTATTTATTTCCAAGTCATCAAAACAGCAAACGATTTCCTTTAGAACAAAAGAACATAAGACTTAGCCATACTGGGTCAGATCAATGGTCCATCTAGCCCAGTATCCTGTTTTCCAAACAGTGGCCAAGCCTGGTCACAAGTACCTGGCAGAAACTCAAAGCGCGACAACACTCCATGCTACAAATCCCAGGGCAAGCAGTAGTTTCCCATGTCTGTCTCAACAGCAGATTATGGACGTTTCCTCCAGGAATTTGTCTAAACCTTTTTTAAACCCAGATACACTAACTGCTGTTACCACCTCCTCTGGCAAAGCGTTCCAGAGCTTAGCTATTCGTGGAGTGAAAAATATTTCCTCCTATTTGTTTTAAAAGTATTTCCATGTGACTTCCTCGAATGTCCCCTAGTCTTTGTACTGTTGGAACGAGTAAAAAAATCAATTTACTTCTACTCGCTCTACACACTCAGGATTTTGTAGACCTCAATCATATCTCCCCTCATCTATCTCTTTTCCAAGCTGAAGGGCCCTAACCTCTTTAGCCTTTCCTCATACGAGAGGAGTTCCATCCCCTTTATCATTTTAGTCACTCTTCTTTGAACCTTTTCTAAATTCCGCTATATCTTTTTTGAGGTACGGCAACCAGAACTGAACGCAATACTCGAGGTGCGGATGCATCATGGAGCGATACAAAGGCATTATAGTATTTTCGGTTTCATTAACCATCCCTTTCCTAATAATTCCTAGCATCCTATTTGCTTTTTTGGCCGCCGCCGCTGCACACTAAGCAGAAGATTTCAGAATATTATCTATGATGACACCCAGATCTTTTTCTTGAGCGCTGACCCCCAAGGTGGACTCTAGCATCAGGTAACTATCATTCAGATTATTCTTTCCAATGTGCATCACTTTGCATTTGTCCACATTAAATTTCATCTGCCATCTGGATGCCCAGTCTTCCAATTTCCTAAGGTCTTCCTGCAATATTTCACAGTCCGCATGTGTTTTAACAGCCTTGAATAGTTTTGTATCACCTGTGACCAGTCTCTCTCCTGGTTCAGTTGCTCCTCCCAGTGGACCAGCAAGATTTCCCAGGACTGTAGCTCCTCTAGCTTGGACTGTATACCTGCCTCTGTAGGATCAAAGCTCTGGGACTTAGTATCCACACTCTTGTTCTCTTCCATCTGCTGTACACAGCTTCGCTGGGGACCTGTTTTCTCTATCCTCTTGGTACATGGACCTTGTCTCATGTCCTGTGCTTGTTCCATCTGCAGTTGAAGAGCTTCCTTCTCTTTTTGCAATCTCTGGTATGTCTGTTGTGCCTTACCCAACTCCCTGATGAGATGGGCTCCCTCTAGCTGTGCCCGAGGCTCCCTAAGCTCTGTTTCCTTGTTAGAGGAGTCCTGCTTCTGAGTTCCTCTGACTGGGCATATCAGTGGGCAGACTTTTCCCTGGTGCTCTCATAGCTACCCGCTTAGTCTCTTTGCCAATTGTCTTCCTTAATTTCTCTTTACTTTTCGGGTGAGCCTGGCTTCTCTTTTCTTCAATATACGAAAGGGGCAAGACATATTTAGAGTTGCTGGAGGAAAAGTGCTATAACAAATAAAGATGAACCCACAACAAAACACTCCTTGTCTTGAATGCTCAGAGCATGTGTTTCAATCCTTTAAACTGGTATTTCAGTTAACAGGCAGTTCGCATTGATTTTGTTGGGGTGGGGGTGGCATTGGAGGAACGGGGGAAGAAACGTTAAAACATTGATGATGAGACTAGCAACCTGAAGGTACTTTGTTCGTTTTGTTCAACTGGATATATATTGTGCTTGCTAACCGTTAACTTTGTTCTGTCATCAATAAAAATTATTGAACCATAAACTGGTATTTCAGTGTGTTCAGACAACTGAAGAGACCAGCAAGGATCTAAAGATCCGAAGTAGAGCCTTTAAATCATCAATCACTGCCCAAAAGTGTCAACAAAATTGCAGGTGACATGGAGGGGCATAATCGAACGGGGCCGGCCATCTATAAGGGCGGCCATCTCTAATGACGGCCGGGTTAAGTGGTGTACCCGACTGCATTATCGAAACAAGATGGCCGGCCATCTTTTGTTTCGATAATACGGTCGGGGCCGGCCAAATCTCAACATTTGAGCCGCCTTTAGAGATCGCCGGCGTTAGAGATGGCTGCCATTGGTTTTCGCCAATAATAGAAACTAATGGCGGCCATCTCAAACCTGGCCAAATCCAAGCCATTTGGTCATGGGAGGAGCCAGCATTTGTAGTGGACTGGTCCCCCTCACATGCCAGGACACCAACCGAGCACCCTAGGGGGCACTGCAGTGGACTTCACAAATTGCTCCCAGGTGCATAGCTCCCTTACCTTGGGTGCTGACCCCCCCAAAAAAAACCCAAAACACACTACCCACAACTGTACACTACCATAGCCCTTAGAGATGAAGGGGGGCACCTAGATGTGGGTACAGTGGGTTTCAGGTGGGTTTTGGAGGGCTCCCATTTACCACCACAAGTGTAACAGGTAGGGGGGATGGGCCTGGGTCCACCTGCCTGAAGTGCACTGCAGTACCCACTAAAAACTGCTCCAGGGACCTGCATAGTGCTATGATGGAGCTGGGTATGACATTTGAGGCTGGCAAAAAAATGTTTTTTAAATTTTTTTTGGCTGAGAGGGGTTGGTGACCACTGGGGGAGTAAGGGGAGGTGATTCCCTATTCCTTCCGCTGGTCATCTGGTCAGTTCGGGCACCTTTTCAAGGCTTGGTCGTGAACAAAAAGGAACCAAGTAAAGTCGGCCAAATGCTTGTCAGGGTCGGCTTTCTTTTTTCCATTATCGGCCGAGGCCGTCCGTCTCTTAACCACACCCCCGTCCCGCCTTCGGTACACTGCCGACACGCCCCCTTGAATTTTGGCCGGCCCTGCGACGGAAAGCAGTTGAAGCTGGCCAAAATCGGCTTTCGATTATACCGATTTGGCCGGCCTTAGGAGAAAGCTGGCCATCTCCCGATTTGTGTCGGAAGATGGCCGCCTTTCTCCTTCGAAAATAAGCAGGTTGATAATGCAATGTGCTATATTCAAATTTACGAATCTGAATACTACTACTACTACTATTTAACATTTCTAGAGCGCTACAAAGTGTACGCAGCGCTGTACAAACACAGAAGAAAGACAGTCCCTGCTCAAAGAGCTTACAATCTAATAGACAAAAAGTAAAGCATTTAAATTTAAAATATTTAAGCAGTCAAGCACAAGAGAACAGTCACAGGACAGAAGATGTTGAAGGGTGGTCAGTGTGATTAGGTGTAACTCTGGTTGGAGTAGTGGGAGAAGGTGATAGAAGAATAGAAATGGGTGAGGTAAAGTAATGAGTGGGTTGATAGGGAGGTTATATAAGACATGTCACTCTAGGGTAGAGAGCTGCACGGTTTCCGTCCCCGCGGGAATCCCGCGGAACCCGCGGGATTCCCGCGGGGACGGAGGCAGTTCCTGCGGGGTTCCCGCGGGGATGGAACCAGTTCTGCGGGGTTCCCGTGGGGACGGAGGCAGTTCCTGCGGGGTTCCCGCGGGGATAGAACCAGTTCTGTGGGCTTCCCGTGAAAGTGTAAGCTGCACCTGCACCAGCCTCTCATCTACCGAATACCAATTTATTTGAGTGCTGTCTCCTCCTCCTCCTCCTCTTCTTCCTTGCTTTAACAGCATAAATGTGGAAAGTCTTCCATTAAGGAGGTGGTAGAGTCACAAATGATGACGGAATTCAAAAACGCGTGGGATGAACACAGAGGATCTCTAATTAGAAAATGGAAGTTATATAAAAAGCTAACCTTAAATGGCTGCATGTGTGTGGATGTGTCAAGTGACACTTAGATGGTGACTCTGGCTGTGATGAACTAGAGCTGATACCTGGCAGACTTGTATGGTCTGTGTCTCATACATGGCAATCTGGTGTAGGATGGGCTGGAAAGGGCTTAAGCAGCAACTTCAGTGGCTGGAACATGAGGACAGTGCTGGACAGACTTTTACGGTCTGTGTCCCACAAATGAGAACATGAATAGGCTGGAGTGGGCTTCGATGGCAACTCCAGCAGTTGGAACATAAGGATGGGGCCAGATAGACTTCTGTGGTCTTTGTTCCAGAAACACGAAAGAAAAACCATAATCAAGTATATAATATCACACTCGTTGATTTAATGATGAATTGATCATGAGTGTGACTATTGGGCAGAGTGGATGGACCGTTCAGGTCTATTTGCTGTCACTTACTATGTTACTATTAATCCTCTTTGCTCCCAGGCTGGTGCACAGCCCTCAGCTCTGACACAGGCACGAGAATCAGATGTCACTTGACCTACTGGCGCGTGCATGTGGCGGCCTCTCAGCACACACTGCCAGTGAATCAGAGACAGATCTTACATGTGCGCACCAGAGTTCCAAGTTCCAACTTCCGTTCCTTCCTTGCCTACAGTGCTGTGGCTCAAATCCAGAAAGAGACTGAGGGAGCTGACTGGAACTGTCTTTTATGTACTATTAAATTCTTACGGGGATGGGTGGGGATGGGTTAAATTCTTGCGGGGATGGGTGGGGACGGGTTGGGATGGTTTAAATTTTTGCGGGGATGGGTGGGGATGGGTAAGATTCCAGTGGGGATGGGTGGGGACGGGTAAGATTCCAGCAGGGACGGGCGGGGATGGGTAAGATTTCTGTCCCCGTGCAACTCTCTACTCTAGGGGTGGGTGGGTAGAGGGGTAGGGTGGGTAGGATTAAGTCTAAAGCAGGAGAAGGTATTCTCTGCAGCCTATCTGTGAGATGGAAAATGCTCTCTGAAGCTGCTGCTATAAGTTGTTAGTTTTCTCTCCCTGAAAGAGATCCAAGCCACACCCACGAAGTTCAAACTGTCAGTGGGGAGGGTGAGGGGAGGAAATGGCAGTGCTTGATGAAAAAGAGAGCTCAGTTTGATAGGAGATATACTATAGGATGTCATTCTGAGGCCAGGCTAAGTCTAAAGCAGGAGAAGGTATTCTCTGCAGCCTATCTGTGAGATGGAAAATGCTCTCTGAAGCTGCTGCTATAAGTTGTTAGTTTTCTCTCACGTTACATTACCAAGGGGCTCATTTTCAAAGTACTTAGACGTACAAAGTTCCACAGTAACCTTAACTAGACCATCAGTGAGGGAGTGGTGTCGCTACACCACTCACTCCCTCACAGACCTCCTTAATCTATACTCGAGTGTCATGTCATCCAGAGTCTAGTCTTCCAATTTAACAGTCCACAACTCTGCAGTTAAGCCGTCAGTCTTCTATTTTTCACATTCGGCACACCTTTAACTCTTTAACTTGAGTAATCTAATGCTGTTGATTTTGTCAGTGTGTCACCGGTGGCTGAATTATTCTTCAGATCGCCAGACATCAATCAGTTCTTTTGTACAAAATATTCTTCAATCTGTTTCACAATTACAGCTCTTTACACCTAGGATATATCTACTGCTAGCTTTGGCCAGTCCACTTTGCAAGGAAGTTAAAATTCAAGCCTCATTTGCAATCCAATTCATTTTAAATATCTTTCACTTATTGTTGCATTCTGTTATATAAAAAAAAAAATGCAGTTATAATAAAATTGAAAAAGTTGTATTTAATTCAATTACATCAAGATCTAATTTAAAAATTCAGTGAAAAGTACAGTTACTGCTGTGTGATTAGGAGCTTTACGAAGTCGTTTTAGAATTATTCTGAGACCATTTCATGGTCCAGGAAGTCATCCTCATTTTTCACAGCCTGGAGAGGGAGCCGTATTTGAATACTAATTTACACTGTTTCTTAGGTGGCTGAAACCAGACATGGGCAAGAAGTCCAAACAGAAAACCCAGATAAAAAAGAAGACGTTGAATCCAGAATTTAATGAGGTAAGGAAGTCCCATTCTTTTGGGGTATGAGTACAAATGTAATAGCTTTATGTCAAAGCTGTTCTTATGGCAGGAGCCGGGGAATCAAGGTGACTGACCCAGAACTCCTCTTCATGGGGCCCTGTGTTGCTGCAGTAAGAGATGCAAGACTAGTCCTGCAACATGAAGAGATGACATGCACTTAAGCACATCTCCTGCAGTGGCGTAGGAAGGGGGGGGGGGCGGTCCGCCCCGGGTGCACGCCGCTGGGGGGTGTCGGCTCTGCGCTGGTGCATTGCCCTCTTTGCCCCGGAACAGGTTACTTCCTGTTCCGGGACAGAGAGAGCAGTGAACCAGCGCGGAGCCGACACACCCCAGCAACGTGCAGTCGGGGCGGATTGGCCCTCCCGCCCGTCCCTCGCCGCAGTTATGCGCTCCGGGGGGGAGGGGAGGTATGCGCTCCAGGGGGGGGGTGCGCTCCAGCGGGAGGAGGGTGCGCCTTGCTGCACCCGGGGGGGGGGGGGGTGCGCAGCGGCGACCCGCCCCGGGTGTCAGCTCCCCTCGCTACGGCTCTGATCTCCTGTTTCCGATCCAGCCTCAGGTGTTTTGACTGTGGCTATGGTAGAAGGTGGAAGCTCAGAAAGTGCTTGTTTACGGAGGACGATTTGCTCTGGGATTTAAGTGTGTGGAGTAATTTAGGTTCAAAAACAAGGTAAGTAATAGCATGTAGGGCCAGATTCAGTATATGGCACCCAAAGTTAGGTAAGTCAAAAGGAGTAGTGTATGCAACAGGACGCTTCCAAACACAATGAAGGACAACGATATAGACGGACTGTGCGTAGAAGAAAATGATCTTTATTCTGTAGACTCAGACTCGACAGGGGTGCCGTGTTTCTGCCAAGTGCCTGCTTCAGGAGTCTTAATTAATATCTCTAGATGATATGTAGACAGAAAAACATAGACTGACAATGCAGGAGTCTTGAAAAAGATGGCGGTACTGGTTGTCCTTTCTTTCCTAGAAGTGCATCGCAGTCTTTTTGCATATAATGGAGGCAGTGTATGCAAATCAAGTTCATGCATATTCATTGCGGATATCCTGAAAACCTGACTGGCAAGGGGTACTCTGGGACTGGACTTGGGAAACACTGGTGTAGATAGCTGAGTTAGACTTGGCAAAGGCTTTGATAAGAATAATGGATCGTAATCAAAAGGAAAGGATGGATTTGTTGATAGTAATGTGGTCTACAGTCTATACTAAGAGGCCATTTTATACCTATGGGCTTCTTAGCAATTAGCACATGCTAATTCCCATAGCACACGCTAAGTTCTAGTACATGGGGCCCTAAGTCAAGAACGTATAACCTCATCCAAGAAGAACACTGCATGTATTTAGAGAAGATAATGGTGCATTATCTGTTTTTGTGATGTTTGATGTACACTATGCTGCTGATTTATATGTGAGTCCAATACATTTTGTAATTTATACATATTTTTTCTTAGGAGTTTTTCTATGAAATAAAACACAATGATCTAGCGAAAAAACAACTGGATATCTCTGTTTGGGATTATGACATTGGCAAATCCAATGATTATATCGGTAAGTTTTAGTTTTGGTGGGAGGGGTTCAGAGTTATATACTGTGGTTAGAGAATTAGAACAGATGTTCTATAGGTAATGTATGTTAGAGGAACCGTGGGCCTATGTACTTCTATCCAGTGGCGTACCAAGGGGGGGGGGGGCGGTGGGGGCGGTCCGCCCCGGGTGCACGCTGCTGGGGGGGGGGGTGCCATGGCGCACGCCTGTCAGCTGACTTCGCTAACTTCGCTGCAGCTCCCTCTGCCCCGGAACAGGCTACTTCCTGTTCCGGCCGGGGCAGAGGGAGCTGCAGCGAAGTTAGCAAAGTCAGCAAACTCAGCTGACAGGCGCGCGCCGCGGCACCCCCCCCCCCCCCAGCGGCATGCACCCGGGGGGGGTGTCATTTCGCCGGGGGGGGGGGGCATCGGCGATCCACCCTGGGTGTCATGCTGGCTAGGATCGCCACTGCTTCTATCAATACTTAAACAAGGTAATAAAAATTGTATGTCACATCAGGGCAAATCCATGAGGCCAGCTGCCCATTGGACATTCATAGAAGAATCCGAACTGTTACAATCCTGCTTAGGTTCAGCCAGGCAAGCGGGTCTGTTTGCAAACTCATACTGATGACAGTACTCACATAAGATACAAAACAGGTTTTTAATACCAGTGCTATTATTTTGTGAGTAATTCTCCTACTGCTTGCATAACTGTAAATTCCGTGAGGTACATGTGGCCCACCAACTCTTTACCAGAATACATGTTTTGATAGAGGTCTATAAAATAATGAGTGGAGAGGAACGGGTAGAGATAAATCGCTTGTTTACTCTTTCCAAAAATACTAGGACTAGGGGGCACACAATGAAGCTACTAAGTAGTAAATTTAAAATAAACTAAAGAAAATACTTTATTCAATGTGTAATTAAACTTTGGAATTTATTGGGGGTAAAAATAGTTAGCTTAGCAGGGTTTAAAAACACTTTGGGATAATTTCCTAAAAAGAAACTCAATAAGCCATTATTAAGATGGACTTAGAAAACTCCACTGCTTATTTCTAGGATAAGCAGTATAAAATGTGTTTTACTGTGCTGGGATCTCACCAGGTACTTGTGACCTGGATTGGCCACTATTGGAAGCAGACTACTGGGCTTGATGGGTCTTTGGTCTGTCCCAGTATGGCAGCGCTTATGTTCTTATATTTCAATCCTTGCCTTATTTGCATCCTTAGGAACTTCTGTGCTTAAAGTAAATGACAGTACCCACATTGGTTTACACAAAGCAAGTTTCATAGAGCCCATTTCCACCAGTGGAATACTAACTTCATCCATGAGAATAGCTTTTAAAGTTGTGCACTCCCTAACTACAACATAGCTGTAGCCTACGTGGCATTTTGGATATTTATTTCTTCTCAGATTTATATCCCACCACATCCAGTGTTCTGGGTGGGTTACACTAAAACATACATAATATTAAAACATATAATCAAACAAAACCAATATCAAAAATCAATAGTCTACTTTTTCATAATTGAACAAACAGATATACCAAACCATTTCACCATATAGTTATATATATAAAATAAATCAGCAACAGTAATCAATAACCTTATCTATAACTACTTGTAGTACTGAAACAATAGGTTAGTCATTGCTAGCACTAGGGAGAGACTACTGTAGGTCAGGACCACAAATGGGCTCAAAAAACCTGCCGTAAGGATCACAACCTACTTGGTCTCTCCATAGATACATCATCATCATTCTGCACCTACAGTGGGCCACACATTTTTATTTGGCCGCAATCATGGGGTCACAGCCACAGAAAGATTGGGAAGCAGTGCTGTGGGTAGTCTGTATATTATGGACACAATTCATATTATTTTATTTATTTATTGCATTTGTATCCCACATTTTCCCACCTCTTTGCAGACTCAATGTGGCTTACAATACATATTATGGTCCTTAAGATATAATTTTTACTGAACCCATGACTATAAAAGCCTTTCTCTCAAATATAATGCTTTGTTGCTCAATGGCGTACTTAGCTTGGTTGCTCCAGGCACATCACCCTCCCTCCAAGCAGTAAAGGAATTCACTGAGCAGTCATGCAGCTGTCAGCTCTGCCAGTCTCCTACCCTGGAACAGGAAGTTGACTTCAGAGGGGGCAGGGGACCGGCAGAGTTGACATTCGGATTGGCCACTGTTGGAAGCAGGATACTGGGCTAGATGGACCACTGGTTTGACCCAGTATGGCTATTCTTATGGGGCTCATTTTCAAAAGAGAAAATCTTCCAAAAAGTGTGATAAAGCGCCATTTGGGCGGATTTCTTCTCCAAATATCCAAAATGGTGTTTTCGAAACCTGTTTTACAGATGTTTATTCATGCATTCCGTCTGCAGTGCATTCAAATCACAAGGAGGTATGTTGGGGGCATTTTGAAGGTGGAATTAGGATGGGCTTAGGGTGTGCCTAACACTTGGACATTTTACAATCATAATGGAACAAAATGTAAACATCTAGGACAAAAATTTCAGTGTTTAGGTCTAGACCTGTTTTTATAATGAATAAGGCACAAAAAGGTGCCCTAAGTGACCACATGGCCACTGGAGGGGAATCAGGGATGACCTCCCCTTACTCCCCCAGTTGTCACTAACCCCCTCCCACCCCCCAAAAATGTAAATAAAAATAGTACTCACCAGCCTCTGTGACAGCCTCAGATGTTATAGCCAGGTCTATTAGAGCAGCATGCAGGTCCCTGGAGTAGTCTAGTGTGAGTGCAGTGCACTGTAGACAGGTAGACCCAGGCCCATATCTCCCCCTATCTATTACACTTGTGGTGGAAACTGTGAGCCCTCCAAAACTCACCAGAAACCCACTGTACCTACATATAGATACCCTCTTCACCCATAAGGGCTATTGTAGTGTGTACATTTGAGGGTAATGGGGTTTAGAGGGCTTAGCAGACAAAGGGAGCACTGGTGAGATGTGTACCTGGGAGCATTTATACAAAGTCTACAGCAGCGCCCCCTAGGGTGCCCAATTGCTCTCCTGGGATGTCTGGGTGACCAGTCTGCTAAAAATGCTGGCCCATCCTACATCCCAATGGCTTGATTTTGTAAAATTTTTTTCAAAAATGGCCTGAAAAGATAAACTGCCTAGTGGTTAGGGTGGTGGACTTTGGTCCTGGGGAACTGAGTTCAATTCCCACTTCAGGCACAGGCAGCTCCTTGTGACTCTGGGCAAGTCACTTAATCCTCCATTGCCCCATGTAAGCCGCATTGAGCCTGCCATGAGAGGGACAGCGCAGGGTATAAATGTAACAAAAATAAAATAGATACTATTGGAGATTCTACATGGAATGTTGCTACTATTGGAGATTCTACATTGAATGTTGCTATTCCACTAGCAACATTCCATGTAGAAGGCTGCGCAGGCTTCTGTTTCTGTGAGTCTGATGTCCTGCACGTACGTGCAGGACGTCAGACTCGCAGAAGCCTGCGCGGCCACATTGGTGATCTAGTGGAATAGCAACATTCCATGTAGAATCTCAAATAGTGCCAACAGTGGAGGAGTGGCCTAGTGGTTAGGGTGGTGGACTTTGGTCCTGAGGAACTGAGTTCGATTCCCACTTCAGGCACAGACAGCTCCTTGTGACTCTGGGCAAGTCACTTAACCCTCCATTGCCCCATGTAAGCCGCATTGAGCAAGCGTGGGGTACAAATGTAACAAACAAAAAAAAAAACTCACAGAACATAAAACCTTGTTTAAAATGGTATTTTTGAAAAAAAAAAAAAAAAAGGCTTTTTGTGGTTTCAAAAATGATCATGTTTTCTATTTGGATTTGAGATGTTTAACACGAAAGACTAGATTCTATATATCATGCCTAAAAATCTGGCGCCAAAATGAAATTTAAATGAAATTCTAAAGTTCAAAACCTACCATGCATCTAACTTTCCCTACCTGGGATCCCAACTCTGGAATGCTCTACCCAGATACATTTGGTCAATTAGTGAATATCATCCCTTTAGGAAACTATTGAAAACCCATCTATTCAAACAGGTTTACCCGAATGACTTGACATACCATAAACAAACATAAACAATACATCTATTTACCGGTCCAACTAAACTTTAACAACAATGACTCAGGAAATATCTCCTATCAACCTTCTTACCCTCCATGCTCCTCCCAACTTCTCCTTTATCGCCCCACCTCCTTACCTAGCCCTATCCTTTCTCTCACACCTCTTCTATCCCACTTACTCCTTGTTCATTTGTCCTATCACATACCTCCTTTGTTGATTCTGATACCTCAGATTGTATTCTCTTGTTACTATGTAAGCCCTATTGAGCCTGCGATGAGCGGGAAAGCGCGGGGTACAAATGTAATCTCTCTATATAAAAGGCAACCCCAACGTTCTACGAAGCCTCCAGCCGGAAGTGTGAAGGGGGAGAGATATCCGGTTTCCCCATGAGTGTCTGCCCCGCCCTCGCTCTCTCTCTAACACAAACAGTGAAGGAAAACAGCAAAGCAGGAAATCAAATCGCTCTCTCTGTAACAATGAAGGACTCAGAGGGGGGAGGGGAGAGAGGGCAGGAACACACACACTCCCACATGCACACAGAAGAAACCCTTGCTAGCCCCCCCGTTTCATTTGCATCAGAAACGGGGCTTTTTTACTAGTAAATAAAAAAATAAATTTGCCAAAGTGCATTCTATAAAGTACGCCTTAATTTAGGCGTTCTTTATAGAATAAGCCTAAATTTCATTGCAGTAACATTTGTCGCCAGAGAACTATTTTAACCTTTTTTTGCGATGATTCAAAATTTATGTAATTTCATTTCTGGGCTGTATTTGCCGTTTCAAGTAAAGTTGACCCTCAATTTTCTAAGCTACGGAGCTGTTGCTTTTCGTGTTTTAAATCAGTTCACATTGTCTGCAGCAATTTCAAATGATTGGACTGCTTTCTTACAGCTGATTGAATTTGAACTAGTCAGGGTTTGGGGGGAAGTGTATTTGGGAATGGTTTAAAATTACAATCACTGTTCTTTTGATGAGCAGGAATTCTAGGCTGCTTTGTCTAGAATGATTGGAAACCATCTGAACATCTCACAAAGACCTGCAGTTGATAATGATGAATTCCTAATTATTTCAGGAATAGCACACAACACTTAAACGCTTTTGCCTGAACATGTTACAAATGAAAAATGTCTTTTCTGTGCGGGTGGACTTAGGGGCTGTGATTGTGACTCTGGGCAAGTCACTTAACCCTCCATTGCCCCATGTAAGCCGAATTGAGCCTGCCATGAGTGGGAAAGCGCGGGGTACGAATGTAACAAAAATAAAATAGATACTATTGGAGATTCTACATGGAATGTTGCTATTCCACTAGCAACATTCCATGTAGAAGCCTGCGCGGACACAATGGTGATCTCCAAGGGCCGACTTCTACATGGAATGTTGCTAGTGGAATAGCAACATTCCATGTAGAATCTCAAATAGTAGCAACAGTGGAGGAGTGGCCTACTGGTTAGCCGAGGTCCTCTTCTTCCCAATCCTGCGCAAGGCTTCGTTCTAGTCTGACGCCCTGCACGTTGTACAGAAACAGAACGAAGCCTTGCAGATCAAAGTTGGTGGCGGGGGGGGGGGGGGGGGGGGGGTTCGGCATTGGCAGTTCAGCAATGGCGCAGGGGGTTGGCGGTGCCGGGGGGAAGGCTAAATGTGCCCCCTCACCTCGGGCTCTGGACCCCCCACCCGCCGAAGTCTGGCTATGCCCCTGCATTGACCTAGCGGTAAGGGCTCACATGCTACATGTGTGGTGACTGCTCAGTGTGTGCCAACTGCCGCTTAACACTGGAAATGGCACACGCGGTAGGAAAATAAAAAAAATAATCTGTCCCTGCGGTATGGACGTGCGCCAATTCTGAAATTACCGCCAGGGGGTGCGCTAGCCTGGCGGTAGTCTCATTTTGGCACATGCTGCACAAGTGTAGCGACTACCACATCTTTGTAAAACGGTCCCATAGTGACTTGGTCAAGATAAGAAGCAGCAGCGAGATTTGTGGGGCCCTTTTACTAAGCCACGTAGGTGCCTACTCACGCGCAACGGGTGCTGATTTGGAACTATCGCCCGGCTACCACATGGCTTGGAGGGGGGATAATTTCATTTTTTACACGTGCCCACTATGCGTACCGCAAAATGTCCGGCATGCGGCGCTAACTGGGCGGTAATCGTCATTGTACGCGTGCTGACGATTACCGCCCTGTTAATGCGTGAGACTTTGCAAAACAGCAAAAGTAGAGGCTGACAAATGTGCAAACCAATAGGGAGATAATATCAAGAAACTTTGCCGCATGTCCATATTTGGCCAAAAAGAAGCACCTTTTTTGGAGGTGCGCTGAAAAATGAACCTGCTCGCATCCAATACACATGATTACACCTGCGAGGGACACTTTTCAGCGCACCTTACTAAAAGGACCCCTGAACTTGGCTTTGCTGGTTGTCAGCCTGGCACTCTAATCACTAGGCTTCTCCTCCGCTCTTTCCAAGCTATATTTAAAATGATCATTCGTTATAACAACTGGCCTTTCATATATGGTAGTTGTGGCAATCAGGCCATATAATTCTTCACAAATATTCACATTTAGGACTAGATTCAGTAAATGGTGCCCAAATGTGGGTGCCGAAAAAATGTGTGCAGATGCTATTCTATAAATGGCTCTTGAGTTGGGTGCATTGATAGAATAGCATGTAGATTCGGGATCTGCACCCAACTTTGGGCGTGAGAATTTATAAATCCTCATGTGCAAGTTAGGCACGGATCCTCCAAATTCTATAATATTGCACGCATCATTATAGTGAACGCCCCTGTGCCCCTCCCATGGCCATGTCCCCTTTTCAGTCGTGCTTTAAAATTTGCGCGTGCATCTTTATAGAATTGCACCTAGGAAGATGCATGCGTAAATCCAAGTTGTTGCCAATTAATGCCAATGATTGATTGTCATATAGTACTCAGCTTCAACTTAATAATAATAATGCCATGTTCAATAGTCTGGTTCAATGATACCCTTTAATTGGATCATCAGATCCGCACATCTACCTCTGTAAAGGCTAGAATGAGCCAAGCATATCTCGGAGGTAGTGTCGTAATCCTCATAGATCCTCTTGTTCTATTCTTTTTTTTCAAAAGTTAGACTTGGTCTAACCGAGTCTCCATCATGCATACTGAAGAATAAAAGAGTAATACTCAAAAAAAGCTAAGTATTTAGCTATTAAGTTTACTGATAATTAATGAAAAAAATAAAAACTTTTGAAAAAAAGAATAGAATGAGAGGATCTATGAGGATTACGTCACTACCTCTGAGATATGCTTGGCTCATTCTAGCCATTACAGAGGTAGATGCGCGGATCTGATGATCCAATTAAAGGGTATCATTGAACCAGACTATTAAACATGACATTATTATTAAGTTGAAGCTGAGTACTATATGACCTTTGATTTACTGCTCCCTTCACTATATAAGTGGTTATATGCCTGGTGAATACAATAATTGATTGTTAGCATCCAATTATTGGCACTGAGGGCCAGATTCTACATATGGCACCTGAAAAATTCACACAGAAAAAAATTATGCCTAGGCGTATTCTCTAAAGTATGCCTAAATTTTATAGAATAGACTTAAATTTCCACAAGGTATATAGAATATGCCAAGTGGCTTACCACATGACCAAACTTGATCGTGTCCATTTAAGCCACAATTTAATTGGTGTAAATCCCGACGCCTAAATTAGGTGCAGAGCAGGTGTTTTCTATAATAATGCGCATAGATTTTAGAAACGCCCACACCCCACACATGACCATGCCCTTTTCAACTGTGCAATTTAAAATTTATGCACACCACTTTATAGAATACACTTAGCGAGTTGTGCGCGTAAATCTCAATTAATGCCAATTAGTGCTGATAATTGCTTAACATCCAGTTAATAGCACTGATTAGCTACTTAACCAATGAAGTTATATGCATTGTTATAGAATATGCTTCAGTTTTCACGGGGATTTTCGGGCGCCATATATAGAATCCAAGGTAATTGGCTCAGTAATTAAATTGCATGCACAAATTGGGCACCCACCCTGGGGATTAATGTTTTCCAATGCCTGGGTATGACTCTATTAATCCACTTTATATTGTCATCTTTCTCCTGCAGGTGGATGCCAGCTGGGCATCACCGCAAAAGGGGAGCGTCTGAAACACTGGTACGAGTGTTTGAAGAACAAGGATAAGAAAATAGAACGCTGGCACACTCTACAAAATGAAAACCACATCTCCAGCGATTAAGAGTTGCCCGGTGATACCTTTCAATATAGTCTGCATTCTGTACCAATTCACTGTTAAATTTTATGTCTTGTCTTCCAATACGTTCACACTTTGACTGCACGCCTTTAAACCTGGAACAAATCGAATTTATTCTCCACGTTAAAAGAGACTGAGCTTCACTTCTGGGAAACCACATAACATGGGCTGACAACTGAAGAGTTATTTTGCATTTGGAAGATAAGTCGGTATCCTTTAAATCCATGTTGGGGTTCAGTAATTGCTGGCTGTAGAGGCTGTTTTTTTATTTTATTATTATTTTTAAAATTTTTACAGACTGAAGATGCTGTCATTGCTGTTCATCTTTTATTTCATGAAACTGTGTCACTGTACAAAAATACATCGGTGATAGTGCATAAACATGTAGCCTTCCTATTTAGTTTACCAAGGAATATATAATGAGGGCACCTTTATAACAGGGCTCCTCAGTTAATATGGCAGGAAAGCGCCTAGTTTATAAATGCACCTAGGTATCTGCGTCTTTGTAAAATACTAGCGCAAATTCTGTAGGGAGAGCGCCTAGGTTGTGATCGCTGGCATTTGGGCCTGCTCATGAGAAGGCCTAAATGTTAGCACATAATGTACACCAACTATAAAACACCGCGTGGGGCCCTTTTACTAAGCCGCGTAAGTATCTACGCGCACCCAATGTGTGCCAAAATGGAGTTACTGCCCGGCTACCGCGTGGCTCTTGTGGTCATTTCATTTTTGGAGTGTCTCCGATACACGTGTCAAAAAAAAATTTTTTTTTTTTAATTTTCGGACGTGCGGCAAGCGGCATTTGACGCGTCAAGCATTATCGCCCAGTTACCGCATGAGACTTTACCGCTAGGTCAACGGCTGGCGGTAAGGTCTCCGACCCAAAATGGACGCGTGGCAATTTTCATTTTGCCGCACGTCCGTTTTCGTCAAAAACGTTACAAAGGTACTTTTTTACAGGTGTGCTGGAAAATGCCTCTGCGTGCGCCCACAAAATGCGCCTATACTAGCGCAGCCCATTTTCAGCGCGCCTTAGTAAAAGGACCCCTGTGGTATTAAATCGAAATGAACAGTGTCTGCTGAACATCAAAAATACAAGGGTTCTGAATATTATCATTGGTGAAAAAACCTTGTAATTATTTCACACACGTCGCCCTATTTAATTCATTTTTAACTTTTTTCATTTTCTTTTTATACGGCAACCAGTTAATAGTTAAATCATAAAAAGTGCAATACTTAGCGGCCCTTTTACTAAGCTGTGGTAAAAAGTGGCCTGCGCTGGTTTTGACACATGAAATAGGCATGCGCTGGGCTACTTTTTTCTGTGGCGGGAAAAAGGCCTTTTTAAAAATGGGGCAGTATATGGCCGAGCGCTATTATGAAAATTAGCACACGGCTATTTATTGCCTGAGACCTTACCATCACCTGTTTAGAAGGTGGTAAGGGCTCACGCACTGCTTGTGCAGTAATCAGACAGTGTATGGCAATGCCTACTGCTCATGTTTGATCTATTCTTACTAAGTACACCGCCTTGAGTGAATTCCTTCAAAAAGGCGGTAAATAAATCGTAATAAATAAATAAATTTGGTTATGCTGCTGATTACCGCCGGTAAAGCCCCTGTGGTAGAAAATAGAAAATCATTTTCTACCATGGTAAACTGCACGCCAACTTTGGAACTACCAGGTTCCCACGCTACCGCAGTAGTAGAGTCAATTTGGCACGTGCTACCCTTAACTTGCACCTGATGGTGGCCCAGTTGTTTCACTGTTGTGGCTTCATCAGGGGTTATGCTTCACAATGTATAAATGTCATCGAAGACAATTGCATGTGAAAAAAATTCAAAAATTAATTTAAAAGTGTAAAGTGTGCGAAATAATTACAAGGTTTTTTTGACCAATGATAATATTCAGAACCCCAGTAAAGATGCAGAGTGTTGTTAGTGTCTGGGTGTTTGAGGGCTTCTTCCTCGTATTTTGACGTTCAACATACAGTTCACTTCAATTTCACATCACGGTGTTTTATAGTTGGTGCCATTGCATGGGATTATTTTTGAACACTTCTAAGTCTCTATTGTTGATTGTGGAGCATGTAAAGTACATGCATATTTTATAATATGTGCGTAAATCACGACTCTACCCAGGCGTCAGCCAAAGCATGCTTACTAGAGAAGTACGCATTAGCTTGCACTGATATAAAAGCTGTTTTATGTGCAAAAATATTTATAAAATTATCCTCAATGATAAGAACTTTGTATAGATTCTCATGTGGCAAAATGGACATCCAGATTAAACTACACTAGTATTTTATAAAAAGCTTGGAGCATGCTGAGTCATGTATAAAATACGTACAGCACTAGCGAGTAAGCAGGTATATTTGGTGTCATTTTATAAATAAAGACTTGGAAAAAAGAACTGTATCTTTATTGAGTCTCTAACATGTAAATAGAGTTTATATATATAAAAGACATAATATTCAGTTCAAGGCCCTGATCTTTGGAATAAACTACCTGTTCACATGCGTCTTTCATCTTCCCTATCCAAATTCAAGACTGATTTTTAAACCTTCTTATTCTAAGATGCTTATGACTAGAACAGACCATACCCATTCCATGTGTTGGTAGACTTGGTCGCACCCTGGAAGCCACTAACTCTTCCCCCTCTCGTGTCTTTCCTTCCCAACTTTTTTATTATTGTATTTCCTCCCCTTATCCTCATAGTTTTGTGGTCAACATACTCCTTTCCTCTCCTCATTATTTTATTGTAAGCCGCTCATATATTATTTGATGGGCAGGGTATAAGCCCCTAATAAACTTGATTTTATTTTATTTTTTGTTACATTTGTACCCCGCACTTTCCCTCTCATGGCAGGCTCAATGCAGCTTACATAGTATATACAGGTACTTATTTGTACCTGGGGCAATGGAGGGTTAAGTGACTTGCCCAGAGTCACAAGGAGCTGCCTGTGCCTGAAGTGGGAATTGAACTCAGTTCCTCAGGACCAAAGTCCACCACCCTAACCACTAGGCCACTCCTCCACTGTTGCTACTATTTGAGATTCTACATGGAATGTTGCTATTCCAACATTCCATGTAGAAGTCAGCCCTTGCAGATCACCAATGTGGCCATGCAGGCTTCTACATGGAATGTTGCACTAGTGGAATAGCAACATTCCAAGTAGAATCTCCAATAGTATCTATTTTATTTTTGTTACATTTGTACCCCGCGCTTTCCCACTCATGGCAGGCTCAATGCGGCTTACAAGGGGCAATGGAGGGTTAAGTGACTTGCCCGGGGTCACAAGGAGCTGCCTGTGCCTGAAGTAGGAATTGAACTCAGTTCCTCAGTTCCCCAGGACCAAAGTCCACCACCCTAACCACTAGGCCACTCCTCCACCTATATGTGAAAATGGTGGATTTAGTAAACATGTACTTCTTTGATGTGCTAATTAGGTATCAGCGTTCCAAAATGCAAACCATTTGCAAGTGAAGCACTTCCTCAAACCCCAGGTCTGAACCAGAAGTTAGTTGGGGGGGGGTTATGCATGGCTCAAAGCAGGTATAAATGCCAACGAATGAAACACAGAATGCATGTCTAGTTTGAAGACCGCTCAAACCACACCCAGTACACAGCTGTGTTAAATCCCTGTGTTCTCTTGCCTAGCATGGTTTCTAAAATTGCTACTTGTTGAAAAGAGCATATGAGCTTGCTATTTATACTTGCAAAATGTGCTTAAGGCTTCTAGAATTCATGCCAATGTTTGCAATAAGAGCTGTGGCAAAAGGGGGCCTGCGCTGACGTTGGTGTGTGTTTTTCACACACGCCGAGGCCCCCATTTACCGCAGCTGGTAAAAGGGAAGTTTCTCTTTCCTGCAGGAAATGGCCATGCGGCAAGTAAAGCACTTGCTGTGCGGCCATTTTGGGGAGCACCCTTACCGCCACCCATTGAGGTGGCGGTAGGGGCTCTCGTGCTAACCCAGCGGTAACTGATTAGCGCTGGGTACACTCCAACATTGGATATGATGGTATGCTAGGGGTGTGAAGTGCCGCCAGGCTACTGCAGTAGCCCGGCGGTACTTCCTGTTTAGCTAGTGGTAAGCCCATGTTGGGCTTACCGCCACTTAGTAAAAGGGGCCCAGAGAGACATGTTGTTGAGCAGGCACTGTAATTAACCTGCTCCCATGAATGAAGAATTTAGTGGTCTGCTGTGATTGAACAGAGTATTTCAATGGATAATGAATATCCCTACTGGATGCCTCTGATTTGTAGCATCAGTCTAACAGAAGATGACCGAATTGTGTTCTCTCTTTTCTGAAATGTGTTATTTGATTTCCTAATGTGCTGGTGGTTCTGAAGCCTATCCTCAAGGCACACCTAACCCATCTCGTTTTCAGGATATCTAATGCATATGCAGGTAGTATATTTTGATACATAGATAAACTACTCCATGCAAGCTGTGGAGGAGTGGCCTAGTGGTTAGAGTGGTGGACTTTGGTCCTGGGGAACTGGGTTCGAGTCCCACTGCAGGCACAGGCAGCTCCTTGTGACTCTGGGCAAGTCACTTAACCCTCCATTGCCCCAGGTACAAATAAGTACCTGTATATACTATCTGTAAACCCCACAGAAAGGCAGCATATCAAGTCCCAGTTCCCTTTCCCTATTTCAGATTCTACATAGAATGTTGCTACTATTTGAGATTCTACATGGAATGTTAATGTTGCTATTACACTAGCAACATTCCATGTAGAAGCCTGCCCTTGTAGCCGCGCAGGCTTCTGTTTCTGTGAGTCTGACGTCCCGCACGTACGTGCAGGATGTCAGACTCACAGAAACAGAAGCCTGCGCGGCTGCAAGGGCAGGCTTCTACATGGAATATTGCTAGTGGAGGAGTCGCCTAGTGGTTAGTGTGGTGGACTTTGGTCCTGGGGAACTGGGTTTGATTCTCTCTGCAGGCACAGGCAGCTCCTTGTGACTCTGGGCAAGTCACTTAACCCTCCATTACCCCAGGTACAAATAAGTACCTGTATATAATATGTAAGTCGCATTGAACCTGCTATGAGTGGAAAAGCGCGGGGTACAAATGTAAGAAAAAAAAATTAAGCTTGTCCATAGTCGCTGTGACTATTCTGACGACCAAGGGGAGGGATGATAGATGACTCAGGAGTCCACCAAATTTGAAGATTTATTATAAGTCCCAATAAGATAACAAGTAATTCATGGCATTCACAGAGGCCATGAATTGTTCTTGTATTGGAACTTATAATATATCTTCAAATCTGGTGGACTCTTGAGTCATCTATCATCCATCCCCTTGGTTGTCACTGCTCCTTTTCTTTTGTGGGGTTCTCTCCTCTTCTTACTTTGTTTTGTGTGTATTCTGATAACAAGCCAGGCTTCAGTCAATGCACAATTAAGATATGAATTTACTGCTGGAGGGTGTGGTTATGACTAATAACATAGTTAAGTTTCCAAAAGATTTGGACAGTTTTCTAGAGAATGTTCATTAATAATTCTTAGATTGTCAGACTCTTACTTCTGGAATCTGCTGAGTACTTCCAATGACTGGCGACTGTTGGAGTTGGATGCTTAGCTCAATGTAACCTAGCATGGTACCACTTACATTCTTAGAAACGGTTACAAAAGTTTGCGAGACTGTTGCCGAGTCATAAGTATTGTCATACTGGGTCAGACCATAGGTTCATCAAGTACAGTGGCCAATCCAGGTCATGGTACCAAGCAGGATCTCAAAACGTAGCAAGGTTCAATGCTGCTTACCTCCAGACTTAAGCAGTGGCTTTCTCCAGGGCCTCTTTGGTCCCTGTGAGCTTACTGGATGGTACCAGTGTTCACTAATCTGCCAGCACTGACCCAGTTGGTTTCTGAAGAGTTGTAACTTGCTAGTACCAACCTGGACACAATTCTCCAGGGTAGATTCACTTTCTCTTCAACTAAGATGTACATTAACAATGAACAGCACTGGACAAATGGCCACTAAATAGTATAAATATTTTCATATTGTTGCTATGGTTACCAGGTGTTATGAGGGCATTTTCTTTAGATGACTAGTATGAGAGATTTTAGAATGTATTTTTAACTTGTTCACTTGCACTCTGAGTTATGCAGACGCTTTCCTCGTTCAACCTGTGCTTTGGGGGAATATTTTAAGAACAAAGAACACTCTACTCTGTCCAACAGAGCAGCACAGCTTGGGAACAAGGTGAACTTATATTGTTGTGTGCTACATTTTACTGAAAACAATTTTAGATATATTTCAAGCACTGAAATTATTTTAGATCTGTAATCCCATTTTTAATTAGGGCTTCTTGAAGTAGTGTAGATAAGGACAAAAATAACTATAGTAAAAATATATTTTAACAAATGTATAAGTTCAATTGTTGTTTTGCTCAAAATAACAGCTGTTAATGAAATGTGGTGTTTTTATGTTTTCCTGTGCTCTTGTAGTCATGATTCATATGATAGCAGTTTGGTGAGTTTAAATCAATATCTATTTTTCTGTAGACTAATGAAGTTATGGGTCCCCAAACCCCCGCCAGCAGCCCCGCGGTGTTTAAAATTCATCTTCGGCCTCCGTGGCCGTGCTGCTGTGATAGGCGCTGTTGAAATCCACGTCGTTGTACGTTGTACGTGCTGCGACGTCAGACTCCGAAGTGGATTTCAACAGCGCCTATCACAGCAGCACGGCCACGGAGGCCGAAGATGAATTTTAAACACCGCGGGGCGGCTGGCGGGGGTTTGGGGTCCCCCGCCGGCTGAAGAAGAAGTTTTTACGGCAGCGGCAGGTGGAAGCAGACCTCGGCTGGCGGGGGTTGGGGTCCCCCGCCAGCAAAAGTAAGAACGGCAGCGGGGGAGGGTTGGCGGCGGGAGGGGGGGTGGAGAGAGTCATTGGTGGTGGTGGGGGCTCGGCGGCGGCGGGGGGGGGGGGCTAAAATGTGCCCCCTCCCTCTGGCTCTGGCCCCCCCTATCGCCGGAGTCCAGATACGCCCCTGGTCCATAGGAATAAAATGAGCCCTGCTGCAGATAACTTGAGCTAAGCTTTAGTAAAAGACCCCCTTAGTGTGCATTAAGGGGCTCTTTTACTAAGCTGCGGGAAAAAGGGCCCTGTGGTAGCAGCGGAGACATTTTTCCCACACGCCAGGGCACTTTTCACTGCAGTGGGTAAAAAAAAACCTCCACCAAAAACGGCCATGCGGCAGGGAGCGTTGAGGTGGTGGTAAAGGCTCCTGTGGTAACCCGGTGGTAACTGGGCAGTGCGCAGTGATGCCCGCTTACCACCAGGTTATCTCCGTGCTCTAAAACAAATTTCTGGCATGCCAGAAATGGCGCACACTCAAGCTGGAACTGCCACTGGTGGCCGCGTTCTGTCAGCAGTAGTCCCAAGTTGGTGTGTGGCATGGGCGTAGCCAGACTTCGGTGGGAGGGGGGCCCAGAGCCCGAGGTGAGGCGGTGCATTTTAGCTCCCCCCAGCGCTGCAGACCTCCCCGCCATTGCCGACCCCTCCCCACCGCCATCACCACCAACTTTGACCCCCCCGCCGATGACCCTCTCGACCCCCCCCCCCCGCCGCCACCGTCGCCTACCTTTGCTGGGAGGGGACCCCAGCCCCCACCAGCCGAGGTCCTCTTCTTCCTGCAGGACGTCAGACTCAGAAACAGAACGAAGGAAGAAGAGGACCTCGGCTGGCAGGGGTTGGGGTCCCCCACCAGCAAAGGTAGCAGATGGCAAGTTGACAGCGGGATGGGGGGCGAGAGGGTCATCGGCAGGGGGTCCAGGGACAAATCTACGGGGGCCCAGGTTCCTGTGGCCCCACATAGCTACGCCCCTGGTGTGCGGTAAGCCTGCATTGGGCCTACCGACACTTTGTTAAAGGGCCCCTAAGTGCATGCAGCCCATAGGTATACACACCTTAGTGAACAAAAGCACCGTTGTTCATGTTGATACTTTGACATTATTTTGGCTTCAAATTTCAAGTTTCCTGAAATTAATAACAGTTGGGGGGGGGGGGGGGAGGTCAGTACTGGTCTAACCATTAGGCAACACTAGGTGGTTGCCTATGGCAGCAGCTGTAGTCCAAGCAAAACAATAGATCTTATCAGCCACAAAACTCAAAAAAACATCAATTCTACTTTTTCCTGCAGGAAGGGTGGGCATTTTAAAAAAAATAGATTATTTACTTACTTATTTATTTAAAAGCTTGATGTCTTCAGGGGGAGGGCAGATTAGGGACCTCAATATTGGTTAGTCCAGTAGTCTTTCATTTGAGATGGAAGGGGGGCTTCTATGTATTAAAAGGCTTTCTTGTTTTTTTTTGTGCCTATGGGGGAAAAACCAGAGCAAATAAGGGCTGTAAGATTAATTTAAGATTGATGTGGGACATTAACTAATTTAGGGGTCCTTTTACTAAGCCGCATTAAAAAGTGGCCGGCGGTAGTTATAGCTGGTGGATTTTTTTTAGTGTGGCTCAAAAATGGCCAAATGTCAATTTTTTCTGTTAATGACACGCACTGATGTCCAAATTAGCGCACAGCCACTTACCGTCTTAGCCCTTACCACCTCCTATTTAGAAGGCGGAAAGGACTCACGCCCTATTGATGCGGTAATCGAGCTGTGTGCAGCAATGTGCATTACCTCTGGGAATGCTCTCTCCCCGCCTCCCCAATCCTATGCAATAAAAAGCACCTCTAATGTTCTGAAGCTGACTCCTTAGCAGTGAAAGGTTGAAGGGTTCGTGCTACCTCTAACGCTGTATCCATCTCCTGAATTGACGTCACGTACTTCCAGGTTCGTCACAAACAGCACTGACCAACCACAACATCTGTAGTTTTCCCTTCGAGTTCATTCCCTCAGAGTCCTGCCCTCGCGGAAAAAGGAAATGACGTCAGCAGGCGGGACTCAGACGGAATGAAGTTGAAGGGAAGGCTACAGACGGGCAGGGCTTTCAAAGACGTGGCCGCTTCGATGGAGGTAAACAGGGGAACGAGGAGAATCGATGGGTGGCTTGAGGGGGGGGGGCAGGGGAGACAGGAGAATCACAGGGTGGCTGGAGGGGGGGCAGGGGAGAGAGGAGAATCGCTGGGTGGCTGGAGGGGTAGCAGGGGAGAGAGGAGAATCACAGGGTGGCTGGAAGGGGGGCAGGGGAGAGAGGAGAATCACTGGGTGGCTGGAGGGGGACAGGGGAGAAAAGAGCATCGGTGGGTGGCTGGAGGGGGGGCAGGGGAGAGAGGAGAATCACTGGGTGGCTGGAGGGGGACAGGGGAGAAAAGAGCATCGGTGGGTGGCTGGAGGGGGGGCAGGGGAGAGAGGAGACTCGCTAGGTGGCTACAGGGGGGGCAGGGGACAGAGAATTGCTGGGTGGCTGGAGGGGGGGCAGGGGACAGAGGAGACACACTCGCACCCAGCGGTCTCACTCTCTCTCTGTCACACATACACACTCGCACATTCACTCTCTCTCTCTCACACACAGTCACTCTCACACACACTCTCTCAAACATACACACTCCGAGAAAAACCTTGCTAGTGCCCGTTTCATTTGTGTCAGAAATGGGCCTGTTTTACTTGTGTTTAAATAAAAGAGATATTACTGCATTGACTTGAAGCATGTATGGAAACACTGCTACCAATCTAGAAAACTCAGATGTACTCTGGTAGCACAGTAAAGATTCATGTTGTGCAAATATCCATGATGGGATGACAAGCCACGGATGACATCACAGGGTTGCCATCATTTGCACGCTAAATAAGAGCTGTCATTTATACAGCTCAAGCAGGTAACACATCCAACTAAGCTTTACATTTGTAATCACAGCTCCTAAGATCTAGTTTACTCATTGAATATAATGAAAAGTGATACAAATTTATTGATTGAGAGCTGTGCTATTCTTTTTTTTATGTTTCAATTTTTTTGATTGAATTCTTTAAAATAGAAAAAAATTCAGCTATATTATATATGGAATTTGGCTGTGTTATTCTTGATGTATATCTCTGTGCGACGATCTTTGTTGAAGGAAGGCAATATAGAAATATAATGAAACATAGCCTTTTTGGATACAGTGACCCTAAATGTCAATATATATTTTCTCCTATTTAGAGTCTATAGGATACCAGTCCTGTTATGCCCTTAATCACAATACTTATACATATTCATGTGACTGGTAATTTTCCTGGTCATTAATATGCTGCTACTTTTGCAATATTTTTAATAATGGTACAAGGACATAAGTACATAAGTAATGCCACACTGGGAAAAGACCAAGGGTCCATCGAGCCCAGCATCCTGTCCACGACAGCGGCCAATCCAGGCCAAGGGCACCTGGCGAGCTTCCCAAACGTACAAACATTCTATACAATCAAGCCATTGTGACATCACTAATGAGGTTGGCTCTTATTGGTGGAATGAGCCACTATGACATCACAATAGGTTAAATCACTGCTCTATGTAATAAAAGTGAGCCAAGTAGAGGACATAAGTACATAAGTAATGCCACACTGGGAAAAGACCAAGGGTCCATCGAGCCCAGCGTCCTATCCACGACAGCGGCCAAGCACTGTATGCTTCTGGTCAAAAGGCTGGATTTGGAATTCACTGTGTACCCTCTCTACTACTACTACTATTTAGCATTTCTATAGCGCTACAAGGTGTACGCAGCGCTGCACAAACATAGAAGAAAGACAGTCCCTGCTCAAAGAGCTTATGATCTAATAGACAAAAAAATAAATAAAGTAAGCAAATCAAATCAATTAATGTGAACGGGAAGGAAGAGAGGAGGGTAGGTGGAGGCGAGTGGTTACAAGTGGTTACGAGTCAAAAGCAATGTTAAAGAGGTGGGCTTTCAGTCTAGATTTAAAGGTGGCCAAGGATGGGGCAAGACGTAGGGGCTCAGGAAGTTTATTCCAGGCGTAGGGTGCAGCGAGACAGAAGGCGCGAAGTCTGGAGTTGGCAGTAGTGGAGAAGGGAACAGAGAAGAAGGATTTATCCATGGAGCGGAGTGCACGGGAAGGGGTGTAGGGAAGGACGAGTGTGGAGAGATACTGGGGAGCAGCAGAGTGAGTACATTTATAGGTTAGTAGAAGAAGTTTGAACAGGATGCGAAAACGGATAGGGAGCCAGTGAAGCGACTTGAGGAACGGGGTAGATTTGAGCCTTTATAAACCCTGCTCACCTTTCCAGTCTACTAATATAATCTTTGCAATATATAATGTATTCAGATATGGTATCTATGTTATTGTTCACTTTTCACTTTAACCAATACAGTGAATACATTCACTGTATTGGTTGAGGATTAATTTACCTATATTTTTTTGTTGAGTGAATACGATCCTATTTTGGAACTTTAACAGTTTTCACTTTAGACCATGCCACTTCAGGATGAAGATAAATCTTAGATAATACCAACGTGACAAATATTTTTGTTATCTTAAACTTCATTGACAGGGAATATGCGTTCTTGTGACGTATTCTTATTCTAAATAAAGTAGTCAAATTACCCTTGTATAGACTTTGCTTCCTTCTTCTGTCTACATGAGCTGAAACAGTATTCACAGACAGCTAAGGAAACACATCACGTAACTCATTGACCTCCATCTTGTAACCAGTACAAGTTGACTGTTGGCTTTGCAAAGCATAGCTTTGAACAGTTATAAGGGAACTTTTTCTTTACTTCTAGAGTGTTGTAATCAATTTCAATTTATTCTGCACACCCGAAGGGAGAAAAGTTTGTCCTCAATAGCGAAATTTGTCCATGTATTAGTTTAAATGTTACATAGCGTCTACAGAATTAAGTTTACCCGAGTTCTCTGCTTGCAAAATAAGCCCATAATACCTCACCAGTATTATTTGTATTTTTGAATAGAACAAAAAAAAAACCCAAACCCCGAAGTTTGATAGTTGGTCTGATACCTGTATACTTTTTCTTTTAATCACTAGAGGTGAGACACCTAAAGACTATGGTGGTTATTTTACAGGCTCTGTTCTTGTTTTGGATGTCTGATAACTAGCGTTTAGATGTCTATATTGCATGGATGTCCAAATGCCAATTTTACAAAGGCAGGATATGGAAGTCTAACACTGCAGTCCGTCCATATGGCAAGAAGGCGTGGTCTGGGTGTGTTTTGGGTGGGACTAGGGAGGGCCCAAAACATGGACAATCAGCTTCGATCACAAAAGGGAAAAGGACGTCCATATCTAAAAAGATGGACACTGTTATTTAGACCTGGTACTTGTCATGTCCAGGTTACAGAAAGGTGCTCTGATTGAGCAGCTGCCCACTGAAAGGATTAAGGCGTGACACTTCTTTAATACCACAGTGGTTGCTGTCCCTCCCTCCCTCCCTCCCATGTGAATGTGAAACCCGAAAGGGATGTAAGTACTGGTAAAAGTGGGATGTTTTGACCATGGAAATACAAATCCTGGAGACAAATATCTAAAAATCTTCTTTATTGATGAAAAGACTTGACACAACTGTTGTGTTTTGGCCTTCAGGCCTGCATCAGGAGTCTGCCTCAATGACGTCACGTATATGCTACGCTTCCAGTGATTCGCTGCGAGCAAGTTCACCACGAAAGGTCTTTTTCAAGACCACTTCTGTATACAGCCAATCACATTATGCTTGGTTCGCGACACGGACCAAATTGTGTTTCTGGCAACTAAGATTCATATACGTCACGCCATTGAGGCAGACTCCTGATGCAGGCCTGAAGGCCGAAACACAACAGTTGTGTCGAGTCTTTTCATCAATAAAGAAGCTTTTTAGATATTTGTCTCCAGTATTTGTATTTCCGTGGTCAAAACATCCCACTTTTACCTGTTCTTGTGTTTTCCCATGGGGCGTTCGAGTTCTCCGCTTGATTGCGGATTTTTCTGGACACAAACCCGAAAGGGATACTAGGCTGTATGACAGTTTGTATACTTTTAACAGAGCAGCATGCAGATCTGAGGAGTAGCCTAATAGTGCAGTGGACTGGGCACCAAGGCATCCAGGGGTCCTTTTACAAAGGCGTGCTGAAAAATGGCTTGCGGTAGTGTAGGCGTGGGTTTTGGGTGCACAACAATCCATTTTTTAGCGTGCCTGTAAAAAAAAAAGCCCATTTTTTTTATTTTTGCCGAAAATGGACATGCGGCAAAATGAAAATTGCCACACGTCCATTTTGGGTTTCAGACTTTACCGCCATTGACCTAGCGGTAAAGACTCATGCGGTAACCGGGCGGTAATGATCTTTGCGTGCCAATTGCCACTTGGCGCGCGTCCATTATGTGCGCCTGAAAATAAATATTTTTCAGATGCGCGTATCGGACGTGCGCCAAAAATGAAATTACCACAAGAGCCATGCAGTAGTCAGGCGGTAACTCCATTTTGGCGTGCATAGACACGTACACAGCTTAGTAAAAGGACCCCCCAGGTTCAAATCTCACTTCAGTTCTCTTTTTTTTTATTTGTGAGCCCTCCAGAAACAGAAAATGCCTACTGTACCTGAATATATAAGCCACCTGCAAGCCTAAAGGCTATTGAAATGGTGTACATTTAGGTACAATAGGCATTTTTTGTTCCTGCGGGGCTCACAATTAAAAAAAAAAAAAATCACAAACAGCTGAAGTGGGACTTGAATCTGGGTCCCCTGATTTCTAACCATTAGGCTACACCTGTGGCCATTTAATAAGATACTAACCATACAGACATCCATGGCTCTTGTTTTCCTTGTTAATAATTTGGATACGTCAGTTTGTAAAGATGGATATTTTCAGCACACGGACGTCCATCTTACATCCTGTTGTAAAATATATGTACGATGGACATCCCTTTGAGACATTCTGACTTCTAAAACTAAAAATTCCATTTGTTTAACATCTTGATTCCTTAATGTGGACTTGAGTAATTCTGGCAGGAAGTTTGCTTGTTCTATGATTTTGTAAAACGAATGTTGAGCCAGTCTCTTTACTTTTCTGTACAAGAATTATACTTTATTGTAAATAAAAATTTCATAAATTAAAAAAAGAAAAAGAAGAGATCTTCTGACTTGGACGTCCTTTCTAAAATGCCACGTCTTAAATCTGTCTCTTTAGGAGTATGTCTTACACTACTGTTACTTCTCATCCTAGGGGTCTGCAGCTACGAGTCAGCAACCGTTTCTCTACCCTAGTTGGATAAAAGGATATTGTGAAATTAAAGACATTTCAAGCTTTATCAGCTGATGCTACCCTAAAATTATCTCCAGATAAGCAAAATAATTCTTGTTATTAATGTTCTTACCTAGCAGATAAATGATGTACCTGGCAAGCATTAAAATAAAATTGAAAAAAAATCAAAAGCTGATATTTTATCTGGACAGCCTCTCTCTCCGGTTTTCCTTTCTACAGCCAATCAGCAATACTTTCAGAATACTGTAACAGTATATAAAGTTGCTTAATAATGATATTGAAAATGGCAGATTTTTAAGTACTGTTTTAATCACAGAAAGGTATATACATTTCCCATCTGTTTTGTTATTTCTTCTATGCATCTGTGAAGATTGTGAACGAAACATTGTGAGCGTTGCATATTGCTGTGTAGATCGTGCATGCACACTTGCCGTAGTCCAAGCATGGTGCAGAATCTCATATCCTGCCTTTTGCTTTTCTGATTAGCATGCGGTGATTCTAACAGCATAAACTGTCCGGCAAGACATATTCAGATATAATAAAATGTGTCACACAAACGCTGGAAATACTACTGTCTTCCACTGCATGTCAGTACAAACATTTACTTTCCACATGTGCTGTACCTAATAAACAAAAAGATATACAATGGGAAGTGTTTTCTTTTCTTCTCTTTGCACTGGACTCTGTGAAGGACCAGCAGCTTCATTCCTCGCAGGAACACCAGGGGCGTAGCCAGACAACAGATTTTGGGTGGGCCTAGGCAAGAATTGGGTGGGCACCAAGTGTTCTCCCCCTCCCCCCCAAAAAAAATCTCAGCTGGTGGGAAAATGCTTCTTTCCACCTTGGCAGCAGGAATGCACTGAAAACTGAGCATGCGCAGGTGTCGTGGAGAGTAGCATTTTTGTTACCATCAGGGGAAAATCTTCCGCTGGCAGAGCTTGGGATTCCCATCAGTTACCACTAAACATGTGCTACTGTTGGGTGGGCCTGAGCCATAAATGGGTGGGCCCTGGCCCACCTAAGCCCACCTGTGGCTACGCCACCGAGGAACACACCATCTTTGCATTCAAGAATGGATGAGTTGTTTGTGTGCTGTGCCATAGCGTGGCTGGTCGATTGGTTCATTTTTGTGAACAAATCTCTCTGGCATTTTACCGTATAATACAGTAATGAAACTAATCAGAGCACAGAAATTAGAACATTATTAGAGTACAATAGTCATGGAGGGGCATTTTTGAAAAAAACATTCAAGTCAGAATTGGGACATTTAGCTCATTATATTAAAAACAAAATGGCCATCTTGGAGCCATTTTTGAACAGGGAAAATGTCAAAAAAGATATAAAGGAATTAGAAAAGGTGCAGAGAAGGGCGACGAAAATGATAAAGGGAATGGAACGACTTCCCTATGAGGAAAGGCTGAGAAGGTTAGGGCTCTTCAGCTTGGAGATGAGGTGGCTGAGGGGTGATATGATAGAAGTCTACAAGATAATGAGCGGAGTAGAGCGGACAGATGTGAAGCGTTTGTTTACATTTTCAAACAACAACAAAGCCAGGGGACACAAGATGAAGCTAGAATAAGGCAGATTTAAAACAAACAGGAGAAAGTTTTCCTTTTCTCAGTGTGTAGTTGGACTCTGGAACTTGTTGCCGGAAAATGTAGTGACAGCAGCTGGCCTTATGGAGTTTAAAGGGGGTTTGGACAGATTCCTGAGGGAAAAGTCCATTGAACATTATTAAAAAAATTTTTTTTTTTTTTTTGCCGGGCTCTTGAAGCCTGGATTGGCCGCTGTCGGAGACAGGATGCTGAACTTGATGGACCATTGGTCTTTTCCCAGTATGGCGGTGCTTACGCATATGCTTATGTGCTTATGGCTTGAAGATGGATGTATTTGCACTGAAGATGTCTAAAAAGAAGAGCCATTTTCCAATCTGAGACATCCAATTTCTAAACACCCAAAAAAAAACAGGCACAAGAACACCTGTCTGGCAGCATTTTTGGAGAAATGTCCACACATATGTCCCTGCAGATCAGACGGGCAGCCTATTGGTCAATGCAGTGGACTTTAAACAATGGCAACCAGGTACAATTCCCGCCATAATGTCTTTATTTTGTACTGTGAGAATAAAACCTACTGTAACTAAGTGTACACCATTACAATCGCCTTCTATATTTAGGTACAGTAGGTAATTTGGTGGTTTTTGGAGGGCTCATAATTTCCACCACCAATGTATTAGGTAGACTGAGATTTGGACCCAGATTGCCTTGCTCACAGCGTGCTGCACTGACCACTGGCTACTTCTGGGAGCTGCTTGCTGCTCTGTTTGGTAGGCCCATAATACCTGATGTCACAGTGCCTGGTATCCCGTTTCAGTTCTTAGGGGGGTCGGTATCCACTGGGGGATTAAGGAGGGGTCAAGCCTTAATCCATCCAGTGGCCAGCTGGTTGTTTGTTCTGAAAAGTTGTACCATCATTAACACAGCAACATAGTAGATGATGGCAGAAAAACACCTGTATGATCCACCCAGTCTGCCCAGCAAGATAAACTCATAGCATAAGGTATGATGTGATACTACATGTATATACTTGACCTTGATTTGTCCTTGCCATTTTTAGGGCACAGACCATAGCAGTCTGCCCAGCCCTGGCCTTGCTCTCCAGCTTCTGAAGTTGTCATTTTTCACTGCCAAACGCATTCCTGATGGAAAGTATGTCAATCCCGCACTCCAGGGGAAGTCGGTTATGTAAATCCAACAAACCAACCTCCGCGGTAGGCCTTAGCTCTGATGTCAACAGTCTAGACAAGGGTTTCTCAAACTAGTCCTTGGGACACGCCAACTCAGCCAGGTTTTCAGGATACCCACAATGAATATGCATGAGACAGATTTGCATACAGTGGAGGCAGTGCAGGCAAATCTATCTCATGCCTATTTATTTATTTATTGCATTTGTATCCCACATTTTCCCCCCTCTTTGCAGGCTCAATGTGGCTTACAATGTGTCGTTATTGGTAGAGAATGGATTGGGAGAAAAACAGTTAGTGTTGTATACAGCGTAGCTTAATCAAAATAGAACAAATAGGTATAAGTAATAAACAGTGCTTATAATAGGTAGTTGGGAATGTCATAAAGAATATTGTAAGATCATAAGCGAGAGTTATATAGGCAGATATAAGCAATAACAGTGCAGATAGTAGATAAGGTGGTGAGATAATACATTTATAGTTGCTGATCTAGTTGATATGCCTTGTTGAAGAGGTGAGTCTTCAGGGATTTTGCGATCTTGAAAACTAGACTGGCTTGGTGTATTCCAAGGACTGGGCTGAGAACCCTGGTCCAGACACACTCAGTACCTGAAGAGTTATTCCCAGCGGGCCACAATAAGGGGTCTGTCCAGATGGTACTTAGTAAGACAATTATCGTTTCGTAAATCTGTGTGACAGTTTTATGATGTGCAGCAAATGGAATCTGTCAGATATATTTCATTTCAGAGTTAAGATGGACCAGTTCCAAGAGGTCCTGCGGTGCAAACGATGCCCACAGGCACCGTGATGCCACCCACTCTTAGTATCAGAGGCTAATTACAATCCAGCAGCTTGCTCAAATTTGTGTTAACCTTTCGGAAATTGTGGGATTCAGTTTACAGCATGAAGACAGGGGTGAAGAATAATAATTCTTCTTCACAATGCTTTAGCCTGGGTTGCATTCAAGGTTTGTTTGTAAAGGAACAGAATGATCCAGACAGCTAGAGATAATTAAAATGAGGAGCCCCCACATGAAAGGATGGAGATTAGTAAGTGGGTGTTCATCAGAGACAACCAAGATGACTCATTTAGAAGATGATCTGGAATCCCAGCAGGGAAACAAAATCACAATGACTGTAGTGAAGGTGGAGCTCAAAGAGTCCCCCGCCCGCCCCCCCCCCCCCCCCCCGAAGCCAGCAGGAGGGAAAATCGCTTCACACAAATCAAGTTACTGACTTTCTTTAATATTTTAACAAGTCATCGCTTAGGAGAGAATAACGATATGTTGTAAAGGTGAATCCACACAGATTTCGGTCCAGATGTGCATGTCCTTATATAGGGAAAGGATCAGTGACACAGGAATAAAAAATATATTCCACAGCCAAGAGCAGGGGCCGTGTTTACACACCAGATGAACCCCCATTGCACAAAAACAAACCACATCATATTTTTGTTACACTGCATTGTATCAAGGTCTTATAGTCCGCTACAACCAGATAACATCAAGAAAACAAACATACGCCAGATAATTATACAAAATAAGCACAATCTTAAAAAGCCAAAATACAACATCTGTAAGGTTAAGAAACAAATTTTCTAAAAAGGAAAGTCTTTAATGATTTCTGAAACACAGAATAATGTTCTATACGCCTTGAAAAAGGCGGAAGAGAATTCCAGCTAGAGACTGCCTGGTAATTCAGTGAGAACTGTAAAGGACGCAAAGCTTTTGCTTTACAAACAGTGGGAAAACACAGCATGACTATGATTGAACAGGACATCACGCAATCTTCATCCATTCCGACCCTCCACTTATACCTCATACCATCACTATACAACTTTGTATTTGTTATCCACTGACTGGGCAAACGCCTTTGATGGTACCATGTAAGCCACATTGAGCCTGCAAATAGGTGGGAAAATGTAGGGTACAAATGCAATAAATAAATAAATAAATAAAATCTAACAAAAAAAAAAAAAGATTTCTAGAAACTCTTCCACGATTCCTATTTAGAAAAGCAAAGTGATCAATTAAATAACCTGGGGAATCCCCATGCAAAGCTTTGAAGGTTAGAACCAGAAACTTAAACTGTAACCTAGCCTCTACTGGCAACCACTGCAGCTGTAACATAAAGAGGGAAATAGAATCATATTTATTTGCTGAGAAAATAACTCTAACCTCTGTATAATCCCAACAGGCAAATACTTAAAAAAAACCCCAATCTAAAAACAAAAAATAGTCTGAAAACAAATAATCTGAAAAATACTACAGTTAGCTAAATTCAAAGAACCTACTAATACCATGCAATCATGGGAATGCGATCTAAATGCCCAACTAGATGAAAAAACTTGGGAAAAATTTTGGTTTAAAATTACTCATACCACCAAAGCAGCGTCCATTTCACAATCTATGTTCTACTTAGCACACAGAGCCCTATGGACTCCTGCTAAACTCGCCAAATTGAACACAATAAAACCAAAAAACAGTGCGAATAAATGCTGGACCTGTGAAAAAGATGTTGGAAATCTTAAACATATCATCTATTCTTGCCCATATATTCAAGAATATTGGAATTCTGTATGGGACACAATATCTTCCACCTTGAATATTCAAGATGTTTTATCATATAATATAGTTATATGTGGATCACTAATGTTACAATCATCAATAGACAAATATCAAGCACAATTACTGGATTTAATGTTACATCAAGCCCTTAGAACACTTTTCTTTTGTTGGAAAGATCTTAAGTACATAAGTACATAAGTACATAAGTAGTGCCATACTGGGAAAGACCAAAGGTCCATCTAGCCCAGCATCCTGTCACTGACAGTGGCCAATCCAGGTCAGGGGCACCTGGCACGCTCCCCAAACGTAACAACATTCCAGACAAGTTATACCTAAAAATGCGGAATTTTTCCAAGTCCATTTAATAGCGGTCTATGGACTTGTCCTTTAGGAATCTATCTAACCCCTTTTTAAACTCCGTCAAGCTAACCGCCCGTACCACGTTCTCCGGCAACGAATTCCAGAGTCTAATTACACGTTGGGTGAAGAAATATTTTCTCCGATTCGTTTTAAATTTACCACACTGTAGCTTCAACTCATGCCCTCTAGTCCTAGTATTTTTGGATAGCGTGAACAGTCGCTTCACATCCACCCGATCCATTCCACTCATTATTTTATACACTTCTATCATATCTCCCCTCAGCCGTCTCTTCTCCAAGCTGAAAAGCCCTAGCCTTCTCAGCCTCTCTTCATAGGAAAGTCGTCCCATCCCCACTATCATTTTCGTCGCCCTTCGCTGTACCTTTTCCAATTCTACTATATCTTTTTTGAGATACGGAGACCAGTACTGAACACAATACTCCAGGTGCGGTCGCACCATGGAGCGATACAACGGCATTATAACATCCGCACACCTGGACTCCATACCCTTCCTAATAACACCCAACATTCTATTCGCTTTCCTAGCCGCAGCAGCACACTGAGCAGAAGGTTTCAGCGTATCATCGACGACGACACCCAGATCCCTTTCTTGATCCGTAACTCCTAACGCAGAACCTTGCAAGACGTAGCTATAATTCGGGTTCCTCTTACCCACATGCATCACTTTGCACTTGTCAACATTGAACTTCATCTGCCACTTGCACGCCCATTCTCCCAGTCTCGCAAGGTCCTCCTGTAATCGTTCACATTCCTCCTGCGACTTGACGACCCTGAATAATTTTGTGTCATCGGCGAATTTAATTACCTCACTAGTTATTCCCATCTCTAGGTCATTTATAAATACATTAAAAAGCAACGGGCCCAGCACAGACCCCTGCGGGACCCCACTAACTACCCTCCTCCACTGAGAATACTGGCCACGCAATCCTACTCTCTGCTTCCTATCTTTCAACCAGTTCTTAATCCATAATAATACCCTACCTCCGATTCCATGACTCTGCAATTTCTTCAGGAGTCTTTCGTGCGGCACTTTGTCAAACGCCTTCTGAAAATCCAGATATACAATATCAACCGGCTCCCCATTGTCCACATGTTTGCTTACCCCCTCAAAAAAAATGCATTAGATTGGTGAGGCAAGACTTCCCTTCACTAAATCCGTGCTGACTTTGTCTCATCAGTCCATGTTTTTGTATATGCTCTGCAATTTTATTCTTAATAATAGCCTCCACCATCTTGCCCGGCACCGACGTCAGACTCACCGGTCTATAATTTCCCGGATCTCCTCTGGAACCCTTCTTAAAAATCGGAGTAACATTGGCTACCCTCCAGTCTTCCGGTACTACACTCGATTTTAGGGACAGATTGCATATTTCTAACAAAGTAACTTATTTATCACTAGTAAAAAAAGGCCCGTTTCAGAAACCAATGAAACGGGCGCTAGCATGCAGCTTTTTGTGTGTGTGTGTGTATGTGTCACAGAGTTATTTTGTGTGTGTGTGTGTGTGAGTGAGTGAGTGAGTGTTTCTCCCCCCCCCCGGTCTATTTTTGCACATACCCACAGCAGGAATATTCTTCTCTCGTTCCAGCGGTGTTTCTGTGCTCTCCGTGCTGCACAGATAATGAGCCATTCTGCTGGGGAATGCTCCTCCCTTATTGTCACGTAGTTTCCTCTGATTGGTCCGTCTTACGTTGCTTAGTGTTGCCTGGGAATGGTGTTGTGATGGTCCTTTGTGTTTCAGAATGTTGAGGGTGTTTTTTCTGATTGGTCCGTCATGCGAGGGCGGGGCAGAGAGACATGGTCAGTGTTGTGGCTTCACCACCATGAATCCATGAACCCTTCAGGGAATGACTGAGTGACTTCAGAACGTTGTCTTCAGAATGTTGAGGGTGAGTTTTATTATAGTAGATGGTGGAATTCTGTGTGTATTTTAGCTAAATATGAATATGCTGCGGCTGAAAAACATAACTCACTTGTTAAGTACAACAAAATATGGTCTCCTTTACTAAACCCACTACGTAATAACCTTTGTCATAATTGAAATTATGTATTACTCCTTTGACTTATGATTATGATCTGTTATCGAAATAATCCCGGACTTGCCCCAACTTGAACATGTATGCTGATGCTTGTTACTGTTAACTTGTTAAGCTGGCTAATTGCTTTATTTTAGCCATTTGTTATCATTTATAAAACACAATAAAAATATTGGAACTAAAAAAAAAAAAAAATCTGAAAACAAAAATCTTCATATAGTGTAAGCTCAACTAATGAAACAAAGTTGCACCAGTCCATACCTTTGTAGAAAACATCTTTAACTAGACACTCTTCAACAAATAGAAGTTGTTATAAACATTTTCTGGATACTAAAGGGGTCCTGACATGGACCATGTTTCGCTAAGTGCTTTTTCAAGAAAATAAAAAAAATGATTCTCCATAAATACAGCATAACTCTCCTGTGAGCAAACATACAAAGAATTACAAAAATATTCACAAGTTCAATAAATGAAATACATAAGTTACATACTTAACGGCAACACAGAGCTGGCAATGTACCTGCTTCCACCACAAATAAAACAGAGCCGCCAAGCGGAACCTGCCAATCAGAGAGAACTGCATAACATTACAGAAACGCCCACCATTCTCCTTCACGATTGAGATCCCAAGGTTCAAACGTATGCCAATTATAAATACATTTCTGTTCCTGGCACCATACATGGCGTACCACATCACCCCCCTCTCGGGAGCATTGGAACCCCCACAACTACAAACCACAAATCCTGTAAACCATGACTCTGGGAGATCCAGTGTTGCACCAAGGAGGCATCAACCGCACCAGTGCGAATCCTACTAAGATGCTCCAAAATTCTGGATCTAACAGGCCTCATAGTATGACCCACATATACTTTTGGACAGGGACACCACAGGGGCGTAGCCAGACACCCAATTTTGGGTGGGCCTGGACCCAAGATGGGTGGGCAGAAGAACTCCACCTTGACACACAAGTGATTTGGTCTCTCCCTCTCTCGCCTGTATACCATATGGTCTCTCAAACATTCCCCCTCCCCCCCACATATCTTTTAAATAGCAGATTTTCACCGGCAGTGAGCAGCATCTAATACGCACTGCTCATGTTGGCCCCGCAGCATATATCAGTCGCTGCAGGCAAAGATCTGCTATTTACAAGGTATGCAGGAGGGACAGTTTTGGGGAGTTTTCAGCTGGTAGGGCTTGGGAATCCCTGCCAGCCACATCATAGGTGTGCTGCTACTGGATGGGCCTGAGCCCAAAGTGGGTGGGCATGGGCCCACCCTTGGCTATGCCACTGGGACACCATATCAAATATACCACCCTAGCAGATGAACAATTAGTAATACATCGTAGTTAGTATATAATAGGTAAATTGGGTTGGCAAATGGTTTGTGCGTTCATAGCATTCTGGCCACATCAGGAGTGTTCATCTTTAGACACTAGACTGGCTTGGTGTATTTCAAGGACTGGGTTGAGAACCCTGGTCCAGACACACTCAGTACCTGAAGAGTTATTCCTAGAAGGCCACGAAAAGGGGCATGTCCAGAGGATGTTCATTTTTGCACTCTCTGCAACTTCGTTATTGAGGATTTTGTACAGCCGATATAGAGTTACAGTAGTCCAATAATGACAATATTAATGACTGAACCACTAAGTGAAAAATTACTGGTTCAAAGTATCTACGGATAACCCAAAGTTTTTTTTAAGTAAAAGAAAAGTTTGCTAACCTCCTTATTAACCTGAGTGTTAAAGAAGACCATCCTTTTCCCATGAATCTGTGTGATTCCATTGCAGCCTGCCAAATTTGGTAGAATTGATATCATGGTTGCAAAGACCTAGTCCCAAATTCCCGATCGCCTACGTATATGAGCGAAAGGCAATTTGCTGGCAATTCTATAAAGAGGTGCTAAACATTAGGTGCCCAAAATCTGTGTGCTAAGATAAGGGGCCTCTTTACTAAGCTGCATTAGGTGCTAATATGCATGTAACACAGCTTAAAATGGTGCATCGTGGGATGTGCTCAAGCATCTTGCGGTAAGTGTCAAATGAGCGCATGCTTAAAAATATTTTCAATTCTTTTGCAGAGGGTGTGTCTAGGGTGGAGAGTGAGAGTGGTCTGAATTAATCAGCTACATCACCGTGCACTCACTGGTTAGCACAGGAATAGCACATGAGCCCATACCATCTACATAATGAACAGCAGTAAGTGCACATACGCTTACGCAAAAAAAGGAAAAAGTGCAGTAAAAATGGCCCTAGCACACGGGAAAACCTGCCACTACTCACTTGCCCTGTACCCTTTTATCCCTTACCTCTTAGTTGTTCTGTCTGTTTGTCTGTCCTATTTAGATTGTGAGCTCTTTGAGCAGGGACTGTCTTTTTGTGTATGATGTACAGCTCTGCGTATGCCTTGTAGCTCTATAGAAGTAATAAGTAGTAGTAGTAGTAATGTAGAAGCCTGCCCTTGAAGATCAGACTCACAGAAACAGAAGCCTGTGCAGCCGCATTGCTGATCTGCAAGGGCAGGCTTCTACATGGAACGTTGCTAGTGGATGAGTAGCCTAGTGGTTAGTGCAATGGAACATGGGATGTTGTTACTATTTGAGATTCTGGAATGTTGCTATTACTTGAGATTGTACATGGAATGTTGCTACTATTGGAGATTCTGTTGCTACTATTTGAGATTTTACATGGAATGTTGCTATTCCAGTAGCAACATTCCATTTTTAGATTGCGAGATCTTTGAGCAGGGACTGTCTTTTCATGTATGGTGTACAGCGCTGCGTATGCCTTGTAGCGCTATAGAAGTGATAAGTAGTAGTAGTAGTAATGTAGAAGCCTGCCCTTGAAGATCAGACTCACAAAAACAGAAGCCTGTGCAGCCGCATTGCTGATCTGCAAGGGCAGGCTTCTACACAGAACGTTGCTAGTGGAGGAGTAGCCTAGTGGTTAGTGCAGTGGAACATGGGATGTTGTTACTATTTGAGATTCTGGAATGTTGCTATTACTTGAGATTGTACATGGAATGTTGCTACTATTTGAGATTCTGGAATGTTGCTATTACTTGAGATTGTACATGGAATGTTGCTACTATTGGAGATTCTGTTGCTACTATTTGAGATTCTACATGGAATGTTGCTATTCCAGTAGCAACATTCCATTTTTAGATTGTGAGCTCTTTGAGCAGGGACTGTCTTTTCATGTATGGTGTACAGCGCTGCGTATGCCTTGTAGCGCTACAGAAGTGATAAGTAGTAGTAGTAGTAATGTAGAAGCCTGCCCTTGAAGATCAGACTCACAGAAACAGAAGCCTGTGCAGCCGCATTGCTGATCTGCAAGGGCAGGCTTCTACATGGAACGTTGCTAGTGGAGGAGTAGCCTAGTGGTTAGTGCAATGGAACATGGGATGTTGTTACTATTTGAGATTCTGGAATGTTGCTATTACTTGAGATTGTACATGGAATGTTGCTACTATTGGAGATTCTGTTGCTACTATTTGAGATTTTACATGGAATGTTGCTATTCCAGTAGCAACATTCCATTTTTAGATTGTGAGATCTTTGAGCAGGGACTGTCTTTTCATGTATGGTGTACAGCGCTGCGTATGCCTTGTAGCGCTACAGAAGTGATAAGTAGTAGTAGTAGTAATGTAGAAGCCTGCCCTTGAAGATCAGACTCACAAAAACAGAAGCCTGTGCAGCCGCATTGCTGATCTGCAAGGGCAGGCTTCTACACAGAACGTTGCTAGTGGAGGAGTAGCCTAGTGGTTAGTGCAGTGGAACATGGGATGTTGTTACTATTTGAGATTCTGGAATATTGCTATTACTTGAGATTGTACATGGAATGTTGCTACTATTGGAGATTCTGTTGCTACTATTTGAGATTCTACATGGAATGTTGCTATTCCAGTAGCAACATTCCATTTTTAGATTGTGAGCTCTTTGAGCAGGGACTGTCTTTTCATGTATGGTGTACAGCGCTGCGTATGCCTTGTAGCGCTACAGAAGTGATAAGTAGTAGTAGTAGTAATGTAGAAGCCTGCCCTTGAAGATCAGACTCACAGAAACAGAAGCCTGTGCAGCCGCATTGCTGATCTGCAAGGGCAGGCTTCTACATGGAACGTTGCTAGTGGAGGAGTAGCCTAGTGGTTAGTGCAATGGAACATGGGATGTTGTTACTATTTGAGATTCTGGAATGTTGCTATTACTTGAGATTGTACATGGAATGTTGCTACTATTGGAGATTCTGTTGCTACTATTTGAGATTCTACATGGAATGTTGCTATTCCACTAGCAACATTCCATATTTAGATTGTGAGCTCTTTGAGCAGGGACTGTCTTTTCATGTATGGTGTACAGCGCTGCGTATGCCTTGTAGCGCTACAGAAGTGATAAGTAGTAGTAGTAGTAGCTTAGTAAAAGCACCCCAAGGTATTCTATAACAGAATCTGAGTACCATGAATAGAGTCTACTGGGCTCTTCCCACGATGGGCTTACCACTCACCAATATGGAGCTACCTCCGTCCCAAAACAGGCGGCAATTGGGCAGCTTCGCATGCTACCCGGTTACTGCTGGGTTAACGCAGGAGCCTTTACCGCCACCTCAGTGGGTGCTGGTAAGTGCTCTCCCACATGGCCACACGGTAAGTGCAATCTTACCGCATGGCCATGTCTTTTTTTTCAGCCTTTTTACCTGCTGTAAAGGACCTCAGCATGCGGCAAAAATGGCCCCCACTGCTAGCACAGGGCCCTTTTTACCACAGCTTTAATAAAAGGGCCCCTAAGTTGGCATTTGGGCCTCTAACTTTAGATACAAGATTGATCATGTGACCCCCCTCCCCCTTAGTACTGAACTTCAGTTGCCAATTTCCCACTGTACCACTTACGAGCGAATCCTTTTAACGTTTCTAATATTATATTCTGGATAACCTCCCTATCTTTCTCAGTTACTGGTACCCCATATGCCCTCTAGAAGTCTGAGATCCTCAACTCATAATCTGTTATCTGACCCTTCATCGGGGCAAAGTCACTTCAATGCTATTCAAGCTCTTTGATGTAAATGGACTGCGCCTCTGGAATGCACTTCTGCTTTTTCTTTCTCTAGAAACTAATCTTGATAAATTTAAGACTGGCCTAGAAACGTTTTTTTCAAAGATGCTTTCAGAGCTGAGCTCTCATAACCCTTTCCCCATGCCCACAATGTGGTAGTCTGGGTGGCTGCAAAGATTCTTTTTTCCTGGGGCCTTCTTTGTGGAACACATTCACACCTCCTAATGTTAGTAAAAACTATGAAATGAGTGGTGCAGGTGAGGTTTGAGCCATGGTGTCCAGGTTTTGCCCATATAAAATGAAGGCTAAGTGAAGTACGACAATAATCACTACAAACTGTCGCTAAACTTCGCTTCTCAAAATCATTCTACTACTACTACTACTACTTATCATTTCTATAGCGCTACCGGACGTACGCAGCGCTTCACACTTGAACATGGGGAGACAGTCCCTGCTCAATAGAGCTTACAATCTAATTATGACAGACAGACATGACAAGTAAGGGTTAGGACAGACAGGACATATCAGGGATAGGGAGCAGTTGAAGGTTTAGGTTTAGGAGTGAAAAGCAGCGTCGAAGCAGCATCGAAGAGGTGGGTTTTTAGCTTAGATTTGAAGATGGCCAGAGACGAGGCTTGGCGTACCGGCTCAGGAAGTTTATTCAAGGCATACGGTGCAGCAAGATAGATGGAACGGAGTCTGGAGTTAGCGGTGAAGGAGAAGGGAGCAGATACTACTACTACTACTTATCATTAAGAGAGATTTGCCCAGTGAGCAGAGTTCCCGGGGAGGAGTGTAGGGAGAGATGAGAGTGGAGAGGTATTGAGGAGCTGCAGAGTGAATGCATTTGTAAGTGAGCAAGAGGAGTTTGAACTGAATGTGGAAACCGATAGGGAGCCAATGAAGTGACTTGAGGAGAGGGCTAATATGAGCATAATGACACTGGCGGAATTTTAGTCGTGCAGCAGAATTTTGAAGAGAAGAGAGATGGCTCAGTGGGAGACCTGTGAGAAGCAAGTTGCAGTAGTCTAAGCGGGAGGTGATAAGAGTGTGAATGAGGGTTCTGGTTGCATACTCTGAAAGGAAAGGGCGAATTTTGGTGATGTTATAGAGGAAGAACCGACAGGTTTTAGCAGTCTGTTGAATATGTGAAGCGAAGGAGAGGGAGGAGTCGAAGATGACCCCAAGGTTACATGCTGATGAGACGGGAAGGATGAGCGTATTATCCACAGAAATAGAGAAAAGGGGGAGAGAAGAGGTCGGTTTGGTTTGGAGGAAAAGCCAGGCAAAAAGCCTATGCTGGTGCTTTACAATCTTCGGCACAAAAACTTCCACGAGAGTATTTACCTAATAAATGTCCAGAATGTTTTGTTTTTTTTTAAATATAAAGCACTTATCTCTGAGGCTTAGCAGTGCAGCAATATTTTCAGTGCAATCCAATCATGCAACCATGCAGCAATTTTCACAGTAGAGTCCAATGTTAGTCAGCATTTTCATTAATCTGCTTCAGGGACTTCAACGTTTCTCCTTAACCGTGCTAGTCATAATCTAGCTACCAAACCGCCATCTTTTTATTACATGATGGTACTATCAGGCAAGTACATGAAACCAAAAAATCAATAGGCCAAACAAGATCTGAAAGTCTAAGCCAGTGGCATAGCCACAGGTGGGCTTGGGTGGGCCAGGGCCCACCCATTTATGGCTCAGGCCCACCCAACAGTAGCACATGTTTAGTGGTAACTGGTGGGAATCCCAAGCTCTGCCAGCTGAAGATTTCCCCCTGATGGTAACAAAAACGTTACTCTCCACAACATCGGCACCTGCGCATGCTCAGTTTTCAGTGCATTCCTGAGGTCAAGGTGGAAAGAAGCGTTTTCCCACCAGCTGAGATTTTATTTTTTTTTTTTGGGGGGGGGGGGGAGAACACTTAGTGCCCACCCAATTCTTGCCTAGGCCCACCCAAAATCTGTTGTCTGGCTACACCCCTGGTCTAAGCAGCTGCCAGATGTGATTAAGTACACACCTCATCAGAAACACTTTAAAGTCAGAGTGATAAAACAAAACCTAAGAAAAGGTTAAAGCTCATATTTTTTGCCAGCCAGAAATTTGCCAGTAAATCGTTATCTCCAGCACATGTCACCCCTCCTCCGCTCTGAGCATTGGTTACCTGCCTCTGCTCGTATCATGTTCAAGATTCTTCTCATGGCCTATAAATCCAGGTCTCCCTCTGCCCTGTTTATCTTAATAAATACCTCATCCCCTCATACCTTGGCTGGCGAGGGTCCTCAACCCCCTGCCAGCTGAAGCATTTGTCTAGCGCTGGTTTCTGCTGCATTGCCTGCCCTGCTCTTCCCCTCAAATCGCTGGCATGCTTCTTCTAGTGAAACTCAGCATGCGTAACACTTTGCACACGCTCAATTTCATTAAAATGAGCATGTGAGACATGAGGCGAAGAGCCAGCAGGGCAGGCAATGCGGCGGAGACCAGTGACGGGCAAACATTTCAGTTGGTGGGGGTTGCATAGACATCTAAGTTCTGATTTTACAAAGCTAACACATGGACATCGAAAACTGGAGAACGTCCAAATGGCAAGGGAGTGTGGTCCAAGCGTGTTTGCTAGGGACTAGGGTGCGCCCCAAACAAAAGACGTTTACTTCCCATTTCAGAAGACAAAATGAACATCTATGTCCAAAAAGATGGATGTTGAGAATTAGACCAGCTATCCAGGACGTCAAGGATTGAGCATCACTTCGCTGGAGGGATTAAGGGAGGCCACCTCCTTCATCCCCCCAGTGGTTTGTGTCCCTTCCCCTGAAAGTGAAACTGCAAAAGGATACTGGGCTGTGTGGCAGCTTCGGGAGAAATAGACGATTATGTTTCTAAAATGGCTGCTGTAATTGTTTATTTTCCACCATGAAAACATCTATGTTGTCATTTTATTACATAGATGTCCACATGCTGCCACAGCAACATTTAAGTTCTTGTGTTGCCCTGTTGATATTTCAGACATCGTCTAAAATGAATGTTCATACTGAGTGGTCCTAAGATGTGGCATGGCAATCTGAATTATTTACTATGACTCCAATAGGGCCTATTCACCAATACCACATGTGGAGACCTCTAGAGTCCTGCACTAAGTAGACAGCAGAGACCTCTAGTGGATCTATTTCAGTACTGCACTTTGACTGATAAATACCCCCACAGCTTCTGAAATCAAGGGAGGTCTCCCCTGAAACGTATGAAAATGGGGACAGGAGACACCACTTGAAGAGAAACTGCTGGTATGGAAACCCAGTCCAGACTGAATTTCTTGCCTTTGGCCCCCGTTTCCCCGGCCATCATACTATACCACAAAAGGAAGAGGATCTCTGGCTAACACAGCCACTGCACCTGGAGAAGCAAGGAGTGAAGAAGCAGTATCACAGGGGTTCTACATGGAATGTTGCTACTAATTGGGATTCCGGAATCTTGTAACTCTTTAGGATTCCAGAATCTTCAGAACTTTTAGTACAAGAACAGTGTTGGGCAGACTTCTATGGTCTGTGCCCTGAGAATGGCAAGGACAAATCAAACTCGGGTTTACATATAAAGTATCACATACCGTGTAAAATGAGTTTATCTTGTTGGGCAGACTGGATGGACCGTACAGGTCTTTATCTGCCATCATTTACTATGTTACTATATTGCATGTAAATGAACGTTCACATATTTCAACACCATGTGTTTTATAATAGGCCCTGCATTGGCAGATCCTGTTCTAAGACACTAGAGGGCTCTTTTACTCAGCCACGTAGCCGCCTACGCGTGCTCAACGTGTGCCAATTTGGAGTTACTGCCCAGCTATCGTGTGGCCCGAGCAGTAATTTCATTTTTTACGTGTGGCAAAAAAGGGCGATAATCAGCACTTGGCGCACGTGGAGGGGCATAATCGAACGGAAACGCCTATCTCCATGGGCGTTTATCTCCGAGAACGGGTCCATGAAGGGGCAGACCGAACCGTATTTTCGAAAAACATGGACGTTTATCTTTTTTTGAGCTGGGCGTTTTTGTTTTTCAGCGATAATGGAAACCGAAAGCGCCCAGCTCAAAAACGAATAACTCCAAGACATTTATTCGTGGGAGGGGCCAGGATTCGTACTGCATTGGTCCCCTCACATGCCAGGACACCAACCGGGCACCCTAGGGGGCACTTTTACAAAAACAAAAAAAAGGTTAAAGAGCTCCCAGGTGCATGGCACCCTTCCCTTGAGCCCCCCAAATCCCCCTCAAAACCCACTGCCCACAAGTCTACACCATTACTATAGCCCTAAGGGGTGAAGGGGGGCACCTACATGTGGGTACAGTGGGTTTGGGGGGCGGTTTGGAGGGCTCCCATTTACCAGCACAAGTGTAACAGGTGGGGGGGGGAGGATGGGTCTGGGTCCACCTGCCTGAAGTCCACTGCACCCCCTAATAACTGCTCCAGTGACCTGCATACTGCTGCCAGGGAGGTGGGTATGACATTTGAGGGTGAAAATAAAAAGTTGTGAAACGGCATATTTTGTGGTGGGAGGGGGTTTGTGACCACTGGGGGAGTCAGGGGAGGTCATCCCCGATTCCCTCCAGTGGTCATCTGGTCATTTAGGGCACTTTTTGGGGCCTTATTCGTGGAAAAACAGGGTCCAGGAAAAGTGCCCTAAATTCTCGCTAAAAACGCATATTTTTTTTCCATTATCGGCGAAAGGCGCCCATCTCTGATCGGCCGATAACCACGCCCCAGTTCCGCCTTCACCACGCCTTCGACATGCCCCCATCAACTTTGTCAGCATCCGCAACGGAGTGCAGTTGAAAACGTCCAAATTCGGCTTTCGATTATACCGCTTTATTCGTTTTTGTGAGATAAACGTCTATCTCCCGATTTGGGTCACAATATAGGCGTTTTTCTCTTTCGATTATAAGCAGGATAGCCACTACCATCTGGGTTACTGTGTGAAACCTTTCCAGTAAGTCAATGGGTGGCAGTAAGGTCTCAGACCCAAAATGGATGTGCGCCAATTTTTATTTCGCCGCACGTCCATTTTCAGCAGAATTTTAAAAAGGCATTTTTTTCCAGGCGCACTGAAAAATGGATCTGCGCGCGCCCAAAACACACACCTACGCTAGCACAGGCCATTTTTCAGATCACCTTAGTAAAAGGACCTCTAGCAGAGCTTCAGATGTCCCAACATTTATTTATTTATTTTGCTGCATTTGTATCCCACATTTCCCCACCTATTTGCAGGCTCAATGTGGCTTACATTATGTTGCACTGGCATCATCATTAAGAGGTTCAGTATATTATTACAATTAGTGTGCAAGAATATCAGGTAGATAGGGTAAGTAAAAGATAAGATAAGATATACTGTTCTATAATGATAAATTAGAGGGGATCAGTATTGGTTGGTTCTGGTATAGATTAGGAGTCAAGTCCAGTTTGGACATCATTTCTGTAATTCTGCTCAATGTATATCAATAGATTTCTGAGGCATCAATGTATATAAATTATTACTACTGCTTTGGTAGTGCTTTTAGGGTGGGGTATAAAGCAATTTCTTCTGCACTTTGGTACACAGGGTAGTAATATTTCAGTAAGGTTTTCTTAACCCTTTGCAGAATGAACAGACTTTATCTGGTAATTTGATCTACGTAGTCCTGGGAACTGGTGAAGAAATGCTCTTTCAATCCATGAGCTTATGCAACAGACAACACTTGGTCCAGGATATTGTGTATTTTCATACAAGAATAATTATATCAAAACCTGTGGTTGTTTTTTTTATTTTAAATTAAGAATTTGTAATGACAACACTGACATCTGCTGGAATAAAAGTCATCTATAAATAGTCTATTTGGGAAGTGTAAGACTTAAGATGACAGAAAGGCTAAGGGCCCTTTTACTAAGCTACGTAAGTGTCTATCCATGCCCAACGCGTGCCAAAATGGAGTTACTGCCTGGTTACTGCGTGGCTCTTACGGGAATTTCATTTTTGGCATGCAGCCAAAAAATAATTTTTATTTTCGTATGTGTGTATTAGACACGCACCAAGGGGCATTTCACGCATGTACATAAGTACATAAGTAATGCCACACTGGGAAAAGACCAAGGGTCCATCGAGCCCAGCATCCTGTCCACGACAGCGGCCAATCCAGGCCAAGGGCACCTGGCGAGCTTCCCAAACGTACAAACATTCTATACATGTTATTCCTGGAATTTTGGATTTTTCCAAGCCTGTTTAGTAGCGGTTTATGGACTTGTCCTTTAGGAAACCGTCCAACCCCTTTTTAAACTCTGCTAAGCTCACCGCCTTCACCACTTTCTCCGGCAACGAATTCCAGAGTTTAATTACACATTGGGTGAAGAAAAATGTTCTCCGATTTGTTTTAAATTTACTACACTGTAGTTTCATCGCATGCCCCCTAGTCCTAGTATTTTTGGAAAGCGTGAACAGACGCTTCACATCCACCTGTTCCACTCCACTCATTATTTTATATACCTCTATCATGTCTCCCCTCAGCCGTCTCTTCTCCAAGCTGAAAAGCCCTAGCCTCCTTAGGCTTTCTTCATGTAGGTCATTACTGCCCAGTTACCGTGTGAGACTTTACCACTAGGTCAATGGCTGGCAGTAAGGCCTCAGACCCAAAATGAACGCGCAACAATTTTGATTTTGCTGCATGTCCATTTTTGGCAAAAATTTAAAAAAGGTCTTTTTTACAGGTGCGCTGAAACATGGGTCGGCGCACAGTTAAAACCCACGCCTACACTACTGCAAGCCATTTTTCAGTGCACCTTAGTAAAAGGACCCCCTAAGTTCTAAGAGATGTTTTCCATGTGTATAGAACTGTAGAAAACTCTTTAGAAATCAGGCAGAACTGATAAAAAAATTATGGGAGGCAGCTTAATTTTTTCTTTGGTGGGGGGGGGGGGGGGGGGGAGCAAAGAACACTTAATTGACCAATTTCACAGATCAAGTCCTTCCCATTTCAATTTCATACTGCTGAAGTCATTTGAAGACTTAAAGCATGGGCACTGCCAAGCTGTTCTTACTGCCATGAGTTATAGGGAAGTAGGATTTGCTCACAAGATCCAACTTTTCAAAATAAATTGAGGGAAGGGGGTCATAAACTCAGCACAAATTAACTCCTCCTGGACACAGAGAAGGAGTTTGCTCAATAATGGGAGTGTTTAACCACCTAGTGTGTCCACACAGCTAGTATCTTTGAACTTGCCAACATGCTCTGTGTCCAAAAAGATAGCTTGAGCTAGGCCTGAGTTTTCTCTTTCGCTTCAACCAGGGGCGTAGCCAGACTTCGGCGGGACGGGGGTCCAGAGCCCAAGGTGAGGGGGCACATTTTAGCCCCCCTCCATTGACCCCCCCCCGACGCCACCGCCCCTCCCCCATCCCTTTCGACCCGCCGTCGCCAACGAACCCCCGCCACCGCCAGGTACCTTTGCTGGTGGGGGTCCCCAACCCCCACCATGCGAAGTCCCCTTCAGCACCAGTCTCCGAGTCTGGTGCGTTCGCTGATCTGGATTCTGTTTCTGTGAGTCCTGACATCCTGCACGGAACAGGACTCACAGAAACAGAATCCAGATCAGCAATGCGCTGGAGACCGGCGCTGAAGAGGACTTTGGCTGGCGGGGGTAGGGGACCCCCTCCAGCAAAGGTACCTGATGGCGGCAGCGGGGGAGGGTTGGTGGCAGTGGGCGAGGGGGGGGTCGAATGTGGTGGGGAGGGTCGGTGGCAGGGGGTGAAAGCAGGGGGGCCAGGACTAAATCTGCAGGGGCCCATGCTCCCATGGCCCCACCTAGCTACGCCCCTGGCTTTAACAGACACGGAATTCCAATTTCAGAGAGATCAGAGTAGAAGAATATATATGATTGTGTATGTTCTGATACTGTTTGTTAATCCGTAATGAACACTATTTATGGATATCTTTTAGTTGATTGTGAGGTTAGGATCATTTCTATCCCAGAAATTATTTCTTTTTTTTTCATTTTTATTGTTCGAAGTGTACACTGTTTTGTTGTAGTTACCAAAAGCAATATGGAAAATTTTGAATAAAACATAAAAACAGGCTTTTATACTACCAACACTACACAATCATACTACAGGTTACACAGAAACATTGAATGTGACCGCATATAAGATCATATGTCCAATCCAGTCTGCCTATCCACACCACATAGACATCTTACCCCATGCTTTCTCCAATTCTGATCTGTCCTTTTCTTCAAACGTTCTCTCCTTGAATTATTTATTACTGTATTTATCTAGTACTGTTTTTATTTTTATGTTTAATATCACTAGAGTTTGACATGTTGTAAACGGGACCGCTGCGCCAGTAGGGGGAGGAAGGAAGTCTCCTCCCCAGGGTTAATCCAAGCCCCACAAATTGCCACCAGCTGGTACTTTCAAATATTATTTTTCTTTTTCTTTTTGTTTCCAAGTTACAAACAAAAGCTTCAGTCCAGCCCTGGGTTACGGCTGCCCCAGGCAGGGTAGTGCTGCCCCTCACCCAGCAATCCAAAGTCTCTGACCTCTCCTGAGGGCTGCAATAGTCCCCTTTAGAAATACTTCCTTTTCACAGTACGTATCACAAGCAGTGCTGGCCCAAAGCAAAATTGTTCCCTCCTGTCCAACCAGGGTTTCCAGCTCCCACAGTTCTTACACAACAAACAGGAGCAGCTGGGGAACCAGGCTTATAACTCTTCCAGTCCTCTGCCCTTCCCCCACAGCAAACAGTTCAAATCAAAACAGGCTTCTTCCTTACAACAGGTTTTAAATCACAACTTTTAAACACAGAGCTTTCCCCCTTTAGGGGCTACCTTCCTCAGGGCTCTCCAGCTCCCCTTCCATCCTCCTTCTGCCTCTTGCTCAGCAGCCTTAACCCCCTCCTCCACCTGCTTCTCCGCCCCACCCTTCCCTCTACAGGTGGGAGGCATCATGTATTGATTACAGAGCCAGGGAACTGGGCTTCTTCCTTCTCCCTCCCTCTTGTGGTCAGAGTTGGTATATACCCATCTTGTCTATCCCTGGAGCTCCCTTTGCTGGGACGGCCAATGCATTCTGGGAGACGTAGTTCAGGATTTTGTTGTTTCATTTTGTACCTCTGGGCTGTAGCCTTGTCACAATGTTCATTTTTTATTTATTTATTTATTTGTTTGCAACTGGTTTAGACCCCTGATGCAGGCCGGTAGGGCCAAAACACGAGTCGTGTCGGGCCCCCTTTTTTGTTTTTGAAGATTGCTGTAATAAAGACTTTCTTTGGACGCCACCTGCGAGAGGTTCTTCCTTTTGATTTTCTACTGTGGATACTTGGCGTTTTCCTTCTGTATGTTTTTCTTCCGTTTGTGTTTCACTGTCCTTTTCTTTGCCACCCCTCCTGAGAAGCTGTTACATGTGCCCACCATTCTCCCCATAAAGAAGTGTTCGTTGCCTTGCCTACGTCCTCCAGTAACAAATTTCAGAGCTTAATTTTGCACTATATGAATTTTTTTTAAAACAATTTGTTTTCAATCTGCTGGTCCTTAGTTTCATGGAGTAGCCCCTTTTTGGGAGGTGTTAGGGATTTGGATTTATCTCATGCCTTTTGTTATAGTAGTTCAAGGCAAGTTACATTCAGGTATAATAGGTATTTTCCTGTCTATGGAAGGCTTACAATCTAACCCCTCCCCTTTTACAAAGCTGTGTAGTAATGAATGGGCTGTGTTGGCATTACAGCACCAGCAGCCACTAACACAGCTTTGTAAAAAGGAGGGGAGGGGGAGGAAATTGAGGGTCAAGGGACTTGCCTGGGATCACAAGGAATGACAGTGGAAAATTTTTTTTTTTAATTGAAAGAAGTCTTTATTCAAACTTTGGGTAAGCCAAGAAATACAATGTAAGCTGCTGCAACAGCTCACTGAAAAGAACAATCACAAAATTGAACTGTATAGCATCCGAACCAAAATTAACACTCCAACTCATCCCCAAAGCATAATCATTTACCCCAACAACTTCACCTTTTTATGTATATTAAGAGGAATACAACCCAAGATGACCCCCACCCCACCCAGAGGGAAGAGAGAAAAGAAAAAAAATTTATGTATTTTAACCAGGCTTCCTTGGTTCTCAGCCCACTATCCCAAGCCTATTTAACCATATCATTTAACTCATGATTTTATAAACTTTTTGAATAATTCCTAACATCTACTATAATAAAACTCACCCTCAACGTTCTGAAGACAACGTTCTGAAGTCACTCAGTCAGTCACTGAAGGGTTCATGGATTCATGGTGGTGAAGCCTCAACACTGACCATGTCTCTCTGCCCCGCCCTCGCATGACGGACCAATCAGAAAAAACACCCTCAACATTCTGAAACACAAAGGACCATCACAACACCATTCCCAGGCAACACTAAGCAACGTAAGACGGACCAATCAGAGGAAACTACGTGACAATAAGGGAGGAGCATTCCCCAGCAGAATGGCTCATTATCTGTGCAGCACGGAGAGCACAGAACCACCGCTGGAACGAGAGAAGAATATTCCTGCTGTGGGTATGTGCAAAAATAGACCGGGGGAGGCGGGGGAAGAAATTTTTAAATGCCTAATGCCAGTACTGAAGAGTGCCAGAGGGCCTATAGCACAGACTATATTTGGGATCGCTTGACATGGAGTCAGAGGTGCCGGAAAACAACGTGCCCGTCACCATCTGGGACGTGGGCGAACAGGACAAGCTGCGGCCCAGCTGGAAGGATTACCCGCAACCCAGCCAGCAGCAAACAGCGACCAAGGAAGGGGGAGGAGTACTCCTTCCCTGCCTAAGAATCGCTGGAGACTGGCTGCCAAACTAACGAAACAACCGCACACCGACACACCACCTCCATCATTCGAAAGGCATCCACTCTTTCTTCAACAGAAATGCAAACTAATAATACAAAACAAACAAAGAATACATGGTTTCTCAGGCGGCTGCAGGTAACTCCCCACCCCCTTCCTCTTCCCCTTTTGCTGAAGCAGCCAAGGACGTGCCCAACCATCCCCAGCCTCAGGCAAGCAGTCTCCCACCTCGGGGATTCCCCGAGCACCCGGAAAAAGACGGCGCTGATTCCTGCAGCGCATAAATGTTCCAGCATTCCCCTGCAGCCAGCCTGAAATGGACCAAACATACCAGATCACCCCACGACGGCCCGAGACCGTGCTCTTCTCCTTTCCGCCAACTTAAAACAACCATCCCCATCCTCAGGCAAGCCGTCACCCACCTCCAGGATGCCCAGAACCCCAGCCCAATGGAAAAAGATGGCGCTGCTTCCAACAGCACATTTCTCTTCCAGCATTCCCCTACAGCAGCCCTGAAACGGCCAAAAAATACCGACAGACAAAGAACGTGCTCCTCTACCTTCCGCCCATCTGAAACAACACTGCTGCCTCAGCACAACACAAAAAAAAAAAAAAAAACATGGAAAAAAACAACACTCAACAAAGGCTGACCCCCCTACAACCACATTTACATTTCATCAACAGAAAGACCCCCCTCCACAAACCTCCTTGACAGACAAAACTACACACACACAATACAACAGAAACACACCCTCAAAGCCACACACCAATCCAACCCACTTTGCCAGCACAGCACAGCACATCCCCCAACCCCCAAGCAAAAAACAAAACAAAAAAAGACACACATCAACAACCTGCACACACACCGCACCCTCACACACTCACACACACACACAAAACCACATGCTAGCGCCCGTTTCATTGGTTTCGGAAACGGGCCTTTTTTAACTAGTTCTATATGTTTTCTTAGCAGCTATGGCACATTGGGCCGAAAATTTCATTGCATTATCCATGATGACTCCAAGATCATATTATTGGTTGCTGACTCTTAACTCAGAGCTCATCATTTGCATCTGTAATTCAGATTATTTTTCCCTATGTGCAGCACTTTGCACTTGTCCACATTAAATTGTATCCGCCAGTTAGATTCCCAGTTTCACACGGTCTGCTTTCCATTTTCTGAAAGATGGCCTTTTGGCTTTCATCACCTCTTCTACTTCAGCATTAAACCACTATCAGCCTTATTTTCGAAAGCGTTGGGCGCTCATATTTTGACCCAAATCGGGAGATGGGCGCCCATCTCGCAAAGGCGCCCAAATTGGTATAATCGAAAGCCGATTTTGGGCATCTTCGACTGCAATCTGTCGCGGAAACGGGCAAAGTTGATGGGGGCGTGTCGGAGGCGTGGTGAAGGCGGGACTGGGGCGTGTTTATCGGCCGAGGAGAGATGGGCGCCTTCGGCCGATAATCGAAAAAAGAAAGGCGTTTTTACCGCGAATTTGGGTCATTTTTTTGGACCCTTTTTTTTCACAAACAAGTCCCCAAAAAGTGCCCTAAATGACCAGCACTGCCCGATTACCGCTGGGTACACACTGGCGCTACAAAAATAAAAATATTTTTGTAGCGCTGGAAATGGCATGCACTGAGGGTGGAACTTGGAACTTGGAGGGAGGGAGGGGAGCCTGGAACTCGGAGGGAGGTGGAGGGGGCAGGGGAGAGATGCTGCACATGGATGGATGGAGGGGCAGGGCATAGAGGACGTTGCCTGCATATGGATGAATGCAGGGGAGAGAGCATAATGCAGGGGAGGGAGGGGACCCTGAAACTCAGAGGGAGGCAGGGAGGGGATGACCCTAGAACTCGGAGGGAGGGAGGGAGGGGGGAACAACCCTGGAACTCGGAGGGAGGGCGGGAGGGGAGGACAACCTTGGAACTGGGAGGGAGGGAGGGGGGGACGACCCTGGAACTCAGAGGGCAGGAGAGAGGGGGACCCTGGAACTGGGAGGGAGGGGGGCCCTGGCACACACACTCTCTCTCTCTCTCTGTCACACACCCTCGCACGTGCAGATAACAGCGTTTGAAAATTTACAGCAAAATTCCACCTAAAGAGCAACTGCATGTGACCACATGTGTTTCATACGCAAAGCAGTTTTGCAATTGAAAGCCTCCACGTATTTTTAAGAGCACCGGATCGGGAAAGTTTGAAAATTGACCCCCGGATGTATATGGGCAATTCGAATTTAGATACTAGATTTTCACTCTTTTTGTTTTCCACAAGAGGGCAGTGTCCACTCATAAGAATCCATACTGAACTGCACAGGCTTAAGGAGGAATTTTATTCCATAGTATAGAAAACTTTATGTTTAGTGAAAAATTCATTCGAAATGCTTTACCATCAATAATAAAACACAATAAAGATAACAGGCATATACAACAAGAAAATCAAATGAAATTCATCCTATAATCACACATTCTAGCCATATTTCCAACTAATGCTTACAGATCATTTCCAACATCTGTGACCTGATCATCAACATCAACCTCCTCCGCACCGGGGACACACCACTCATGCTGCAAAAAGACAGTGTAACATCATCCTCTTTCTCTGATCGTATTCCTCCAACTCTCCCAGGGCCTTCTGCTGCTTTTCACTCTGCGGCCAGGGCTGACTTGGAAACTCAAACCAGGGCCACCGCTGCTGCCCCCCCCAGGACAATGCCCCCACCCCAGAACACCGCTGCCGCTGCTGCCACCACCTGGATGCCGTGTAGCCAGACCACATCAGGAGGGCTGGAGTCCAAAGTGTGGGGGGAGGGGCCCACCTCCCTGCCTCTCACCGCAACTCCACATACCCCTGCTGGCAGAAACCTTCCCTCCAGTGCTGTTCTCCACCGCATTGCCTGCCCAGTGTGGCCAGGGTTGCCAGGTGGAAAAAAGTTTTCCCACCCAAATGAGCCCAAATCCAGCCCAAAACCCGCCCAAAGTCAAACCCCGCCCCTGACACCCCCACCCCCGTGTCATCACCCCGCCCCCACTGTCATCAACCCCGCCTCCCCCGTCATCAGCCCTGCCTCCCCCGTCATCGGCCCCGCCCAGAACGTCACTAACCCCGCCCAAAACGTCACTAACCCCACCCCCCGCGGCTGAAAAAAAACGCTTTAAAAACCGCCCAAAAGACCCAAAACAAGCCCAAAAAATCGCAACCCGCCGCGGGCAAAAGTTTCCCGTGGCGGGTCGCGGAAAACCGCCCAATTGGGCGGTAAAACCGCCCACCTGGCAACACTGAGTGTGGCTGCTTCTCCTCCTGTCGCGCCTGCTCAGTTTCATCAAAACCGAGCATGTGCAATGTGAGCAGAAGCAGGGTAGGCAATGTGATGAACAGTGCTGGAGGGAAGGCTTCTGCTGGTGGAGATTGAGGACCCCCACCAGACAAACTAGGGGGCCCCGAATCCAACTGGGTCTGCTCCTCTCCAGCCTCTAAGGGGGGGGGGCTGTCTCTCTCCTGCGCCTATCGGGATCCGGGGTGATTGCGTTAACGCGATCACCTGGGAGAGAGGCATGCTTATGTTTATCAAAAGTATTTGATATACCGCAATTACCAACAAAGGAACATAGCGGGTTTCAAACAAAATGATAAAATATAACAAATAAAATAGAGCAAAGAAAGGAACATCAATATTAAAAGCAAAGATATATAAAAGCAAGGGAAAGATAATACAAATAAAAGCAGATCACAGCTGACGGATCTCCAGCGGCACATTGAATGCACAATGAAAAAAACAGCTCTTTAATAAAGTCTTGAACTTAGCCAAAGATAACTCAGAACGGACTCCAGTAGGAACATACATTTTACAGACTTAAACATTCAAATTATGAATGAACGTCTCTGTACCATAAAAAAATGTCCATATTATAGAATGTATATCGTAACTACCGGCTCGATGTTTTATAGAAAAGCATGAAAAACTGGTGTTCATCGGCATAAAGTAAATTTAGATCACAATGTTCTCAGTAGTGCGGCTTTCAGTATCATGTATACATTCCGAAAGACTTACTGACCAAAAGATCCAAAAATTCTATGTCTGAGACCTTACCGCCAGCCATTGACTTAGTGGTAAGGTCTCACGCGTTAACTGGGTGGTAGTGGTCAATGTGTGTCCAAATTCAATTACCGCCCGTATGCCAGAAAATAAAAATATTATCGGATATGCGTCAAAAATGAAATTACTGCCTGGGCCATGTGATAGCCGGGAGGTAACTTGGAACTGGTGCGCATTGGGTGTGCGTAGGCCCTTACATGGCTTAGTAAAAGGGCCCCTTAGACTTGCAAAATTACGTGGAGGGATATTTTCAAAGCACTTAGACTTAGAAACTTATTAGTAACCTATAGAACTTTTTAAGTTTAAGGGGTCCTTTTACGAAGCTGTGGCCAAAGGGGGCCTGCGCTGGCGTCAGCGGGTGTTTTTGACATGCGCCTAGGCCTCTTTTCACCACGGCAGGTAAAAGGCAGGGTTTTTTTTTTCTTTTAAATGAACATGTGGCAAGTGAAGCACTTGCTACGCACCCATTTCAGGTGGGAGCTCATTGAGGTGGCAATAAAGGCTCCCACGCTACCCAGTGGTAAGCGATTACCGCCGGTACACACTGGCGCTACAAATGGCATGCACTGAGGGTGGCAACTACCGCCGGGCTGATATGGTAGCCCTGCGGTACTTCCCTTTTAGCGAGCAGTAAGTCCGCGTTGGACTTACCGCCGCTTCGTAAAAGAGCCCCTATGTGCTTTGAAAATGAGCCTCATTGTGTACTATTGCTCAAGAGGCGTGCTACTAAAGAATACTGCTTGCTATATAATAAAATGTACCTCCAACGTTCTGAAGTCTAGAAAGTGACGCCTTCAAGCCTTGAAGCATTCCTGCAACGTTCCGGAACTACGTGTCGTCAATTGAGGAGATGGAGCCTTACACAGCGCACGAATGCTTCAAAGCTTGAAGGCTTCACTTTCTCACACACACACACACACACACACACACACACACCACACTACACACACACACTCACTCTCTGTCTCTCACACACTCTCTCTCTCTCTGTCTGACACAAACACACACTCTGTCTCTCTCTCACTCATTCTCTCTTTTACTCACACACACACTCCATCTCTCACACACACTTTCTCACACACACACACACTCTCTCTCTCAAACATACACACTCTGAGGAAAACTTTGCTAGCGCCCGTTTCATGTGTGTCAGAAACAGGCCTGTTTTACTAGTATGAGATAATAGAGCAAAATCAAGTTCCTATTATCCCAGGTATTTGGTGCCTTCAAAATCTGGTGCCCTAGGCAGGGGCCCATTTACTAAAGGGTTGGTGCACGGCAACAGGCTTGCCATGCGCCAATCCAGATCTACTGTCAGGCTACCGCAGGAGCCCAGCGGTAGTTCCAACCCCCAGGGTGTGCCATTGCCAGTGCTGGTGCTTACCTGGTGGAAATCTGCCCGGTTACCACCGGGTTAGCGTGGGAGCCCTTCCCGCCACCTCAATGGGTGGCAGTAAGTGCTCCCCCTGGAAATGGCTGCATGGCACAGCCATTTCAGCTCCAGAAAAAAAGACAGCCTTTTACCCGCTGTGGTAAAAGGGGGCCTCAGCACACGCCAAAAACATGCGTTGATGCTAGCACAGGCCCCTTCTAAAGCTTAGTAAAAGTACCCCTTATTTTGCCTAACCTTAAATCCAGGCCTGAACCTATATGGCCAAAAGTTAAGTATTAGGTGGCCTGATAAATGTCCCCAAAAAATCACTTATGTAATTGGGACTTGCTGATAGCATAACTGCTTTAAATATTTTTATTTATTTATTGCATTTGTATCCCACATTATCCCATCTCTTTGCAGGCTCAATGTGGCTTACAATTCATCATAGAAATTGGAAATAGAAGAGAATATACATTTGGTTTTACAGAGGGTATTGGTTACATGGTGTTGAAAGACATAATAGTTTTAAAGTAAAAGACATTATAAGACATTTCTGGATATCTCTCTATATAAAAGGCAAACCAACGTTCTATGAAGCCTCCAGCCGGAAGTGTGAAGGGGGCGAGATATCCGGTTTCCCTATGAGTGTCTGCCCCGCCCTCTCTGTAACACAGTCAGTGAAGGAAAACAGCAGAGCACGAAATCAAATCGCTGGCTCTGTAACAGTGAAGGACTCAGAGGGGGGAGGGGAGAGAGGCCAGAGGGCAGGGACACACACACTCCCACATGCACACAGAAGAAAACATTGCTAGCCCCCGTTTCATTTGCATCAGAAATGGGGCTTTTTTTACTAATATTAAAGAATATACAGTTACACGTGCTGATCTTTGTGATATATCTTGTCGAAGAGATAGGTTTTCAATAGTTTACGGAAATTGGTCAATTCATAGACCGTCTTCAGGTTGCGTGGTTACGCGTTCCAGAGCTGTGTGCTCATATAGGAAAAGGTAGATGCGTGCATTAATTTGTATTTCAGACCTTTACACTTGGGAGGATGAAGATTAAGGAATGTGCGAGAAGATTTTTTTGCGTTCCTGGGTGGTAGTTCTATTAGGTCTGACATGTAGGCTGGGGCATCACCATGGATGATTTTATGGACTAGGGTACAGAGTTTGAACGTGTAGTTTCTCTCGTAGAAATATCATCCCAGTGGCTATAAATGATACAGCAGCAATAAGATTGACTCATCCTTCTGAGTCAGTGTGGTCTGAGCTACTGACGGGTATCTGTTGCTTCAGTTTCAGCTTCCAGCATGATTTTAATTAAATGGTCATACAGTCTGTATGCAGCGGCAGTAGAACTGTCGTGTGATAAGATAAAATGACAGAAATGCCAGCAGATGAGCAAGACAAAACCAAACAGCTGTCTATGTATAAAGCAGTGCAGTTGCCGTGTTAGTCCACTTTAAAGGTAAAACAGAGAAATAAAACAAAACAAAAAGATATCTTTTTTTTCTTATGGGACTAACGATATATTTTGACTAGCTTTTGAATGTCAGAATCTTCATTCCTGACCTGAAGAAGGTGGTTCCAGCTTTCGAAACCTAGTCAAAAAATATATTGCTAATTCAATTTTTAAAAAAATTATTTTTTTGTTTTAGTTTATTTTTTGTCCTTCACCCATACTCTAAAAAAAAAAAAAAAAGACATCCCTGATGAGCACTTGGACGTTTTCACCTGGACTTGTGTTTTTCTAAGGTTGCAGACGGCTATTATACACGCAGCTTATCTGCATGTATGAAGCCGTCTTTGGCATGTGCAGAGCAGCCACGCATAATGCTTGGCTGCTCTGCACTGGCTTCCCCTCCTTAGGAAGGAAATCATGTGCAAATGAGCTAACAGTGAGCAGCTCATTTGCATGCGATTTCCTTCATGCATGCCCGTTCCTTTCCAAATCATTAAGGGATCGGTAAGGGCTTTTTCCGTTCAATTAGTGCATCTGGCTGAAGGTAAGGGAGCTATGTACCTGGGAGCAATTTGTGAAGTCCACTGCAGTGCCCCCTAGGGTGCTTGGTTGGTGTCCTGGCATGTCAGGGGGACCAGTGCACTATGAATGTTGGCTCCTCCCATGACCAAATGACTTGCATTTGGTCGTTTCTGAGATGGGCGTCCTCGCTGTCCATTATCGCTGAAAATCAGAAACGACCAAGTCCTGGGGACGACCATTTCTAAGGTTGACCAAAATTTGCTGATTTGGGCGTCCCCGACCATATTATCGAAACGAAAGATGGGTGCCCATCTTGTTTCGATAATACGGGTTTCCCCGCCCCTTGCTGGAGCCGTCCTGCGAGGACGTGCCCGGGAAAACTTGGGCGTCCCTTTCGATTAAGCCCCTCCACGTTTACCACTAGATTTACCACTTGTCTATTAGATTGTAAGCTCTTTGAGCAGGGACTGTCTCTCTTTGTTAAATTCTACAGCGCTGCGTAACCCTAGTAGCGCTCTAGAAATGTTAAGTAGTAGTAGTAGTATTACATATAGCAGTGATTTAACCAGAGCTGAGATTGTGATGTCATAATGCCTCATTCCACCAATGCCTAAGAGCCAGCCTCATCAGTGATGTCACAATGGCTTGATTGTCCTATATTTGTCTCACTCTTACCTATTAGATTGTAAGCTCTTTGAGCAGGGACTGTCTCTCTTTGTTAAATTGTACAGCGCTGCGTAACCCTAGTAGCGCTCTAGAAATGTTAAGTAGTAGTATTTTTGAACGTTTGCAGCAAAACGTACAAATTAAGATTTAGATGTCATATCAAAGTGCCCTGCCACATACATTTTGATATTATATTTTGCTCCTAACCAAACTGAAGAATGTGACTCTTTGAAAGCTTGTCAAAAAATATATCGTTAGCCCAATAAAAAAGGTTTATTTCCCTTGTTTTGTTTCATTTCTATTTATCACCTGTTCATCTTTCATGAGTACTCTCTTTGATCAGGCTAGAAAAGTACCGTTTCTGCAAACTGGCCAAAAGCATATTGGTTGCAAAATCACCATAGCACAGCAGATGTCACTGGCACTCCAAGCACAGCAGCAGAATAATTCATATTTCATATAACATTTATTAGAACAGGAATATTATACGCTGCATCTGTAAAACATTTCAATCATATTTCTTTTGTTTTACAAGCATTGAGGGCATATTGCAAAGTAACTTAGGGCCTCTTTTATCAAGCCTTGCTAGTGGTTCCCGTGTGGCAATGCTGATGGAGTCCATGGCATTACTGCACTGGGAACCGCTAGCTCAGCTTGATAAAAGAGGCGCTCAGTTTTCATGTGTGTGTGTGTGTATGCATGCATATAAATATATATAAAATACATGTTATTAGGACATGATTTTCCCATTATAAACAGCAGTGCAGTCTTTGAATAACAGTGACTTGTTCTTTTTGGCATCCACGAGCAATGCTAAGTACAACAAAGGAGTTGCCTGTGGGCTCTGGGCAAGTCACTTAATCCTCCATTGCCCCATGTAAGCCGCATTGAGCCTGCCATGAGTGGGAAAGCGCAGGGTACAAATGTAACAAAAATAAAATAGATACTATTGGAGATTCTACATGGAATGTTGCTATTCCACTAGCAACATTCCATGTAGAAGGCTGCGCAGGCTTCTGTTTCTGTGAGTCTGACGTCCTGCACATCCGTGCAGGACGTCAGACTCACAGAAGCAGAAGCCTGCGCAGCCACATTGGTGATCTGCAAGGGCCGACTTCTACATGGAATGTTTCTAGTGGAATAGCAACATTCCATGTAGAATCTCAAATAGTAGCAACAGTGGAGGAGTAGCCTAGTGGTTAGGGTGGTGGACTTTGGTCCTGGGGAACTGAGGAACTGAGTTCAATTAGGCAGCTCCTTGGTACTCTGGGCAAGTCACTTAACCCTCCACTGCCCCATGTAAGCCGCATTGAGCCTGCCATGAGTGGGAAAGCGCGGGGGTACAAATGTAACAAAAATAAAATAGATACTATTGGAGATTCTACATGGAATGTTGCTACTATTGGAGATTCTACATGGAATGTTGCTATTTCACTAGTAACATTCCATGTAGAAGGCTGCGCAGGCTTCTGTTTCTGTGAGTCTGATGTCCTGCATGTATGTGCAGGACGTCAGACTCACAGAAGCAGAAGCCTGCGCGGCCACATTGGTGATCTGCAAGGGCTGACTTCTACATGGAACGTTGCTAATGGAATAGCAACATTCCATGTAGAATCTCAAATAGTAGCAACAGTGGAGGAGTGGCCTAGCGGTTAGGATGGTGGACTTTGGTCCTGGGGAACTATGGAACTGAGTTCGATTCCCACTTCAGGCACAGGCAGCTCCTTGTGACTCTGGGCACGTCACTTAACCCTCCACTGCCCCATGTAAGCCACATTGAGCCTGCCATGAATGGGAAAGCACAGGGTACAAATGTAACAAAAATAAATAAAATTTAATGTTCTGCTAGCCTCTGCAGAATGTCAGTAGTTTGGCAGATAGAGAACACTAGTCCATTCAGAAGTCTCTTCACACTCTCCAGGTTTAAATATCTGAATGTCTAAAAGCAGCAACAATACCCGTATTCTGCCCAGGCATGTTGGCTGGTACATGTATGTTGCAGAAAGTGTCTCTCTTCCATTACATTTAATACAAGTGTTATCCAAAAAGCACTGAAGTGGTCCTAAGATGTGGCATGGCAATCTGAATTATTTACTATGACTCCAATAGGCAGGGCCGGTCTTAGGCAGAGGCGACCAAGGCGGCCGCATAGGGCCCCGCGCCTAAGGGGGCCCCGCTCAGCATGCCTCAACTCTGCCTCATGCCTCCGCTCCGACCCGGACCAGGACCGCATCGAGTCTCTCAACCTCTCTCCAACCATAGGCAGATAAAGCATTCCTTGCATACCTTGTACACAGTAGCACTGTGCTGGATCTTTTCTTAATATTTTTCCTTATTTTCTCCTTTGTTATGAGAATTGAAACTACTAATTGTAGTGGACTTGAACTGAATAATTTCTGGGGAGGGGAGGTTTCATGTTGATAGCATTGTGCTTATTATTTCAATCAGTTTTTTTGTACAAGTTTAGCTTCATTTGTCTTTATTTGAAATTTCATAAATAAAAAAAAATTCTAAAAATGGAATAATCTTATCAATGGGATGGAGCTAGGGTGGGGGCAGGGCTAGGATGGGGCCCCACCAAATTGGTCTGCACAGGGCCCCACACTTGCTAAGACCGGCCCTGCCAATAGGGCCTATTCACCAATAACACATGTAGAGACCTCTAGAGTCCTGCACTAAGTAGACAGCAGAGACCTCTAGTGGATCTATTTAAGTACTGCACTTTGACTGATAAATACCCCCCACAGCTTCTGAAATCAAGGGAGGTCTCCACTGAAAAGTATGAAAATGGGGACAGGAGACACCGCTTGAAGGGAAACTGCTGGTATAGAAACCCAGTCCAGACTGAATTTCTTGTCTTTGGCCCCCGTTTCCCCGGCCATCATACTATACCACAAAAGGAAGAGGATCTCTGGCTAACACAGCCACTGCACCTGGAGAAGCAAGGAGTGAAGAAGCAGTATCACAGATGTTTAGGCTGCTGCCTTCACTTTAAATGTAAGCTGGAATGGAGAACCAGGCCACCAACACTTCTAGCATAGAAGAATTACACATAGAGAATGAAGAGGATTAATTTAAAGAAGGTACAGAAGATCCAGAACTGAGCAGCAGGAGGAAACACGAAGGAAGTTTCCGGGATCTACCAAGATAAAAGGGGGAAAAAAGCCTTACAGAGAAGCTCCCTCTGGGGAAAGTGCAATCAGAAGAAGCCCAGTGGTTCTGAACATATCTCCGGAGCTTCCATCAAGGAAGTAAAAGAAGTATAATAGATGTAAATGGTTGAGAATGCTTTTCAAGCGCTGCCTGTAAATATGGTTGTTGACAAGCTGTCCCCACTCCTCCCTTTTTAAAATTAAGGCTCTAAGTGTAATTAACCCCTTGGTTCAGAACCCAAATTCTGTCCTATGTGCCAGAGGAGTGCAGTATGAGTGGATTATTAGTACCAACAGCCTCTCAATGCAAGCTGGTCCCAGCCCTTACCCACCAACAAACTGTAAAGTTTCTACTAAAGTAACCCTTCCAAACTATCTGGGCAAAATAGGGTTGCACACGTGTTACTCTGCAGTGCACCATAGTGAACAGACGCCATATTAACTATCAATGTAGTATATATTTATTGCATCAAATACCCTTCCAATAATTTATTTTGCTCTTAGTATGAATACTTAGAAAATTTATTTTCTTCCTGTTTGCTAAGTTCTCAAATATATTTTTGTTGCGCCAGATACGGTAGCCCGGCGGTACTTTCTTTTTAGCGAGTGGTAAGCCTGCATTGGGTTTACTGCCGCTTTGTAAAAAGGCCCACAATGTACATTAGAGCCTTTGACATGCACAAATTGTACATATGTTAATTTATAGGTTAATTATGTTGAGAACTGGATACCTCTTCAAATGTGTTGTAACTCATATGACTGCAATCATATGACAAGGGAATGAATCCACACGATGGCTCCATGAATCCTCCAGCATCATTGCTGCTGTGGTAGCCTGGAGGTACTTCCTTTGTAGCGAGGGGTAAGTCCGCATTGCGCTTACCACTGCTTTGTAAAAGGGGCCCTTAACAAATAATAATGAGCACTAATTGGCACTGATTAGAATTTAGGTGTACAACTTGCCAAGCATATTCTGTAACGATGTGTGCTGAACTTCTAACATGCACTGGTAAAGAGGGGCGTGGTTAAAGGCAGGGAAATGGGCATTTCATGAGTATTCTGAAATTTACACGCCTAGTTATAGAATATAGCCCAGTGTGCCTAAATCAGCATCCCGGATCACACCCTCCCAATCTCAGACAGCCTGAAAATCCTCGGTGTAACATTAGACCGCTACCTAACACTAGAGACCCAAGTAAAATCCACAAGAAAAAGAATGTTCTTCACAATGTGGAAACTCAAACGTGTGAAACAATTCTTCCCGAGGGAAATATTTCGCAACCTGATACAATCAATGGTGTTAAGCCATGCTAACTATTGCACTGGAATCTACGCGGGATGCTAAGAACAAATCTTAAAGAAACTTCAAACCACTCAAAACACGGCGGCAAGACTCATCTTCGGAAAAACACGATTTGAAAGCGCAACACCCCTTTCAGTTCCTCAGGACCAAAGTCCACCACCCTAACCACTAGGCCACTCCTCCTGAAGAGCACAGGTACGAATCAAAGTAGGGTATACACAAAAAGTAGCACATATGAGTTGTCTTGTTGGGCAGACTGGATGGACCGTACAGGTCTTTTTCTGCCGTCATCTACTATGTTACTATGAAAGCGCAACACCCCTTTGAGGAAAACTACATTGGCTACCAATCAAAGAACTCATCGCCTTCAAAATCTGCACTATGGTTCACAAGATCATCTATGGTGAAGCACCGGGATATATGATGAACTTGATCGACCTACCAACCAGAAACACATCCGCATCAGCACGACAATACCTAAACCTCAACTACCCAAGCTGCAAAGGACTATAATACAAATCAACCTACGCATCCAGTTTTTCCTACATCAGCACACAACTATGGAACGCACTACCAAAAACCGTGAAAACCATGTACAACCACCTCCAATTCAGGAAAAAACTAAAAACCCACCTGTTTCAAAAGGCTTACCCCACCAACCCAACTTAAATACCTGAACTCCGTGACACTATAACACCACAGTCCGTACTGATCACCAAACAATCTCATCTGTTCTTGCTATCCTCTTTATGGTCCCACCACATGTTCTTTCATGTGGTCCCTACCCTTCTTACCTCAACTTAACCATTATTGGTATTTGTTTTACTCCGGAGTCTATCAACACCTCTCCGGTACCATGTAAGCCACATTGAGCCTGCAAATAGGTGGGGAAATGTGGGGTACAAATGTAACAAATAAATAAATAAATCTACGTGCCAGGATTTATGCCACATTTTCATTGGTGTAAATGGATGTGGGTAGATTTAGGTGCTGAAATATCAACTAAGTGTATTCTATAATTGGCACCGATTATAGAACACACTTAGCAGCCCTTTTAGTAAGGCTCACCAAAAAGTGGCCCGCACTGGTGTAGACATATATTTTGGACAAGCGCTGGTCCATTTCCTGAGCACGCCTGGAAAAAAAGGATTTCTTTTATTGTGCTGGAAAATGGACGTGCGGCAAAATGAAAACCAGTGTGTGCCCATTTTTGGCCTGAGACCTTAACACCACACAATGACCTAGCGGAAAGGTCTCACGCACTAACCGGGCGGCAAGTGTCTAGCTTGCGCCAACTGCTGATTACCACCGGGTAAGCGCCCCACAGTAGAAAATATTTTCTACCGCGTGTTCTGGGTGCACCAAAAATGGAATTATCGCCTGGGCGGTAGTGCCAATTTGACATGCGTACTATGCGCCTTAGTAAAAGGGCCCCTTAATTGGCACTGATTTCAGCGCCTTTTTTTTTAGGCACCATATGTGGAATCTCCGCATTAATGTGTTAAAAATTTTTTTAATCTGCATTAATTGAATGGGAAAATTCTGGCAACACTACTACTACTACTACTTAGCATTTCTATAGCGCTGCCAGGGTTACGCAGCGCTGTACAAGTTTAGACAAGGGGAAGGACAGTCCCTGCTCAAGAGAGCTTACAATAACACCTTCAACAGGTAATGCAGAGGTTTTATGATTACTGCAAAGCCCTGCATAAGTTAGTAAATAGACCCCCAAAGTCTTTTGTTCTTTCACCTTTTGAGTGACAGACGTATCTTAAAAATAACATCTGAAGGAAATGAAAAATGACGAAGTATTATCTGCAAAAAGAACAAGTTGAGCAGATTCATCTTTACCTTTTGTGAATAAATGTTGGGGTCAAGAAGTCGACTAATAATGTTGCTTTTGTCAAGAGGAGAGTGCATAAAGTTTTTAAATAAGTAAATAAATAAATATGTGTTTGTTTTTTTTAAAATTTTTAATTACATTTGAACAAGGCTAAGACCCGGGCAAAAATTTCAGGAGTAATGCCACTTTTTTTTTAACAGTTTGATAAACCCTGCTATATTTCTTATTTGCATGCAAGTTTTTCCAGCAACAAACAAGCACAAGCATAGCCCTTAAAAAAAAGCATTTCCCCTTAGCCAATAGATTTTAAACTTTCCACATCTGAAGGTAAGATTGCCATTTTTAATTACTCCTCTGTGCATGAGAATTGTTAGGCGGTTCAAGTGGGTTTTCATTGTGTGCTAATTAGATTTAGACCCTCAGAACAATCAATAGATTCTCATCCAAGTTCGACCTAGCCAGTCCTGACCAGTAATTTACACCTCTAGTTGTTCTGAAATCAATACAGATTTGCTCTTCATTGAGAGAGGCTGTAAAACAAGGGTGACAGCAGGCAGACTAAGCAGTTGACATGGAAGCAGATCATTGGCTGGTTCTGGATAGAGGCCAGCACAATTAGACAGGTGCCCTGGTAGAATCAGTCAGTGGAATAAACAGGTCTCTCCAGCTGAATAAGTGCGGAGTTTAAGAGCAGAGAAGTCTCTTCTTCTTGTCTTCTCGGGATTCCACGTATTGATCTATGACCACAGCTCAGCAAGATCTAGTCATTCATGCTTACATCAACATCAATAGACTGGACTTCCAGAATATAGAGCAGTGTGTGGCTGTTGACCTTACAGCAGTAGGAATAACGGCTAAGATGGTCAATATTTAGTGCTGAGAAGCAATAGATTTCTTCCACAAGCTGTCTTTTATGAGATGACTCCAGGTTTGTGAAAGCTACCTATGCTGTAGCTATCTTTCCACCTGTATTACAGTATTAAAGCTTCTTGCCATTGTGCAGAAAATTTAAATGGGGGGAAACAGGAAGAAGCAATAAATTCCTTAAACCAGAAAAAAAAAAATAATCCTTTAAGAAACAAATTTTAACTATTTTGCAATGCATTTTGAGTCTCCATGCAACTGTATTAGGTGTTGAGTGGCTACAATTAGGGTATTTTTTAATTACATTTGTACCCCATGCTTTCCCACTCATGGCAGGCTCAATGTGGCTTACATATTATATACAGGTACTTATTTGTACCTGGGGCAATGGAGGGTTAAGTGACTTGCCCAGAGTCACAAGGAGCTGCCTGTGCCTGAAGTGGGAATTAAACTCAGTTCCCCAGGACCAAGGTCCACCACTCTAACCACTAGGCCACTCCTCCACTAGCAACATTTCATGTAGAAGCCTGCCCTTGCAGCCACGCAGACTTCTGTTTCTGTGAGTCTGACGTCCTGCACATACGTGCAGGACGTCAGACTCACAGAAACAGAAGCCTGCGCGGCTGCAAGGGCAGGCTTCTACATGGAATGTTGCTAGTGGAATAGCAACATTAACATTCCATGTAGAATCTCAAATAGCAGCAACAGAATCTCAATAGTAGCAACATTGCATCTAGAATCTCCAATAGTATCTATTTTATTTTTGTTACATTTGTACCCTGCGCTTTCCCACTCATGGCAGGCTCAATGCGGCTTACATGGGGCAATGGAGGGTTAAGTGACTTGCCCAGAGTCACAAGGAGCTGCCTGTGCCTGCAGTGGGAATTGAACCCAGTTCCCCAGGACCAAAGTCCATCACTCTAACCACTAGGCCACTCCTCCACTCAAGTCAATGATATCTATAAATCTCTATTAAATATCTGAGTTCTGTTTATTTGAAATTTAAAATGTCATCATGTGACTCACATCATATAACCTATTAATTATATCTAAATATTAGACTAGTGGGCTGCAAACGGTTCAGACTATCCCTAACGAACGTGAATGAAACAGACTTGCATTCGATTAAGGTGGTTTGCATGCAAATCTTTCTCATACAGTTGTTAAAGATATCTTGAAAATGGAAAACTGTTGTGAGCCTTGAGAACTAGAAATGAATACCACTATTTTAGATTTTTTTTATTAGGGAATGGGGGGCCCTTTTATTTAGGGTTACCATTTTTTGTCCTCATAAAAAGAGGACACTTGCCCCACCCCTTTCACGCACTCGCCCCACCCCTGACGCATATTCCCCTCCCCCGGTCACCCCCTCCTCCCCCATCACCTTCCCTCCCCTGTCACCTCCCCTCCCCTTACTCTACTATCCCTGGTGGTCTAGAGGTACCTCTTCGGGGCAGGAAAGAGCCCCCTCTTTCCTGCCCGGAGCGCTGCTGCTGCCCTTCATCCTGTGAGTCCGGCTCTCGGTGTTTCAAAATGGCCACCGAGAGTTGAAGTCTCACAAGGCTGCTCCAACTCTCGGCGAGAGCCGGACTCACAGGATGCAGGGCAGCTGAGCTGGCAGCAGCGCTCCGGGCAGGAAAAAGGGGGCTCTTTCCTGCCCCAAAGATGAAGAGGTACTTCTAGACCACCAGGGATAGTAGATTAAGGGGAGGGGAGGGGAGTCGAGTCCCGCCCCGCCCCCGCCAGCCAGCCCGTTTGTCCACAAATCCGGACAAATGGGCAGGCTCGCCAAATCTAGGGTTACCATTTTTTGCCCCTTTCACACGCTCGCCCCGCCCCTGACGCATATTCCCCTCCCCCTAGCCAAATCCGTTCGGACGCCCGGACATGTCCTCAAAAAGAGGACATGTCCGGGTAAATCCGGACGTATAGTAACCCTACTTTTACTAAGCCGCATAGGTGTGTACGCGTGTCCTCTGTGCATCAATTTTGAACTACTGCCTGGATACCATGAGGCCTGGGTGGTAATTTCATTTTTTATGCACGTGGTGCTAACCAGGCAGTAATCTACTACTGAAAACCAAAGATATAAACTGCTGTGTAAAAAACCAACTCAGGCTAACAGCAATATAAGTCAAAAAAGACTTTTGTATACTAATACAATAATACTCTTGTTATTTCTTTGTATATCTCAGTGTTTTCAAATAGTGCCCTCAGAAAACTCCACTCATTTTAAAGCAACATCATTTTGTTTGCCGAGTGGCATAGCACATCTTTCATAGGGCCACTCTTATACAGAAGTGTAAGTGCTATTTCCTGTATCAAAAGAGCTATAACATAATATTGTGCAAAAAATTAGAAAAAACGTGAACTTATCTTTAGACGTTTTTTTAAAAAGTTTTTTTCAAATGCTTAGCTCGCAATCTGACTGCCCAAACGGCTTCCCCAGGCAGTAATCGGCATCGTATGTGCGTAGTCCATTACCGCCCAGTTAACACGTAAGACTTTACCGCTAGGTCAATTGGTAGCAGTAAGGTCTCAGGCCCAAAATGGACGCACGCCAATTTTTATTTTGCTGCACGTTCATTTTTGACCCCCCAAAAAAGGCCTTTTTTTGCAGGCACGCTGAAAAATGGACCTGTGCGCGTCCCATACATGCATCTACATCAGCACAGGCCATTTTCAACGTACCTTAGTAAAAGGACCCCACAGATAGCTGTTTACAGCTCAAACAGGATAAACAGATTCTAAGCAAGAAACTTCTTTGAAATACCCTATAAGCCTGACCATGCTTTCCATCATCCCTTTCTTAAATGTCCCACTAAAAATATATAAAAATATGCCTTTTTGCATATATGTTGTATTTTTCTATAGTTTTTTTAAAAATATGGAGGTCTTTTACTAAGGCACGCTAGCATTTTTAGTTCACGCTAAAAATCAGCTCGTGCAAAATGCTGATGGGCATCTCAGCGTTTAGCACCAGCTGATTTTTAATGCGAGCGCACCTTCGTAAAAGATCCCTTATATTTTTTTTCTGGGACATATGTTTAAGAAATCTATTTATTGTCCATTTATATGTATTTATGATGTTATTATCGTCTCTTTTTGTACTTTTGCATTTTGGTATTTATGTACAGATTGTAAGTCAAAACGTTTGGCCTATTTCTAGATATATTTTGCACTCCTGATGCAGGCCATAAGGCTGAACCATGGCCTGTGTCGAGTCCTTTGTCAATATATTAACAGCATTTGTTTTACTAAAGAATAATTTTAAGTATTTCAATTGCGTAGATCACTCTGTGACTTTGTGGGTGTCCTCCAATGTTTGGGTTTCCTGAAGGCAACACATGCACCTAAGTGCCTTTCATGCTGCTCACCTCGCCCTCTGGTGGCCAGAACCGGTGGCTGCCATAGACTTTCTTGCTATCTCCCTACACATTCCAGACTTTCATTCCAGTCCGGTCCAGATATTCTAGCCCGCCAGACTTGGTTGAAAGTTTGGCAGCTAACGTCACCCTTAGCTGCCTTGAGATTCCTGCAGCTGAGCCTCAGCTTCTGATTGCCTTTATTAGGCACCTGGCCCTTTCAGCAGGGCCTTTGCATTGCCAATGATCTCGAGGTAACCGGTGTGCAGTTGCACTCTTGCCTTGTTCTGTTCTGTGCTTATTTGTTGGTGCCTGTGTGTACTTTAGCCTTCTCCTGTTCTGTGTTTAGATCTTGGTGCCTGTGTGTACTTTAGCCTTTGTGTTCTCTGTTTGTCTGCTAGGTTCTGCTTTTAGTCTAGCTTTATTGCTTGTATGTATGTCTTTCTTAGTGGCTGCTTGACAGCTTTCAGTCAATGCCCTAGAGACACCTATATATTCCTATGGGTGTCTCTAGTGTTAACGTGCACTAATTTTTAGCACACCTGTAGCACAGCTTAGTACACAGTGCCCTTCACCTTTTCTGATTGGGAGGGGTCAAGAAAAACAATCTCTTCTGTAGCATGTACTGTTTATACATGCACTCAGCTATAAACTGACTCCCAAAATGGGCCAGATGCCACAGTAAAGGCTATAGTCTTCCAGCAACTTAATTGGAAGACTGTTTTTGATTGGAAATGGAAGCTTCACCAACATTGCCAGTTCTGCTTCCGCCTTGTGGTTCAAAGCAACTAAAATCAAATGTTCACATTCCAGTACGTGCTATGTGCAGATATTTTTTCTTGTTATGATAGTGATCCAGGTTCAATGCCAAAATATGTATAATTCTATTTAAAACTCTTGTGTTTAAAGTTTTTGCATTTTCTAGCACTGGAAAACTCACAATATATCAAGCAATCAAGCAAGTGTCATTCACTATAGGGGCGCCTAGCGATGTGGACACCATGGACTTGTAAGCTGGACCCTTATATCATTGCTAGGCAGCACATTAATATACATTTGAACTGCCACTTAAGACTAATGAGGCATGTGGGACAGTGATTAAAACTAATTGAACAGAAATGCATGAAAGTGCCAAATAGCAGTTAAAGGAAAATGAAGGTCCGTGGAAACTGCCACAAAAAATATCTAAAGAACTAACACCATCAGAATAGGAAAAAAAATTAAGGGGCCTTTTTATTAAGCCGCGTAAGCGTCTACGTGCGCCCAATGCGTGCCAAAATGGAGTTACTGCACAGCTACTTGCATGGCTCTTGCGGTAATTTCATTTTTGGCGCGCGTCCAATACGCAAGTCTGAAAAATCATTGTTATTTTCGGATGCAGGTATTGGATGTGCGCCAAGTGGCACTTGACGCGTGTAGGTCATTACCACCTGGTTACCGCGTGAGTCTTTACCGCTAGGTCAATGGCTAGCAGTAAGGTCTCAGACCCAAAATGGACGTGCGGCAATTTTGATTTTGCCGCATGTCCATTTTTGGCAAAAATTTTTAAAAAGACCTTTTTTTACAGGCGTGCTGGAAAATGGATATGCCCAAAACCCGCGCCTACACTACCGCAAACCATTTTTCAGTGCACCTTAGTAGAAGAACCCCTAAAGGATTTAAGCATAGAGGATCACCAAGGAAAACAAACTCACATCATTTTTTAAAATGTATTAACTGTTTGAAGAAATTCACCCAAGGCACTGCACAATCTGGACATAGCCAATAGACAATTTCAGCAGAAAAAAATATTCAAACAACAGTACGCATTGTGGCATAGTATGCTTTGTACGATGTCAATACAATATACAATAAAACTACTACTACTACTTAACATTTCTAAAGCGCTACTAGGGTTACGCAGCGCTGTACAATTTAACATAGAAGGACAGTCCCTGCTCAAGGAGCTTACAATCTAAAGGACAAATGTACAGTCAGTCAAGTAGGGGCAGTCAAATTGGGGCAGTCTAGATTTCCTAAAAGGTATAAAGGTTAGGTGCCGAAAGCAACATTGAAGAGGTGGGCTTTGAGCAAGGATTTGAAGATGGGTAGGGAGGGGGCTTGGCGTAAGGGCTCAGGAAGTTTATTCCAAGCGTAGGGTGAGGCGAGGCAGAATGAGCGGAGCCTGGAGATGGCGGTGGTGGAGAAGGGTACTGAGAGGAGGGATTTGTCCTGTGAGCAGAGGTTTCGGGCGGGAACGTAAGGGGAGGTGAGGGTAGAGAGGTAGTGAGGGGCTGCAGACTGAGTGCATTTGTAGGTAAGAAGGAGAATAAACAGAGTAAGGTACAAGCAGAGATGGAACATATAGACAGATTAGGTAGAGTAGCAGGAGTTACTAAGAGGGGCATAATCGAACGGGGCGCCCAAGTTTTCCTGAGGACGTCCTCGCAGGAAGTCCCGGTGAAGGGGCGGAGAAACCCGCATTATCGAAAAAAGATGGGCGGCCATCTTTCATTTCGATAATACTAGGGTTACCATTCGTCCGGATTTCCCCGGACATGTCCTCTTTTTGAGGGCATGTCCGGGGCGTCCGGCGGATTTTGCCCGCGCCCACGTTTGTCCGGATTTCTGGACAAACGTGGGCGCGGGTGCGGGCAGGCGCGTGCGTGCGGTGGGCGTGTGGGCGGGCGATTGGCGCCGTGGGTCTGGTCTCCCGTCCCCTCCCCTTCCTTACCATGTTCCCTGGTGGTCTAGTGACGTCTTCGGGCAGGAAAGAGCCCCCTCTTTCCTGCCCGGAGCGCTGCCTCCCCTGTCTATCATCCTTCTCGGTCTGGCTGGGGATTCAAAATGGCCGCCGAGAGTTGAACTCTCGCGAGGCCGCTTCAACCCTCGGTGGCCATTTTGAATCCCCAGCCAGACCGAGGAGGATGCAGCAGGCAAGGGCAGGCAGCGCTCCGGGCAGGAAAGAGGGGGCTCTTTCCTGCCCCAAAGAGAAGACGCTACTAGACCACCAGGGCTAGATAGTAAGTGGGGGGGGGGGGGGGTATGTGACGGGGGGGAGGGGACTATGTGACGTGGGGGGGCGGGGAATAGGGGCGGAACGAGGACCTGAAGGGGGCGTGGTGGGTGGGGCATGAGGCGTGACGGGGGCGGGGTAGGGGCATGGCATGTGTCCTCTTTTTCAGAGGACACAAGATGGTAACCCTAGATAATACGGTCGGGGACGCCCAAATCTCCACATTTAGGTAGTCCCTACAGGTGGTCGTCCTTAGACTTGGTCGTTTCTGATTTTCAGCGATAATGGAAACCAAGGACGCCCGTCTCAGAAATGACCAAATGCAAGTCCTTTGGTCATGGGAGGAGCCAGCATTGGTAGTACACTGGTCCCCCTGACATGCCAGGACACCAACCGGACACCCTAGGGGGCTCTGCAGTGGACTTCAGAAAAAGCTCCCAGGTATATAGCTCCCTTACCTTGTGTGCTGAGCCCCCCCAAAACCCACTCCCCACAACTGTAATCACTATCATAGCCCTAAGGGGTGAAGGGTGGCACCTACATGTGGGTACAGTGGGTTTTGAAGGGCTCACATTTACCACCACAAGTGTAACAGGTAGGGGGGGATGGGCCTGGGTCCGCCTGCCTGAAGTGCACTGCACCCACTAAAACTGCTCCAGGGACTTGCATACTGCTGTCATTGAGTTGGGTATGATATTTGAGGCTGGCATACAGGCTGCAAAAATATTTTTAAAAATTTTTTTGAGGGTGGGAGGGGGTTAGTGACCACTGGGGGAGTAAGGTGAGGTTATCCCTAATTCCCTCCGGTGGTCATCTGGTCATTTAGGGCACATTTTTGTGGCTTGATCGTAAGAAAAAAAGGACCAGGTAAAGTCGTCCAAGTGTTCGTCAGGGATGTCCTTTTTTTCCTTTATGGGTCGAGGATGCCTATGTGTTAGGCATGCCCACTGTCCTGCCTTTGCTATGCCTCTGACACGCCCCTGAGAACTTTGGTCGTCCCCACAACGGAAAGCAGTTGGGGACACCCAAAATCGGCTTTCTATTATACTGATTTGGGCGACCCTGTGAGAAGGATGCCCATCTTGCGATTTGTGTCGAAAGATGGGCGTCCTTCTCTTTTGAAAATAAACTTGTAAGGGGATTAACAAAGATAATTGCACATGAAGTCAGAAAGGTGCATGAAAATGATCTCAGCTAGGGTAAGTGTGGATAAGTAAGTCTTGCTACAATATGTGCAGTCCGTGTTACTCCTTGTGTGTACGTAGCTGGCTAAATAGTTGCTTCTTCCACTAAGGTTTGGGAGAACAGCCAAGCTTTCACCTGTTTCCTGAACTAGAGTCTTGCATTTAGTGAAGCCTTTCAGGTAGTGCATGCCAGTGTGTGGAGGCTACTCTAGAGAATGCTCATTAGCGGGTGTCACATAAAACCTTTCTTCTCGAGGGAAATATTTCACAATCTTGTACAATCAATGGTACTAAGCCATGCAGACTACTGCAACGGAATTTATGCGGGATGCATTAAGCCACACTGAGCCCGCAAAGAGGTGGGAAAATGTGGGATACAAATGCAAACAATAAATAAATAAATAAACAACGTACAAAGAAACTCCAGACCACTCAAAACACAGCAGCTAGGCTGATATTTGGTAAACCACGATTCGAAAGTTCCAAACCCCTCCGAGAAAAAATGTACTGGCTTCCAATCAAAGAACGTATCACCTTCAAAATCTGCACCTTGGTCCACAAAATTATCTACGGCCAAGTCCCAGGATACATGACAAACCTCATCGACCTACCAATCAGAAACATAACCAATACATCTCAAAATACCTAAACCTCCACTACCCAAGCTGCAAAGGACTCAAATACAAAGCAACCTACGCATCCAGCTTCTCCTATATAAGCACACAACTATGGAACACATTGCCAAAAGTGGTGAAAACAACCTATGACCACCTAAACTTCAGGAAATCACTAAAAACCTACCTATTCAAACAGGCATACCCCACTGACTCAACATAGATACAGTGGGGGAAATAAGTATTTGATCCCTTGCTGATTTTGTAAGTTTGCCCACTGACAAAGACATGAGCAGCCCATAATTGAAGGGTAGGTTATTGGTAACAGTGAGAGATAGCACATCACAAATTAAATCCGGAAAATCACATTGTGGAAAGTATATGAATTTATTTGCATTCTGCAGAGGGAAATAAGTATTTAATCCCTCTGGCAAACAAGACCTAATACTTGGTGGCAAAACCCTTGTTGGCAAGCACAGCGGTCAGACGTCTTCTGTAGTTGATGATGAGGTTTGCACACATGTCAGGAGGAATTTTGGTCCACTCCTCTTTGCAGATCATCTCTAAATCATTAAGAGTTCTGGGCTGTCGCTTGGCAACTCGCAGCTTCAGCTCCCTCCATAAGTTTTCAATGGGATTAAGGTCTGGTGACTGGCTAGGCCACTCCATGACCCTAATGTGCTTCTTCCTGAGCCACTCCTTTGTTGCCTTGGCTGTATGTTTTGGGTCATTGTCGTGCTGGAAGACCCAGCCACGACCCATTTTTAAGGCCCTGGCGGAGGGAAGGAGGTTGTCACTCAGAATTGTACGGTACATGGCCCCATCCATTCTCCCATTGATGCGGTGAAGTAGTCCTGTGCCCTTAGCAGAGAAACACCCCCAAAACATAACATTTCCACCTCCATGCTTGACAGTGGGGACGGTGTTCTTTGGGTCATAGGCAGCATTTCTCTTCCTCCAAACACGGCGAGTTGAGTTCATGCCAAAGAGCTCAATTTTTGTCTCATCTGACCACAGCACCTTCTCTCAATCACTCTCGGCATCATCCAGGTGTTCACTGGCAAACTTCAGACGGGCCGTCACATGTGCCTTCCGGAGCAGGGGGACCTTGCGGGCACTGCAGGATTGCAATCCGTTATGTCGTAATGTGTTACCAATGGTTTTCGTGGTGACAGTGGTCCCAGCTGCCTTGAGATCATTGACAAGTTCCCCCCTTGTAGTTGTAGGCTGATTTCTAACCTTCCTCATGATCAAGGATACCCCACGAGGTGAGATTTTGCGTGGAGCCCCAGATCTTTGTCGATTGACAGTCATTTTGTACTTCTTCCATTTTCTTACTATGGCACCAACAGTTGTCTCCTTCTCGCCCAGCGTCTTACTGATGGTTTTGTAGCCCATTCCAGCCTTGTGCAGGTGTATGATCTTGTCCCTGACATCCTTAGACAGCTCCTTGCTCTTGGCCATTTTGTAGAGGTTAGAGTCTGACTGATTCACTGAGTCTGTGGACAGGTGTCTTTCATACAGGTGACCATTGCCGACAGCTGTCTGTCATGCAGGTAACGAGTTGATTTGGAGCATCTACCTGGTCTGTAGGGGCCAGATCTCTTACTGGTTGGTGGGGGATCAAATACTTATTTCCCTCTGCAGAATGCAAATAAATTCATATACTTTCCACAATGTGATTTTCCGGATTTAATTTGTGATGTGCTATCTCTCACTGTTACCAATAACCTACCCTTCAATTATGGGCTGCTCATGTCTTTGTCAGTGGGCAAACTTACAAAATCAGCAAGGGATCAAATACTTATTTCCCCCACTGTACCTACACTCTGCAATACAGCAAAACCAAAGATCGAAATGGACACTAACCTTTCTTCCCTTCAATCCCCATTGTACCTGACACACATACACTTTATTTGACCACAATATCACCTTGTATTTGTTTATCTACCGGACTTGGCGAATGCCTTTACAGTACTATGTAAGCCACATTGAGCCTGTAAATAGGTGGGAAAATGTGGGATACAAATGCAACAAATAAATAAATAAATTGTGTGATACCCTTGGGAGAGGGTGTGATTAGGGATGTTCCTTGAGAGGACCTTAGTGCCTTTGGAGGTATATACAAGGAGATCCTGTTTTTCAACTACTCTGGCCTATTTCCTTTAGGGTACTTGAAGATCGCTCCGTGGTGCGCCCGCACCTTGAATATTGTGTGCAATTCTGGTCACCGCATCTCAAAAAAGATATAGTGAAATTAGAAAAGGTACAGAGAAGGGTGACAAAAATGATAAAGGGGATGGGACAACTTCCCTATAAGGAAAGGTTAATGCGGCTAGGGCTCTTCAGCTTGGAGAAAAGACGGCTGAGGGGAGATATGATAAGAGGTCTATAAAATACCGAGTGGAGTGGAATGGGTAGATGTGAATCGCTTGTTCACTCTTTCCAAAAATACTAGGACTAGGGGGCATGCGATGAAGCTACAAAGTAGTAAATTTAAAACGAATTGGAGAAAATGTTTCTTCAATCAATGTGTAATTATACTCTGGAATTCCTTGCCAGAGAATGTGGTAAAAGCAATTAGGTTAGTGGGGTTTAAAAAAGGTTTGGATAGCTTCCTAAAAGAAAAGTCCATAAGCCATTATTAAAATGGACTTGGGGAAAATCCACTGCTTACTTCTAGGATATGCAGCATAAAATGTATTGTACTGTTTTGGGATCTTGCCAGGTACTTGTGACCTGGATTGGCCACTGTTGGTAACAGGATGCTGGGCTTGATGGACCTTCGGTTTGTCCCAGTATGGCAATACTTATGTACTTCCTTGGTATCTTGGAGGAACCAGGCAAGGGACAAGTGTTCTGCTGTACAGAGAGACAATAAGGTGCACAGTGGTCTTGTACAAGCTGACCACACAAAGACATTGTTACATTTATATGGACTAGTTTTATGCTGCCTTTTTCCTGCTACCTGTGAAAGGAACAGGACACCTGACCTAACAGCTTTAATAAATGCTCTTTTCCTTTACCGGCAACTGCTGTGTAGCTGTGTCTTACCTGGGCTCTGGGCCTGCCCTCGTTCATGTTACCACCAGGGGCGTATCTGGACTCGGGCGGTAGGGGGGGCCAGAGCCAGAGGGAGGGGGCACATTTTACCCCCCCCCCCCGGCGCCACCAATACCCCCCCCCCGCCATTTCCGGACCCCCCCCCCCTCGCCACCAATGACACCCTCCCCCGCTGCTGTCACTTACCTTTGCTGGCGGGGGACCCCAACCCCCTGCCAGCCGAGGTCCTCTCTTCCATGCAGGCTGCGCCGCTGCAAGTTTCAATGCTTCCTGTTCTTCTGAGTCTGATGTCCTGCACGTACAACGCGCAGGATGTCAGACTGAATTCCAAATTCTGAGTCTGACGTTCTGTACGTTGTACGTGCAGGACGTCAGACTCAGAAGAACAGGAAGCGTTGAAACTTGCATCCTGCACGGAAGAGAGGACTTCGGCTGGCGGGGGCTTGGGGTCCCCCGCCAGCAAAGATCGGCGACGGGTTGGTGGCGGGCGGGCGGGAGGGGGATGTGGAGAGGGTCTGTGGTAGGGGGGTCCAGGGCGAAATCTGCGGGGGCCCAGGCCCCTGTGGCCCCACGCAGATACGCCCCTGGTTACCACAGAGCAATTACATGTATTTGTTCGTGGGACTCCAGAGAAAGGCAAACACCTTGCAAGATGGCCACAGACTCAAGCATTACATCAGCATACTCAAGAATGTTCATCTGAAAATAAAGCAGCACAAAAATCAATAGATAATCACTGTTTGAAAGCTCATTTTTGAAGAACAATGATGATACAGGACTCTTTCAAAAGTCTCACTGACAGCATTCTTTAAAAAAATTATATGCTTCTTCTGTAAATAATTCTGATTATGTAGCTTTTTGTGTTACTAGCTCCATAGTGTGAAGCACAGAACAGTGAGCGTATGTCGACAACAATTGCCTTCAAATTGATAATGTTCTGCATTCAGAAGAAAGTCAAAATGATGATCATGGCATGCAGAATATTTTTGAGTATTCAATACAGAGAAAGGAAATTATGGTAGATGAAGAAAAGACATTTTTAAAAATAGTTCTCTGACCCATTTAGTCACCTCCTTGGCTAAAACAGATTTCATTGGGAATAATTTTTGTTTCCTAATTGTTACACAAAAATGACCCAGAGATAATATTGTGATGTCTTTAGAATAATAGGCTTTGGGATAGCCATTAATCTGTATAACAGGGCTGCCATTTAGCCACTGAATATTTCTAAAGTAATGGAAATGGAATTAATAGCTGATGCAACAAGATTATTCAAGATTAAACAAAGATGCCGATGGAAAAAACAAGCGAGGTTAGTAAGTTGCATTGTTTATTGTCAATTCTAAAACTTTTAAGACAGGTAGACTAAACATCATCATCCAAAAATAGAAAATGGGATAAGTCCATCAGTGCATCAGGTCCATCAGTGGCATAGAGGGGCATAATCGAACGAAAACGTCTATCTCAATGGGCATTTATCTCCGAGAACGGGTCCGCGAAGGGGCGGACCGAATCGTATTTTCGAAAAAAATAGACGTCCATGTTTTATTCGACAATTTGTGAGCTGGGCGTTTTTGTTTTTCAGTGATAATGGAAAATGAAAGCGCCCGGCTCAAAAACGAATAAATCCAAGGCATTTGTTCGTGGGAGGGGCCAGGAGTCGTAGTGCACTGGTCCCCCTCACATGCCAGGACACCAACCGGGCATCCTAGGGGGCACTTTTACAATAACAAAAAAAAGGTAAAAGAGCTCCCAGGTGGAATAGCACCCTTCCCTTGTGTGTTGAGCCCCCCAAATCCCCCTCAAAACCCACTGCCCACAAGTCTACACCATTACTATAGCCCTAAGGGGTGAAGGGGGGCACCTACATGTGGGTACAGTGGGTTTGGGGGGGTTGGACGACTAAGCATTAAGCAGCACAATTGTAACAGGTAGGGGGGGATGGGCCTGGGTCCACCTGCCTGAAGTCCACTGCACCCCCTAACAACTGCTCCAGGGACCTGCATACTGCTGCCAGGGAGGTGGGTATGACATTTGAGGGTGAAAATAAAAAGTTGTGAAACATCATTTTTTTGTGGTGGGAGGGGGTTAGTGACCACTGGGGGAGTCAGGGGAGGTCATCCCCGATTCCCTCTGGGGGTAATCTGGTCATTTAGGGCACTTTTTGGGGCCTTATTCGTGGAAAAAACAGGGTCCAGGAAAAGTGCCCTAAATTCTAGCTACAAACGCATACTTTTTTTCCATTATCAGCGAAAGGCATCCATCTCTCCTCGGCCGATAACCACGCCCCAGTTCCACCTTCGCCACACCTCCGACACGCCCCCGTCAACTTTGTATGCTTCCGCGATGGAGTGCAGTTGAAAACGTCCAAAATCGGCTTTCCATTATACCGATTTATTCGTTTTTGTGAGATAAACGTCTATCTCCCGATTTGGGTCGAAATCTAGGCGTTTTTCTCTTTCAATTATAAGGTGGATAGTCATGGGGGGCCTTGGGACCCCCCAAACTATGGTACATTGAATGGCTGGTGGGGATGTCCCTGTGACCCGAACCACCCCCAGTGTGTGGAAGTCAGTGGTGTGCTTTCCAGCCGCTGATGCCGGTGCTCCTCATGCATGCTCAGTCTTTGTGCATGAACTGAGAATGAACAAGGCGTGCTGGCATCGGCAGCTGGAAAGCAGACTTCTTTCTACTGGGGGAGGTTCAGGCTCTGGAGCTCTTCAACTGATGGGGCTTCTCGTCAACAAAGACAACATTTTTAATGAGGAGGAGGGAGGGAGAGCAGAGAGAAACAGTTGGCCCCCCAGTCTACCCTGCTGCCTCCTAAAATGGGTTGCTGGCTATGCCCCTGTGGTCCATTGCTCTTAATGGCCTGCTGTTGTGCCTAGAAATCAGTGTGACCCCATTGTAACAGCTCTTCCACACTTCACATGGTAAGCCTTGCTCCCTGAGTCTTTGAAAAGTGCTGGATTCTTAAGGCATCATACCAAAGGGATGTAACCCTTTGCAGGATCCTTGCAGGGCTTTTGTGGCCTTATGCTATCAACGCTGTATAAAGGAAACTTGCTGCTTGGTGTGTTGTCTGTGGGACTTTTTATTAGCAGGATCTATCTTATTTAGCCAGCGTTGGGATAAGGTCATTATAGAAGAAACAAACTCAACGATTCAGGATCACAGAGAAAGAAAATATGGGTAAAACAGATTTTGGGTTAATGAAACGTTTTAACCAATATTGTAAATATTCAAAACCTGGCAGCTTATACCTCCTGGATTTTACCTGTACCAATAGACCCTGGTCAGGAAAATATTAAAAATACTTAGTAAAATGTGCTTATGTCAAATGCATAATCAGTCATGAACAAGCACCTATGATTTGGATCTGCTCTATATCACAGAAACCTACTTTATAGAAAAGGGGGGAATTTTTATTTTATCAGATTTCTGTCTCTTGGCAGAATATTGTCTTTCAATGCAGAATAGGAAGACAGAGAGGGATGGCATTGTGTTACGCCTCGAACCACACCCAGCCAGTCAGGTTTTTAGGATATCCATAATGAGTATGCATGAGACAGATGTGTGTACTGCCTCTATTGTATGCAAACCTCTCTCATGCCTATTCATTGTTTAGATCTTTATTTATTTATTTATTTATTACATTTGTACCTCGCGCTTTCCCACACATGGCAGGCTCAATGCAGCTTACATAGCAACAATATAAATAATTACAAAATTGTAAAAAGAATATAATAGTTTGTGGTAAACGCAAAACTAATGGGGTTAACGGAAAGTAAGTTAAACATAGGAGGAATTGGGTTCAGAAGGAAAAGAGCCGCAGCTAAGGACGCTTGAATTAAAATCAAAAGGTGTATGCAGAGAAAAGATGTTACACTCGGTCTTGATTTATAATGAATTCTTTATTAAACATCTACTATAATAAAACTCACCCTCAACGTTCTGAGGACACTGACGTCAGTGAAGCCAAGCTCTGACTTCCTTCAAAAGGTTCGAAAGTTCGTGGTGGTGAAGCCACCAAAATCGCTCCGGGCCCCGCCCTTGAGGGCGGAGCAATGGCAGAACAACGAAGGGGTTGGCAGGGAGGGAGGCAGGGAGGCGGGGGGTGGGAAATCGCTCTGGGCCCCGCCCTCGAGGGCGGAGCAATGGCAGAACAACGAAGGGGATGGCAGGCAGGGAGGCGGGGGGGTGGGAAATCGCTCCGGGCCCCGCCCTCGCATCAAACGTCATGACGGGGGCGGAGCAATGCCAGAACAACAAAGGGATTGGCCAGGGAGGGAGGGAGGTGGGTGTTGGCGACGAAAACCTTGCTAGCGCCCATTTCATTTGCTCTGAAACGGGCTTCTTTTACTAGTCATATCATATTAGGTAAATATTTTGAATTTTTGTTAAATTGTAATTAAATATGAAAAATGTACTTCGGAATTAAACAATTCAATAAACAACTTTTGTTATATAAGATTGGAAATTAACTTTCCTTGTAACTTGTGTAAATTCAGCTGAATCTGGACATAAACTGTGTTCAAATTCTTTCATAAACTTTTCATTTGAATACAATTTTAACACAATTTTATCTTCCAATCGGTTAAGAAGATTTCCTCAAATAACGATTTTATCTATAAACAACTTTACTTCTTAGTATAAATGATACTGACTTAAGGATTTCTTTTCTTCTTCTCTTTAATATTTCAAATGACTAAAGAATTAAGTTCTGTAACTAGAGTCTTCTCAAATAAGTCACCCTGTTAAGCAGGAGGAGTCTGAGCTGCACTCGGTAAGCAACTGGCAACCAGTGATGGTCCTTGAGAAGGGGTGGGACATGATCATACTTACTAGCGTGGCAAAGAACTCTAAGGGCTGTGTTCTTAGTAACTGTCTGCGAGGTGACAGCATGCATGATATTGTAGTAGTCCAGTTTTGACATGACAAATGACAGAATGAGCACATGAAATGAGTCGTAACTCGTAAGTAAAATATTTATGATGAAGCTGCCAAAGAGTGAAGAAGCAAGATTTAATTAAGGATGAAACTTGCAGGGTGAAAGATAGTTATGTGCCAATTAAGACACCTAAATAACGGAAAGAAGTGACTGGGGTGATAGTACCAAGGAGCGAGAGATCTGAAGATGGATAGTGGTGTTGACCAGTGATCCAACAAGTCATGGTCTTGCTAGGGTTGAAGAACATACCTCGAGAAGTAAGCCTCTTTATTCAGCCTTACGTTATTGGGTCTATCCAGGACACTCCCTATCCTCACGGGTCCTGGCGGGGGTGAAGACCATGTGCTCTGCACAACAACAGTTTTTATTCATTCTTAACGCCACCCCTATATGACATCTCCTATCTATCTAAACCCACAAACATTTTCCTCAACAATTTTCTCATACACCATTCCCCTTGGGGCTGGGCTTCTTTCCAACCCGCCCCTCCCTCCAGTAACTCTGAAGGAGGTGTTGCTCATTAATTTTAGTAATCCTCAATATATTGGGGGATTACACATATATACTAATTTGTAGGGTTATGAATGGCCAAATGAAGAGCAAATTATAATCATTTCTACCACTGCTTGGCAGGTGTGCCAAAGCAGTCCTTGCAACTTTTTGTGGATCATTATGTTCAGGGTCACAAGGCAGACACCTTGTCATTTCCTGCTTCTGCTTTGTTTTCCGGTATGGATGGTCTTCTGCACTGATACTGCTGAAATAAGTACGGGCTGCAATTGTAGTTTAGATACAGTATATCTTACTGGACCCTTGCTGGAATTGTGTGCAGTTCTGGAGATCACGTGTACTAAGGAACTTTGATCAGGTGCAGGAAAACCAAAGGAGGCCCACTTCAACAGTGCATATCAGTACTCTAAAGGGGGGGGGGGGGGGGTTAGGGCCTTAACACGCATTATTTGGCCCTTATGATCTAAAGGGCCCTAACGCCACTTGACAAAAAATATCATGGCAATATTTAAGTCACTGTGAGTTAGGTAACAATGAGGTGCAAAAATATGCAAATATATGTTTTGCATCTCATTACTAAGCAAATACCCTAACACAACTTGAAATGATGCATTAGGGCCCAACAACTACAGAAATATTTCCCTAGCTTTTTGCTGGTGTTGTTTTACTGTCCGGGAGCACTGGGCCACAAAGTCATTGCCCGATGCTTCCAGGCTGCCAGTGAAGGGTCCCCTGAGGTATTTGCCCTACCCCTACAACCCCCTGACACAAGACCCGCCTACCCCCACAAGAACAAGCCCCTCCCCCACACCCCAAAAGGCTACCTTATCTCATTGGTGGCCCAGAGGTTCTGGGGAGGGTCCTCGAGGTCCAGGATGTCATTAGGGGTTCTGGGTTTGTGTTCAGCCAGGAGTGATGCCCAGTGGCTCCTGGCCAGTACTGCGCTGCATTCCAATGGCGCCCCTAGAAGTAGTCTCATGTGATTACCGCTAAGGGGTTATATCCGGGGTGGGGGGGGGGTGGATACTTGGGGGGACCCTGCACTGGCAACCCAAGAGCATTGGGCCATGGTTTTGCAGCCCAATGGTCCCAGGCCACGGGAATAAAGCTGCTTGGGAGGTGGCTTACAAGAGCATTTTTCTCCTGACCCGGGATTCAAAAACCTGCAGTACTGGGATCCCACAGGTTGCTGAATCCCATGGGGCATCAAAGTGCGATAAAGGGTGGTCTTTTACTGCACCTTGATGAATTCCCCCCCTAAGTCATACCTAGAAACTTACATGACTAAAAAGGTTGGGGACGATATTTAGCAGACTCATGACCGTTAATGTTATCTGGATAAATGTTTCTAAATAACCAGATAGGTCCACGGAATATCTGGTTAAAATTAAGTTTTACCACTGGCTGAATATTACTAAACATAACCAGATAATCCTAACTGATTAAGTTTAACCAGCCAGTGAAGGATATCAATGTTTCATCTAGTACAGGACGTCCCCAGTGAATATGACATTTATATTTGTAAGCACTCACGCCAAATATATCTTATGCATATCCATTGTATGACAAGCTGTGTGGGTCCTGAAAGCATGTTTGGAATGCACTGGCCTAATGACTTAACTTTGACACGCTGCTATACAGTAGTTGGACCACTTGTGGCACTATGGAGCAAACATTTCAGCAAAAAGCAGCATTAGAAAGTGGGCAGTAGGGTGACATTTCATTAATATCCCCCTAAAATGTGTATTCCTTTAAAGGGGCATGACGCTTGGAATTTCCCCTTTGCATTACTGTAGCCTGAGCTGTGGGACCATTCAAATCCTTTAATTCCAGATTGGCTACTGCTGTAACAATATCTATGAAGTGGGCATCAATTAATGCTAAAACAGAAAGGAATTCAGAATAAACACGCATTACTGCTTGTCCCTATGACTTTAAGCAGCCTTACAGTAATCCCTCTTTTAATCCTATTAACATGTTCAGATGCTACTTCTCATTTCAAATACTTGCTCTTGACATTTTAAACACATGCAGTTCTACTGTTCTGTCATATCATTTTGGTACAGTATGAAGATTCTGTTTGGGAGAAATTTTTTAGAACAGTTTACACACTTGCAAATTAAAGGGGTCATTTCAAAAGCTATGCACACACATAAAAACAGAGGCCTATGTACAGAAATTGCTACTGTTAAAATTGTCTAGAACATGTGCGGGGGAAATATGGACAAACTCCCTAATTCTATAAAAGTCACCAAAAATTGCACATGCAAATCTGGGTGTGTGCCCAATTTAATTGAATAACAAGCTAATTAGTGCCAATAATTGGCTTTTTAACAAGCAATTATTGGCAGTAATTAGATTTAATTGCAACTAACATGCGCAAATTTAGGCATGGGATTTGTGCCTAAATTTTACATTCCAATTAAAAGAAAAAGGGCATGGAAATGGGATGGTCATGGGCAGAACGGGGACATTCCTAGCATTTCATGTATTGTTATAGAATACAGAGGATACATGCCCAATTTAGGTGTGTACATTTGCTCCCATGTTTCAGTTGGTGCAAATGGCTGCACCTAAAGTTATAAAGAGTCCTGGGTAGAAGCCCAATTCTATAAGCCATGCCTAACTTTAAGCATGGCTTATAAAATAGTGCTTTTTGGTGCCATATATAGAATTCACTCCATAGCTTGTATAGACAACTGTATACTCTAAACTGAGTAGAGGGTGTGCCACAGGAAAGACTGGGGAGGGCTTAGCATTTATGTGGTCGATAAAATGATTTAACCAGCTGGAAATGGCCACTGATTGGTTAAATCGCTTGTTTGGGGTTATCTGCTAATTTTCAGTGGCACTTAGCCTGTTATCGCTGCTGAAAATTAGCTGTTAGCACCCACATAAAAACTGGCTATTTTGAGGTCGTTCTGGGGGTGGAGTTGGCATTTGGCTGGTTAGGCATCGATATTTAGCACTTAGGGGCCCTTTTACCAAGCCGCGGTAGGCTCTATGCGCATGTAGTGTGTGCCCAAATGAGACTACCACCAGGCCAGAACACCCTCCTGGCGGTAATTTCAGATTTGGTGCATGCCCATAACGCGTGGCTGAATTATTTTGTTATTTCTTCCTACTCGTGCCAGTTCCGGTAGTATCGGCACTTGCCGCATGCCGACCGGGCACCGCACATGTAGCACGTGAGCCTTTACTGCTAGATCAATGGGTGGCATTAAGGTCTCAAGCTGGATTTGAGCACGCACTGGTTTCATTTTTACCACGGGCCCTTTTCCTGTCCCAATAAAAAAAAGTCCTTCTTTGTAGATGCAGTAAAAACTGGCCCAGCGCGTACCCAATACACGTGCCTACACTACCGTAGGCCACTTTTTACCGCTGCTTAGTAAAAAGGTCTCTTAACCAGCCAGGGTAACTGAATAAATGGGATTGTAGAAAACACAGTCCTATTTTTATGCAGCAACCCATGGCCAGTTAAGTTCTGAATATCGGCTTAACCGGCCATTTGTTAGACGGTACCAGTGCACTGAATATTTGGGAATAATTGTCTGAAAATGTAGCCCATGCTTACAATTTATACAGTAGGCTAGATTCTATATATCGTGCCAGGGCCGTGCCGATGCGGTAAGCGAGGTAAGCGCCGCAGGGGGGCGCCCACCTCTGGAGGGCGCCGCCGCGGTGCTTACCCTCGCCCCGCGCCGCAAAGGCCTTTAAATATTTCACCTGGGTCGCAGCAGCGTCAGTGAAAGCGCTGCCGACCAGCAAGGGCAGGGCGGTGGGGGCGGTCCGCCCCGAGTGTCATAAAAAAGGGGGGTGCCGCCGCTCCCGCTGCTCTTCTTCCTGGCAGCCCCTCCCCCGCACCAGCCCTTTAAAAATAAATTGCCGACGCGAATAGCGAGCGCAGCACCTCGTGTGCAAGTAAAAGAAGCGGATCCGATCATCTCATTGGGCCTTCCCTCACTGTCCCGCCCTCCTCTGACGCAACTTCCTATTTCCTCTAGGGCGGGACAGTGAAGGAAGGCCCAATGAGATGATCGGATCCGCTTCTTTTACTTGCACACGAGGTGCTGCGCTCCCTATCGCGTCGGCAATTTATTTTTAAAGACCGGGTGGCAGGGAGAAGACGAGGCAGGGTGAGGGTGGGGGACAGATGGGGTGAAGGTGGGGGGGACTCGGATAGCAGAAGGGACTGGGTGGGAGACAGATGGGGTGAGGGGGACTCGGATGGGCAGAAGGGACTGGGTGGGAGACAGATGGGGTGAGGGGGGGGGGCACTTGGATAGCAGAAGGGACTGGGTGGGAGCCAGATGGGGTGAGGGGGACTCGGATGGGCAGAAGGGACTGGGTGGGAGACAGGGTGAGGGTGGGGGGCACTTGGATAGCAGAAGGGACTGGGTGGGAGCCAGATGGGGTGAGGGGGACTCGGATGGGCAGAAGGGACTGGGTGGGAGACAGATGGGGTGGGGGTGAGGGTGGGGGGGCACATGGATAGCAGAAGGGACTGGGTGGGAGACAAATGGGGTGAGGGTGGGGGCACTTGGATAGCAGAAGGGACTGGGTGGGAGACAGATGGGGTGAGGGGGACTCGGATGGGCAGAAGGGACTGGGTGGGAGACAGATGGGGTGAGGGTGGGGGCACTTGGATAGCAGAAGGGACTGGGTGGGAGACAGATGGGGTGAGGGGGACTCGGATGGGCAGAAGGGACTGGGTGGGAGACAGATGGGGTGAGGGGGACTCAGATGGGCAGAAGGGACTGGGTGGGAGACAGATGGGGTGAGGGGGACTCGGATGGGCAGAAGGGACTGGGTGGGAGACAGATGGGGTGAGGGGGACTTGGATGGGCAGAAGGGACTGGGTGGGAGACAGATGGGAGAAGGGGCATGGATCTGGAACTGGGGTCTGAAAAGTGAGCAGGAGGGAGAATGGGGTCATGCCTGGGGCAGAGGTGGATGGGAGAATCAATGGATCTGGAACTAGGGGCAGCCGCAGGTGGGAACTGGGAGCCGAAAAGAGGGGGCATTGAGAGAGGGGGGATAGATCCTGGATGGAATGGGGAGTGAGAGGGAGGGCAGACCCTGAATGGATGGGAGGGGGAAAGAGAGAGGGCAAATGGTGAATCGAAGGAGCAGAGAGAAAGGGCAGACAGTGGATAGAAGGGAGTGAAAGAGCAGACAGTGGATGGAAGGGGCAGAGATAGAGGGCAAATGCTGGAGGGAAAGGAGAGAGAGAGGGCAGATGGTGGATGGAAGGGGGAGAGAGAGATGGCAGACTGGGGCAGATGGTGGATGGAAGGAGCAGAAATAGAGGGCAGATGTGGATGGAAGGAACATTAGAGAGGGCAGACACTGGATGGCAGAGAGAGAGCGAAGACAGATGCTGGATGGAAGGAAGACGGTGAAAAGAAGATGAGGAAAGCAGAAACCAAAGACAACAAACTGTAAATATATATTTTTATTATTTTGCTTTAGGATATAGTATTTTAGCTGTGTTAATAAATGTTTATAAATAGAACATGTAAATAAGGTAATCTTTTTATTGGACTAATTTTAATACATTTTGACTTAACTTTCAGAGAACAAAACCCCCTTCCTCAGATCAGGATAGGATACTGTAACAGCACTATACTGTATTGACCTGAGGAAGGAGATTTTGGCCTCTGGAAGTTAAATGTATTAGTCCAATAAAATGGTATTATTTTATTTTCTGTATTTGTTTTATTTCTATTTGTTAATTTGTAAAGTGGTGATTGGTATTTGTTAGTTTTTTCAAATTTACATCTGCTGTCTTTATATTTTGCACAGTACTAGGAGACATTTTCTGTTTCTGTGGCGTTGCATTGTATGCAGAGTCTGGCATTGGGGGTTCAGTTTAATTTTTGTCTAAATAGAAAGTTTATGATTACTTATTCTATAGTGGATTAGGGTGTATCTGTGTTTGTGAAAAAGACATGGCTTTCAGTTGGCATTGACTGTGCAGGATCGACGATCTGTACTATTCTGTCTGGTTTCGTTTTACAATAGGTGAATTGATGTTCTAGTGCTCACTGTAGTGCTTAAGATGCTTTCCTTTTCCTTGTGTGACTCATAGAAACGACTGCTTATGGTATGGTAAAATTGCTCTATAGGTCGTGTTTTGTATTCTCGGTATGCCTAGTACTGGATTTGGGGGGGGGGGGGGTGTTAAAAAAATGACCGGCCCCGGGTGTCAACTACCCTAGCTACGCCACTGCTGCCGACGTCTCCCTTCCCTTGCACTCGTTGGTTCCCTCAGTGTCCCGCCTTCTTCTGACGTCAGAAGAAGGCGGACACTGATGGAACCAAGAGCGCAAAGGGAAGGGAGATGTCGGCAGCGCTCCGCTTTCACTGACGCTGCTGCGACCAGAAGTAAAAGATTTAAAGGCCCCAGGGCGCAGAGGGAAGGGCAGAGAGGCATGGATGGGAGGGCAGAGAGGCATCGATGGGAGGGCAGGGCCCAGGGAGAGGACAAATTGCTGGAAGGGGAGGGGAGAGAGGATTGCTGGCTATGGATGGAGGAGGGAAGGGCAGAGAGGGACAAGGATGGACATGGGGGCCCAGGGAGAGGACAAATTGCTGGAAATGGAGGGGAGGGGAGAGAGGAGGATTGCTGGCTATGGATGGAGGAGGGAAGGGCAGAGAGGGACAAGAATGGACATGGATGGGAGGGCAGGACCCAGGGAGAGAGGAGAAATTGCTGGAAATGGATATAGAGCAAGAAATGAAGAAGAAAGGAGAAAAGTAAAGAAATAAATGGAAAGGAAGCCCTGGAAATGGAGTTAAGAGGACAGATAGCAGCAGAATCAGATACTGGACCAGCATGATTGAAAAAAGAAAGTCACCAGACAACAAAGGTAGAAAAAAATCATTTTATTTTCATTTTAGCATTTGGAATATGTCCACTTTGAGAATTTACATCTGCTATCTTATTTTGCAATGTATACCAATTTGTTTCTAAGAATATTGCTGACAATTCCTTTCAGTGTGGCAAGTGGTGAGCGATCATTTTCATGGGGGGGGGGGGGCGTGATCATTTTCACGGGGGGGGGGGGGGCGCCAATTGATAGTCTGCAGGGGGGCGCCAGAGACCCTAGGCACGGCCCTGTATCGTGCCATAAAAATTGGCACCGTAAAAAAATACGCCTAGGTGTATTCTATAAACTACGCCTAAAGTTAGGCATGGTTTATAGAATATACCTAGTGCCTGACCATAAGTACATAAGTAATGCCATAGTGGGATAGACCAAAGGTCCATCAAGCCCAGCATCCTGTTTCCAACAGTGGCCAATCCAGGTCACAAATACCTGGCAAGATCCCCCCCAAAAGTACAAAACATTTTATGATGCTTAACCCAGAAATATTTTTCCCAAGTCCAATTTAATAATGGTCCATGGACTTTTCCTTTAGGAAGCCGTCCAAACCTTTTTAAAACTCTGCTAAGCTAACCGCCTTTACCACATTTTCTGGCAACGAATTCTAGAGTTGAATTGCATGTTGAGAGAAGAAACGTTTTCTCTGATTTGTTTTAAATTTACTACTTTGTAGCTTCATCGCATGCCCCATAGTCCTAGTAGTTTTGGAAAGTGTAAACAGAAGCTTCATGTCTACCCATTCCACTCCACTCATTATTTTATAGACCTCTATCATATCTCCCCTCAGCCGTCTTTTCTCCAAGCTGAAAAGCCCTAGCCGCTTTAGCCTTTCCTCATAGGGAAGTCATCCCATCCCCTTTATCATTTTTGTCGCCTTTCTCGCGTGACTATATTTAGTTGCGGGTATTTACACCAAGTAAAACTTAGTGTAAATGCTGATGACTAAGGTAGGCACAGACCAGGTGTATTCTATAACAGCTTGCATAGATTTTTGAACCACCCACTCCATGCCCATGGCCATACCCCATTTTCAGTTTTGCGTCTTAGAATTTACGCACATCACTTTACAGCAGAAACTCCCTTATATGGCATGAAGCCCAACCCAATCCATCCCAGGAAGTACTGGGCAGGGCTGGGTGCCGCCATTTTGCAGGCTGCAATGATGGAAGAGGAGGGAGGCCATCTCCTTCCTCCAACTTAAGGTAGGGGGTGGGGGGATTGACCATGGCCCACTGGGCTACCAGGGACATCTCAGGAATGCGGGGGGGGGGGGGGGGTTAGAGGGGCTGGATACCCCTCGGATCTCCAGCCCCCCCAAACTTGTGTTGGGGGGTAGGGGGACCGGAGGTCCGCTGGACCTCTGGCCCCCTGTCGCTGGGGACGGGTTGTCGGTCGCCCACTGGGCCACCAGGGACATCCAACCTGTCAGGGGGGGGACCGGAGGTCTGCCGGACCTCCAGCCCCCATTGCTGTGTGTGTGTGGGGGGGGGGGGTCGGTCAGGTCGGCTTGGCTCGGGGTTCCTGTGGGTGCTTTTGCACTGGGGGAAATGGGGGCCTGCTAGCATGCAAATGCAGGCTGGACAGGGCTCACCATTCCTCCCCAAAGGTCTACAAACCCTAACGCCAGCTCCGAGCTGACTTTGGGTTTGCTGTGGCCAGTGAGCCAATCTTTGGTTTGCTGGTCGCTGATCATTGGGGATGAATAGGTTTAGCATGCATTTGCATGTGATTTGTGCTAAGAGCCCTGTTTTGCATGCATTTGCATGCTAGTTGCGTTCAGAGCCTGCGAGCGTGTTGTTTCACCCGCTTGGGGGCTCTGATCATGGGGCGTTAGCGCTATATTAGCACCTGCGTTTGCTAACAGCCTCTAGTGCCTGCGTTTGCTTCTGATCACCAGCCCATGAATGCACAAAAGAAGCCAGGAAACTTAAGATACTAAGGGGTCCTATTACTAAGCTGCGGGGAAAAGCGCCCTGCGCTGGTGGTAAGGGCCAATTTACCTGACATGCCAGGGCCCTTTTGCTTGCAGCCAGTAAACCTGAAAAAAAAATGGCCATGCGGTGAGATAACTCTCATCTCGTGGCCATGCGGCAGGGAGCCTTTACCACCACCCATTAAGGTGGCAATAGGGGCTCTGGTGCTAACCCGGTAGTAGCCAGAGAAACACCACACAAAGTGTGGAGGTGCACTTAATCCCCATGAGACAAATAGGAGGGAACAGAGAAAGGGTGGGAAAGATAGGCTCTATCCAAACAATGGGGGAGACGTATAATATAATTAAACAATGATATTTATTGCAAATGGTTGACTCAACACAGCCTCTGGACATTTATATACGTAAATCATCATACATTGTTTTGCTGTCTATTGCATATATGAAAATCATACATGGAAAGTATACCACAATTTACATGATTTTTTATACATATTCTTTTATGGTTTCTTTTATATGCAATTGTTTTTGTATTATTCATGTATTCATTTACCTTGCAACACCATTTTAATGTCATTTGATACTTTTAGACACTAATTGATATTATTTGACATTATTTATCTTTATTTTTTATTGATTTGAATATGCTATGTTTTTGTACTTATGATATTTTATGTATGTTTATCTGTTTTTATTCATATATGCTTTATTTGTGTATTTGAGATGTGTATTTGAGATTTAATATATATACACATAGATATATTTCTTTTGTTCGCAATATTTATGTTTTATATCTGTTATTATATTTGTTTTTATAGACTCCTGAAGAAGGCGCTACGGCTTTCTCTGCTAACCTGTTGGTAACCAGGCAGCACGCGGCGATGTCTGATTACTGCCGGGTTACTGCCACACTAGCCATTTCCGGGGGTTTTCTTTTTCTCCCAGAAATGGCGCATGCTTTGGGGCGGGACTACAGCCAGCATCCGGAAAGAGGGAGCAGTTAGCCCGCGTTGGGTTTACTGTTGCTCTGTAAAAGGGCCCCTAAATAACAGATGTACATGTATTACTAAGGGGAAAACACACACACATGAGCTGGGTGTCTGTTCTAAAATTACCCTTGAGGTACTGTCTCCAAATGGGTTAATTGTGTACAAAGAACAAATGAGCAGCAGATGATGCCATAGGCGCAAACCAATTTATTAACAGGTAGGTATAAAAGAGTGGTGTAAAACACAGACATCAAATTACTCTGTCAGTTGTCTAGCAGCATGGCATGTTTTGGCCCGCAGAAAGTGCCTTCATCAGGGCAATTTAAACAATTCATTAAACCAGGACAATGTACATATACACCACCTGAAGGGAAGGGACATAAAAATGAAATTACATAGCATGTCGATCAGTGGCGTAGCTACGTGGGGACTGAGAGGGCCCGGGCCCCCGTAGATTTGGCCCTGGCCCCCTGCCCCATGATCCCCTTCAACCCCCCCTCCCGCCACCAACTCTCCCCCGCCGTCACCGCCCGCCCCGTCGCCGTAAATGATACCTTTTTTTGAAGAGAGACTTCCTTCGGTGCTCGAGTAGCGCCTTTCTTCAACGAAGTTCCGGCGATCAGGTATCATTTACGGCGACGGGGCGGGCGGCGACGGCTGGGGAGAGTTGGTGGCGGGAGGGGGGTTGAAGGGGATCGTGGGCAGGCCGGCAGGGGGGGTCCGATGTGGTGGCAGCGGCGGCGGCGGCTCAGGGGGGGGCGGCTAAACAGTGCCCCCCCACCTCGGGCTCTGGCCCCCCCTCCTGGCGAGGTCTGGCTACGCTCAGAGCTGGTTGATGTGGCGTATCTAGATTTTCAGAAAGCTTTTGACAAAATTCCTCCTGAGAGATTCCTGAGAAAATTAAAGAGTCATGGGAAAGGAGGCAACGTTCTGTTGTTGATTAGGAATTCATATTACTTTAAAAGGAGTGAAGCCTGTGAAAACTGGGATTACTTTAATCAGTGGGATCTGAATTAGAGACTTAAGTATATGTATTGTTAAATAACTTCTGGTTTTTAAAAGAGAGAGAATGTAATCAGATGTATTATTTCTAATATTGGACAATAAGTATGTTTTTCACTGAAATGATTTGACTATACACCATATTGGCCTTGAAGAAGCCAACCAGATGATCAATGTGGAATAATGAATTAGATGAGTAATATCTGGGGATAATCAGGTTAATACCACGTTTTTTTTCTGTTTACTGTTTAATTGATCTCCTTGTCTTGTTTCACTCTCCCTATTTAGTGGTCTAAGGAAGACAACAGAATTAACTGATTGAAATAATTCCTATATATTACTTTCTCTGTATTTCCAGCAAGTTGTTTTATCGCTTGTAAAAATTTAAATGGTTATAAAGAAAAAAGAAAAAGGAATTCATTATTGGACAGAAAACAAAGGGTAGGGATACATGGCCATTTTTCTCAATGAAGGAGGGTGAAAAGTGGAGTGCCATAGGGATCTGTACTGGGGCAAGTGCTATTTTTACATATTTATAAATTATCTGGAAATTGGAACAAGTGAAGTCATTAAATTTGCAGATGGCACAAAACAATTTAAAGTTGTTTGAAAAAACATGTGCACTGTGAAAAATTGCAGGGAGGCCTTTGAAAATTGGAAGACTGGGCATCCAACTGGCAGATGAAATTTAATGTTGACAAATGCAAAGTGATGCACATTGGGAAGAATAATCCAAATCGTAGTTATCTGATACTAGGGTCCGCCTTGGGAGTCATCACCTAAGAAAAAGATCTAGGTGTCATCGTAGCAGTTCGCTGAAATCTTATGCCCAGTATGTGGTGGCGGCCAAAAAAAGCAAACAGGATACTAGGAATTATTAGGAAAGGGATGGTAAATAAGACCAAGAATATTATAATGCCTCTCTATCGCTCCATGGTGCAACCTCACCTTTAGTATTGCATTCAGTTCTGGTTGCCATATCTCAAAAAAGATATGGCGGAATTAGAAAAGGTCAAAGAAGAGCGACCAAAATGATAAAGGAGATGGAACTCTTCATAAGAGAAAAGACTAAAGAGCATAGGGCTCTTCAGTTGGAAAACACTTGTTTCTTTCAAGTTGATTCCTATATTGTGTATTTGTATTTTATCGAACCGGAGCCTGCCTCTCCGGTATTGTGTAAGCCACATCGAGCCGGCATCTAAGTGGGAAAATGTGGGATATAAATGTGTTAAATAAATAAATAACAGAGACGGCTGAGGGGGGATATGATTGAGGTCTACAAAATCCTGAGTGGTTTAGAACGAGTAGAAGTGAATTGATTTTTTACTCTTTCAAAAAGTACAAAGTACATAAGTGTTGCTATACTGGGACAGACCGAAGGTCCATCAAGTCCAACATCCTGTTTCCAACAGTGGTCAATCCGGGTTTCAAGTGCCTGGCACGATCCCAAAACAGTACAATATATTTTATACTGCTTATCCTAGAAATAAGCAGTGGATTTTCCCCAAGTCCATTTTAATACTGGCTTATGGACTTTTCTTTTAGGAAGCTATCCAAACCTATTTTAAACCCTGCTAAACTAACTGCTTTAACTACATTCTCTGGCAACGAATTCCAGAGTTTAATTACATGTTAACTGAAGAAATATTTTCTCTGATTTGCTTTAAATTTACTACTTTGTAGCTTCATTGCGTGCCCCCTAGTCCTAGTATTTTTGGAAAGAGTAAACAAGTGATTCCACTGCACTCATTATTTTATAGTTTTCTGCCATAGCAGGAAATATTTTTTTTCACTCAAATTGTTAAGCTCTGGAACTTGTTGCCAGAGGATGTGGTAACAGCAGTTAGCATATCTGGATTTAAAAAAAGGTTTGGACAAGTTCCTAGAGGACATTTTCAGCGCTAATTCATTTTTTTTGCGTCATATATAGAATCTAGCCCTAAGTGGCTAGCAAAGGGATATTGTGTGACCCCTTATAGCCTAAAAAATGGGTAGAGGTAAATGCTCATGTGTTAATTTTTAAAAATGGCTGTGACATTAGTGCACGGCCACTAATACAAAAAATAGAAAATCGGCCATTTTACAGTCACCTTAAAATTGGCCTTAGTGTGCAGAAAAAAACCTGTGTAAGAGTTGCACTAAGGCCACTTTTTGCTGCAGCTTAGTAAAAACACTCCGAACTTCAATGCAGTCTTTTGAAAATTTAGCCCACAATCATATATTTATTTGAACTCCTCTGATGGATATCATCTTCATTTTTACATATCTTCTTTGATGTGCTCATGTCATTTCCCATTCTGGTTTTATTGTAAAAAAAAAAATCTCAAAAAGCTTAAAGTAAAAAAAAGAAAAAAAAAATCAAAGTTCTATTAAAAAAAATGTTCCTTTCAGCATTAACTAATTTAAAGTCAACTGGATTACAAATGACCTTGTCCCTTTCATCTACTTACTTCTTCTGATTGCTCAAGTCTGCTGGCATTTAAAGATTACATTATTCCTCCCTTTTCAGGCAGATAAAGAGATTTGACCTTTTGTAGGTAAAATGGAATCATGAGCTTTCACTATATTTCGTGATGTCTGAGGCTGTTTATCTTCCCATATGGAGAACTTCCACTTTTCCATCAGTGCCTGGGTCTGTGAGATAGATCGCTCCTATCTGATTTGTTCTCCCCTGAGGTAAGGTGCCGAAATAAAGGTTTATTAATAGCACAAAACTATCAGTGAATATGAGGGCTGAGATAAATATTAGAGTTTGCTATCTTAGTATGGATTTCTTCCCAGTAAGAATTGAAACTCATGGAATGGCTCATCTAGGGGGTGCCAAGAGTACTAAGCATGCCAAATAAAAATTTTCTGTTTAGCGTTTATTAAAGCTGGTTCAGGAATAGCTTAGCCGCTAAATCTTTCTGTTCAGTGTTTGATTCCCACTCACCCCAGCTCAATCTTTGATTTATAGACCATTGAGCCAATTTAGATAATAGAAGGGAAATTTTTCATCTGAAGCCTTAATTGGGAATCTTCATTATCAGCCCTTAGGAATAGATTTGTTCTAGGTACTTACAGTTTATCTTGAAGCAAACATATAGCATACAATATACCAATAAGCTTAAGAGAATTTATATTAGTTTAGGTATCCCTAAACCCTTTGCAAACTCAGCAATACTCGGATGCAGACAGCAGTCCAACAAGAGATGGAGCTATCCCATGTTTTGCGGAAAGTGCCACAGGTATAATGATCTCCAATTAGAGAGAGAGATTGTACATATGCACTTGGTGTAAAGAGCTCCTAGTTCTCAGGCAACGAGTCTGGTCTTTGGAAGATAAAGTAGCAGACTTGGAAGAGCTGAGGCAGTCAGAAGTAAATAGAGGAAACCTTCGGGGATGCTGGCAGCCTGTTTAGTTTCATAGAAGAGAAAGGCCACATGAATGGACAGCATCAACTTGGAGTGGCAGGAAATGATTCTCTAGACACTGCCAACAAATTGATGCAATATACTCTCGAACCAAGGATATTTCTCCAGGTACATGTGCCCAGAAGGAAAGAGTTAGGACAACCATTATAGGTGGTAGCAATTCAATCATTAGGTATGTAGATAGCTGGATGTGGATGTGAGATCAGTTGGCAACTTGCCTGTCTGGTGCATAGGTGGTAGATCTCACGTTAACTAGGTAAGAATTTAGACAATCCTGGGAAGGAGCTGGTTATCTTGGTACATGTGAGATATTAAACTCCTCTGTCCCTCCTCTCTTCCAGCGCACACATGTTGAGGTTCATAAGCCTGTCCCTACATGTTTTACGTTCAAGACCGCTTACTAATTTTGTAGCCACCTGACTCCATCCTGTTTATATCTTTTTGAAACCGAGCATGCGCAGCGTGAGAGAAAAAGCAGCCGTAGTGGAAGGCAATGTGGCAGAGCAAAGAGAAGTGCTGGAGGAAGACCTCTTCTGCTGGCAGGACTCGGGATCCCCGCCAGCCAAGGTAGTTGCAGTTCTGGCGGGTGGGTGGGAGCGGCGGCAGTGGCGGTGATCCTGTGGGGAGCGGCAGCGATGCCCCGGGCCCAGTGTTGTTGACCCTACCCAATGAACTGGCGGAACTATTGTTGGTAATATGTAAATAATCTTTAAAATCGAGCGTGGTACCGGAAGATTGAAGGGTAGCCCATGTAACGCCTAAATTTTAAAAAGGTTCCAGAGAGGATCTGGGAAATTATAGACCGGTGAGCCTGACGTCGGTGCCGGGCAGGGGGAAATTACCACCTAGGTCAATTCAAAGCCAAACATTTCCCACTGCTCCAGGGAGGACAATTTTCACTCTTTACAATTTGCATAGGTGTGGCATCTATATCCTTTGCTTTCCCTTTCCAGACATGCAGCTTGTTTGGGGGGCAATGCCCCTACACCCTTACAAACTACACCCAAGTTGGATGTACAAGTTTATGCAAGCAATACAAGGGGGTGAGTATCCCGCATGAGCTGATAGCTGCCCTGGCCTATGTTGCCCTGATGGTATACACTTATCTGATATAGGCTTGGACACATTCAATACTGACATCTAGGATGCTGTGGACAGGTTGTTGATTAAAGATGGAGGTGCTACTTAGTGGGGAACCTGCAACAAGTGAGGTAGAGGGAGGTAGTCAAGGGATACAGGGATTGCATGAGGGCCATTGACTACACAGGAAAAATTAATGACATGACATCCCTTGGAGTAGGGGCACTTGTGGGCAGGGCAAAGTAAGGGTAGTCACCCATCTTCTATGGATCGGGGGCCCAATTGTCCAAGCTCAACAGACGCTTAGTGGAAAGCTGCCATGCACCCCCCCCCCCCCGGACTTGGATAGTTGGGGAAAGGGTGGAAGAGGTAGCGAGCAAATGATGGAACTGGGTGAGCTTTAATACAGCAGTTCGGGCAAAGAAACGTGAAATAGAAAGGTAACCTGCTTTAATGGTAGGAACTACATGATCCCCAATCACTTAATTAAGCAAGTGGTAGTCCAGCCTCAGAATAGCAATGCCCCCCCCCCTACATAGTCAGCTACAAGTGTTAGCAAGTTAAGGGCATACACATTAAAATGTTATGGTTAGCTATTTTAATTTTAGAATGACTGTGTTGTAACTGTACTATGGCCATTGTTAATAAATTCTATTATTTTGAAAGAACTATGTCTCCTTGGCTTTTGGGTCACGGGGCAAGAAAAGTACAGTCAGCACTTACACTATTTGAGGCCACAGTGGACAGACTAAATGGATTATTTACTTACATCTTTGCTGAGGAATATGTAAGAGAACTAAACATGCCAGAAATGGTATTTAATAGTGACAACTTGGAGGTACTGAAATAAATTTCAGTGAGCCTAGAAGATCTAATAAGTCAAACTGACAAACTACAGATCAGCAAATCAGCTAGCCCAGATGGCATAATCCTCAGAGCATTGAAAGAACTAAAAAAATGAGACCACAGATCTATTAGTAGTGTTTAATCTATGATTAAAAATCATCTATAATACCTAAAGATTTGGGGGGGGGGGGGTGGACAACACAATGCCAACTTTTAAAAAATGCTTTTGGGGTGATCTGGGAAACTACAGAGTGGTGAGCCTGTTGCAAGCACTGGGCAAAATAGTTGATAGCTGAAACTTATAAAGAACAAAAGTACTGAATACATAGGAGCCCTTTTACCATGCTGCAGTAAAAGGGGCCCTGCGGTAGCGTCAGCAAGTGGATATGCCGTGTGCCAAAGCCCCTTTTTCTGCAGCAGGTATTTTCTTTAAAAAAAAAAGGAAATGGCTGTGTGGTTAAGTACACACTTGCTATGCGGCCATTTCCTGGGGGAGCCCTTACCGTCTCCTATTTAGGAGGCGGTAAGGGCTCCGGCACGAAGCTGATGCTGCCCGATTACCAACAGGTAAGCCCCCAGGGCCATAAAAAATATAATTTTTTTCACGCCGGAAATGGCGCATGATGGGGCAGCACTCCCACTGGCTCCTGTGGTAGTGCCAGATTGGCGCGCGGCAAGCCCGCAGTAGGCTTGCTGCGCTTTTATAAAAGGAGCCCATAATTAGGCATGGTTTAACGGGAAGGTATGTATAAACATGTGAACAAAGGTAAGCCAGTTGATATAATGCATCTGGATTATCAGAAATCATTTAACGAAGTATCCTGAAGAAATTAAAAAGCCATAGGATATGAGGCAGTGTGGACTTGAAACTGGTTAAAAAAAGATAGAAAATAGAAAGTAAGGTTAAATGGCTAATTTTCTCATTGGAGAAAAATAAATAGTACAGATCCCTTGGAGGACTGGTGCTTTTTAACATTTTTATAAATGATCTGGAGGTGGAAACAATGAGCGAGCATGAAATCTGCAGATGATATCACATGGGGATTGTGAAAAATTGCAGCAGGACCTTGCAAGATTGAGAGAGAGGGTATCTAAATAGAAGATGAAATTGATGCGATACACATAGGAAAGAATAACCCAAACTAGAGCTACAAGATGCTAGGTTTCACAGTAGGAGTCACCACACACAGGAAAAGAATCTAGGCATCACTGTGGACATTACATTGAAATCTTCTGCTCACTGTGATGGGGGCAGCCATGAAAGCAAACGGAAATGTTGGAAATTATTAGGAAAGGAAAAGAGAATAAAAGTAAGTATTACCTCTGGAGGTGGTGGAGATGAAAACGGTAACGGAATTCAAACATGCGTGGGATAAACATAAAGGAATCCTGTGCAGAAGAAAGGGATCCTCAGGAGCTTAGCCTAGAATGGGTGGCAGAGCTGGTGGTTGGGAGGCGGGGCTAGTGTGGGCAGACATATACGGTCTGTGCTGGGGCTGGTGGTTGGGAGGCGGGACTAGTGCTGGGCAGACTTATACGGTCTGTGCCGGGGCTGGTGGTTGGGCGGCGGGGATAGTGCTGGGCAGACTTATACGGTCTGTGCCAGAGCCGGTGGTGGGTGGCAGGGATAGTGCTGGGCAGACTTATATGGTCTGTGCCAGAGCTGGTGGTTGGGAGGCGGGGTTGGTGGTTGGGAGGCGGGGATAGTGCTGGGCAGGCTTATACGGTCTGTGCCAGAGACGGTGGTGGGTGGCAGGGATAGTGCTGGGCAGACTTATACGGTCTGTGCCAGAGCTGGTGGTTGGGAGGCGGGGTTGGTGGTTGGGAGGCGGGGATAGTGCTGGGCAGGCTTATACGGTCTGTGCCAGAGCCGGTGGTGGGTGGCAGGGATAGGGCTGGCCAGACTTATACTGTCTGTGCACTGAAGAGGACAGTACTAATAAAAAAAGTAGCACATATGAATTTATCTTCTTGGGCAGACTGGATGGACCGTGCAGGTCTTTTTCTGCCGTCATCTACTATGTTACTATGTATCACTCCATGGGGCAACTGCACCTCGAGTATTCCCTGGGATTCTATATATCGCGCCCAGTGCATTTTGTCTAGCAAAAAAGGTGCCGGTACTCAAATGCCAGGCCACCCTTCAGGGGTGGAGTGATCATTGAGGGACCCACCCTACAATAGCCAGGACCCCTGCAACCAGTCATAGAATCTACGACAAGGCAGAATTTGTATGTAGAACATGAGCTCTTTCATTAAAATACGAGAACCATGGGTCAAGTTTAGCAGACAGTGGAAAAGGTGCTGGTACTCAGTACCCCCAAGTACCCCCTCAAAAAAAGCCCTGATCGCGCCTTAATTTCCACGTGGAAATTGAAGCATATTCTATAATAATGCGTATAACTTAATTGTTTAACTAGTTAATCAGCACTGTTAATTGGATGTTAACAAGCAATTAGCAGTAATTAGCATTCATTTAAGATTTACATGCACAACTCACTAAGCATATTCTTTAACGTGCTGCGTGTAAATAATAAGTTGTATAGTTGAAAAGAGTCGTGATCACAGGTGGGGCTTGGGCATTTCTAAAATCTAAGTATGTTGTTATGGAACACAGCCGCTCTGGGGGGAGGATTCTATTTATGGCGCCTAAAAATCTGTGCGGAAAACATTTCCACCTAAGTGTATTCTATAAGCAGCACCTATAGAATATAGAAGCATGCGTTTAAAGGAATCCTGAGCAGAAGGAATGGATCCTCAGAAGCTTAGCCGAGATTGGGAGGTGGGGCTGGTGTTTGGGTGGTGGGGCTAGTTCTGGGCAAGACTTCTACGGTCTGTGTCCTGAAAATGGCAGATACAAATCAAGGTAAGGTATACACAAGAGTAGCACATATGAGTTTATCTTGTTGGGCAGACTAGATGGACCGTGCAGGTCTTTTTCTGCCGTCATCTACTATGTAACCTAGATTTAAGTGCGGTATATAGTATATGCGTAGTTGGTATCTCAGCACCTAAAACTATGCATTTCCATTTACACCAATGAAAACATGGTGTAAACCCAAGCACATAGATTTAGGTGCACTGAGCTATAGTCTATAATTACACGTGTAAATTTTGGAACGCCCACAAAATGCCCATTTTCCCTATAACCACACCTCTTTTTGCATGCAAGCATTAAAGTTTAGGTGCAGTGTATTACAGAATACACTTAGGGCACTGTTTACTAAGCAGCGTTATAGGCGCATTAATGTTTTTAATGCACGCTAACCATGTACGCACATTAACCATGTACATGCCTACAATATCCCTATAGGCACCTACATGGTTAGCGCACGCGCTAAGTGTAGGCGCGCTAAAAACACTAAAGTACTAAGTAGTAAACAGGGCCCTTAGCGATTTGTGTGCATAAATTCTAATTATTGTCAGTGCTCATTATTGCTTGTTGAGTGCTGTTAACAATGCTGATTGGCTTAAGCCAATTAAGTTACGTGCGCAGTTATAAAATCCACTTGGCCACAACTAAATTTGGTCACGTGGAGAGGCGCTCGGCCTAATTCTATATACCATGTGGAAATTTATTTAAGCCTATTCTATAAAATTTAGGCATACTATACAGAATACGCCTAGGCATATTTTTTTCCGCATGGAATTCTCAGGTGCCATAAATAGAATGTAGCCCATTGCGTGCAAGTCTGGTTGGCACATCTCAACAAAGATATAGTGGAATTAGAAAAGATACAGGAAGATGATAAAAGGATGGAACAGCACTCCTTTGATGAAAGGCTAAAGAGATTAAGGCTCTTCAGCTAAGAGAAGAGATGGCAGAGGGGGAGATATGAGGTCTATAAAATAATAAGTGGAGTGGAACGGGTAAATGTGAATCAACTGTTTACTCTTTCAAAAAGTACAAAGACTAGGGATATACTAGGAAAATACCAATTAGTACATTTAAAACAAAATAGAGAAAATATATTTTCATTTAACTCAGAGTTAAGCTTTGGAACTCTTTACTAGAGGATGTTGTAAAAACAATTAGCATAACTGAGTTTTAAAAAGTATGGACAAGTTCCTGGAGAAAATGTCAACACACTGTTATTAAGGTAGACGGGAGGAAAGTCACTGGCCGTCCTTGGGGGTAAGTAGCATGGAATCTTTGTATTATCTTCAGAGATCAGAGGAACAGTGTAGATGTTTATGATGTGGTAAAGGGTATGATACATACCTGTAGCAGTTGTTCTCCGAGGACAGCAGGCTGATTGTTCTCACGACTGGGTGACGTCCGCGGCAGCCCCCACCAACCGGAAAGAAGCTTCGCGGGACGGTCGGCACGCAGGGCACGCCCACCGCGCATGCGCGGCCGTCTTCCCGCCCGTGCGCGACCGCTCCCGCCAGTTGAATGACTAGCAAAAAGATGAAACACAACTCCAAAGGGGAGGAGGGAGGGTAGGTGAGAACAATCAGCCTGCTGTCCTCGGAGAACAACTGCTACAGGTATGTATCATACCCTTTCTCCGAGGACAAGCAGGCTGCTTGTTCTCACGACTGGGGTATCCCTAGCTCTCAGGCTCACTCAAAACAAGAACCCAGGTCAATGGAACCTCGCAACGGCGAGGGTATAACAGAGATTGACCTACGAAGAACAACTAACTGAGAGTGCAGCCTGACCAGAATAAATTCGGGTCCTGGAGGGTGGAGTTGGATTACACCCCAAACAGATTCTGCAGCACCGACTGCCCGAACCGACTGTCGCGTCGGGTATCCTGCTGGAGGCAGTAATGAGATGTGAATGTGTGGACAGATGACCACGTCGCAGCCTTGCAGATCTCTTCAATAGTGGCTGACTTCAAGTGGGCCACCGACGCTGCCATGGCTCTGACACTATGAGCCGTGACATGACCCTCAAGAGTCAGCCCAGCCTGGACGTAAGTGAAGGAAATGCAATCTGCTAGCCAATTGGAGATGGTGCGTTTCCCGACAGCGACCCCTAGCCTGTTAGGGTCGAAAGAAATAAACAATTGGGCGGACTGTCTGTTGGGCTGTGTCCGCTCCAAGTAGAAGGCCAATGCTCTCTTGCAGTCCAATGTGTGCAACTGACGTTCAGCAGGGCGGGTATGCGGCCTGGGGAAGAATGTTGGCAAGACAATTGACTGGTTAAGATGGAACTCCGACACCACCTTCGGCAGGAACTTTGGGTGGGTGCGGAGCACTACTCTGTTGTGATGAAATTTGGTATATGGAGCATGAGCTACCAGGGCTTGAAGCTCACTGACCCTACGAGCTGAAGTAACTGCCACCAAGAAAATGACCTTCCAGGTCAAGTACTTCAGATGGCAGGTATTCAGTGGCTCAAAAGGAGGTTTCATCAGCTGGGTGAGGACGACGTTGAGATCCCATGACACAGTAGGAGGCTTGATAGGGGGCTTTGACAAAAGCAAACCTCTCATGAATCGAACGACTAAAGGCTCTCCAGAGATGGCTTTACCTTCCACACGATAATGGTAAGCACTAATCGCACTAAGGTGATTCCTTACTGAGTTGGTCTTGAGGCCAGACTCCGATAAGTGCAGAAGGTATTCAAGCAGGTTTTGTGCAGGGCAAGAACGAGGTTCTAGGGCCTTGCTCTCACACCAAACGACAAACCTCCTCCACTTGAAAAAGTAACTCTTTTTAGTGGAATCCTTCCTAGAGGCAAGCAAGACCCGGGAGACACCCTCAGACAGACCCAACGCAGCGAAGTCTACGCCCTCAACATCCAGGCCGTGAGAGCCAGGGATTGAAGGTTGGGGTGCAGCAACGCTCCGTCGTTCTGCGAAATGAGAGTCGGAAAACACTCCAATCTCCACAGTTCTTCTGAGGACAACTCCAGAAGAAGAGGGAACCAGATCTGACGGGGCCAAAAGGGCGCTATCAGAATCATGGTTCCGCGGTCTTGCTTGAGCTTCAGTAAGGTCTTCCCCACCAAAGGTATGGGAGGATAAGCATACAGGAGGCCGGTCCCCCAATGAAGGAGGAAGGCATCTGACGCTAGCCTGCCGTGTGTCTGAAGTCTGGAACAGAACAGAGGCAGCTTGTGGTTGGTCTGAGAGGCGAAAAGATCCACCGAGGGGGTGCCCCACGCTCGGAAGATCTTGCGTACCACTCTGGCATGGAGCGACCACTCGTGCGGTTGCATGACTCTGCTCAGTCTGTCGGCCAGACTGTTGTTTACGCCTGCCAGGTACGTGGCTTGGAGGAGCATGCCGAACCGACACGCCCAACGCCACATCCCGACGGCCTCCTGGCACAGGGGGCGAGATCCGGTGCCCCCCTGCTTGTTGACGTAATACATTGCAACCTGATTGTCTGTCCGAATTTGGATAATTTGGCAGGACAGCCGATCTCTGAAAGCCTTCAGTGCGTTCCAGATCGCTCGGAGCTCCAGGAGGTTGATCTGCAGATCCCTTTCCTGGAGGGACCACAGACCCTGGGTGTGAAGCCCATCGACATGGGCTCCCCACCCCAGGCGAGATGCATCCGTCGTCAGCACTTTCGTGGGCTGCGGAATTTGGAATGGACGTCCCAGGGTCAAATTGGTCCGGATGGTCCACCAGAGCAGTGAAGTGCGGCAACTGGTGGAGAGGCGGATGACATCTTCTAGATTCCCGGTGGCTTGGAACCACTGGGAAGCTAGGGTCCATTGAGCAGATCTCATGTGAAGACGAGCCATGGGAGTCACATGAACTGTGGAGGCCATATGACCCAGAAGTCTCAACATCTGCCGAGCTGTGATCTGCTGAGATGCTCTGGTCTGCGAAGCCAGGGCCAAGAGATTGGTGGCCCTCGCTTCGGGAAGGTAGGCCTGAGCCGTCTGGGAATTCAGCAGCGCTCCTATGAATTCCAGGGACTGAGTTGGCTGGAGATGGGACTTTGGGTAATTTATCACAAACCCCAGCAGCTCCAGAAGTTGAATAGTGCACTGCATGGACCGGAGGGCTCCTGCCTCCGAGGTGTTCTTGACCAGCCAATCGTCGAGATATGGGAACACGTGCACTCCCAGCTTGCGTAGGTAGGCCGCTACCACCACGAGGCACTTTGTAAACACTCGTGGGGCAGAGGCGAGCCCAAAGGGCAGCACACAATACTGAAAGTGCCGTGCGCCCAGGCGGAATCTGAGATACTGTCTGTGAGCTGGCAGTATCGGGATGTGAGTGTATGCGTCCTTTAAATCCAGGGAACATAGCCAATCGTTTTTCTGAATCATTGGCAGAAGGGTGCCCAAGGAAAGCATCCTGAACTTTTCTTTGACCAGGAATTTGTTCAGGCCTCTCAGGTCTAGGATGGGACGCATCCCCCCTGTTTTCTTTTCCACAAGGAAGTACCTGGAATAGAATCCCTGCCCTTCCTGCCCGGGTGGTACGGGCTCGACCGCATTGGCGCTGAGAAGGGCGGAGAGTTCCTCTGCAAGTACCTGCTTGTGATGGGAGCTGAAAGACTGAGCTCCCGGAGGACAATTTGGAGGCAGGGAGGCCAAATTCAGGGCGTATCCGCACCGCACTATTTGGAGAACCCACTGGTCGGAGGTTATGAGAGGCCACCTTTGGTGAAAGAATTTTAACCTCCCTCCTACCGGCAGGTCGTCCGGTACGGACACTTGTAGGGCGGCTATGTTCCCATGGATCCAGTCAAAAGCCCGTCCCCGGCTTTTGCTGTGGAGGCGCAGGGGGCTGCTTAGGCGCACGCTGTTGACGAGAACGAGCGCGCTGGGGCTGTCCCTGTGCCTGACGAGGCCTTCGGGCCGGCTGGTTGTACCTACGCTTTGCAAAAGAATAGGGTGCAGCCTGCCGGGCCCGGGAAAAACGCCCGCCCGTGGGGGCGGGTGCTGAAGGCGCCCGGTGGGAGAGCTTGTCGAGAGCGGTTTCCCGCTGATGCAGTTGGTCAACCATCTGCTCGACCTTCTCACCAAAAATGTTATCCCCCCGGCAAGGGACGTCAGCCAGTCTCTGCTGGGTGCGGTTGTCCAGGTCAGAGGCGCGCAGCCATGAGAGCCTGCGCATCACTATACCTTGGGCCGCAGCACGAGATGCCACGTCACAGGTGTCAAAAATCCCCCTGGACAGGAACTTTCTGCACGCCTTCAGCTGCCTGACCACCTCCTGATAAGGCCTGGACTGCTCCGGCGGGAGCTTGTCGACCAGGTCCGCCAGCTGTTGCACATTGGTCCGCATGTGGATGCTCATATAGAGCAGGTAGGATTGGATGCGGGTCACGAGCATGGAGGATTGGTAGGCCTTCCTCCCAAACGAGTCCAGAGTGCGAGACTCCCGCCCCGGGGGCGCCGAGGCGGTATCCCTCGAACTCCGTGCCCTCTTGAGAGCAGAATCCACGACCGCTGAGTCATGGGGCAACTGGGGCCGCATGAGCTCTGGGTCAGAGTGGATCCTGTACTGGGACTCTGCTTTCTTGGGAATGGTGGGGTTAGTTAATGGTCGCACCCAGTTCCGAAGCAGCGTCTCCTTCAGGACATTGTGCAGCGGTACCGTGGAGGACTCTCTAGGTGGTGATGGATAGTCGAGGACCTCGAGCATCTCGGCCCTCGGCTCTTCCACAGAGACCACGGGAAAGGGAATGCTGATAGACATATCCCGCACAAAGGAGGCAAAGGAGAGACTCTCAGGAGGTGAGAGCTTCCTCTCCGGTGACGGCGTGGGGTCCGAGGGAAGGCCCGTAGACTCCTCGGAGGAGAAATATCTCGGGTCCTCCTCTTCCCCCCACGAGTCCTCGTCCTCGGTATCGGACATTAGCTCATGTAGCTGAGTCCGGTACCGGGCCCGGCTCGACGTCGAGGCACCGAGGTCTCGGTGTCGTCGAGCGGTGGACTCCCGCGCCGGCGGGGACGGAGCTCCCTCCATCGACGTCGACGGGGACTCCACCTGCGTGGCGGTTGAGACCGGCACCGCAAGCGGCGGCGGTGTCGACAGCCCCGGCGCCGGGCTAGAGCTCGCCGGCGCCACAGTCATCGGCGCCGAGGGCGCAAGCACCCCCGACGCCGGCACAGCCTGGCGCATCAGCCCTTCCAGGATCCCCGGAAGGATGGCTCTGAGGCACTCGTCCAGGCCCGCTGCCGGGAAAGGCGGTGGGGCCGGTAAGGGTGTCGGTGCCAGAAGCTGTTGGGAGCCAGGAGACGGCACCGAGGTGCCGGAACCCCGACGCGTCGGTACCTCCACAACCGACGGAGACCTCTCCTCTCGATGATGACGCTTCGGCGTCGACTCCTCTTCAGGATGCACCGAGGGCGTCCGGTGACGGCGCTTCTTATCCTTTTTCCGATGCACGTCACCGGCGCCGGAGGGCATGGGGGAGGAGGAGGTCGATCCCCCTCGGTCTCGAGGTACCGGGTCAGACAGGGTCCGGTCCCGTGGCTCACGGGCTGAGGGAGTGACCGGGGCCGACTGCCCACGCGGCCTCTCAACCCCACTCTCACCGGCGGACCGGCGGGCCGACGGGACCTGTTCTCCTGGGGTCGCTGCCATCGGTGCCGATGTCTCGGGCATCGATACCGGTACCGAAGAACCGGCCTTCGATACCGATGCCGTCGAGGTCGACGTCGAGGGGCCGGCGCAAGTTCCAAAAAGACGGTCCCGCAGAACTTGCCTCGCAACCTGAGTCCGTTTCCGGAGACCGAGACACAAAGCACACGACTTGAGATTGTGCTCCGGCCCGAGGCACTGGAGGCACCAAGCGTGGGTGTCGGTCTGCGAGATCGGCCGGCCGCAGCGACCACACTTTTTAAATCCACTCGGGACCTTCGAGGACATCGACGGAAAAATCGCGTCGGCGAAGTCAAAGTCGGCAATGGTGGCTAAAATCACACCACGAAAAAATTAACCGACCGAGCGGCCACTAGGCCGCAACGTGGCGTCCCCGCTAGAAGCGAGGGAAAGGGGAGCGCGTGCTCCACACGCGCAAAATTCTCTTTTTTTTTTTTTTTTTTTTTTTTTTTTTTAAACAATACAAAAGAAAAGAAGGAAACCGAACGGTAATCCAAAAGCGACGATCCGCGTAAACGCGGTCGAAAAATCCGGCGGCTGAACAGAGAGAGAGGCAAACGCACAACTCTCTCCAGTCGCGGAAAAAAAGGAACTGGCGGGAGCGGTCGCGCACGGGCGGGAAGACAGCCGCGCATGCGCGGTGGGCGTGCCCTGCGTGCCGACCGTCCCGCGAAGCTTCTTTCCGGTTGGTGGGGGCTGCCGCGGACGTCACCCAGTCGTGAGAACAAGCAGCCTGCTTGTCCTCGGAGAATGTTAAAATTTGTTTGTACATTGTGATCCAGGAGGTCCCTGTCTAACCCCAAGAAACAGTTCCTACCTTTTTCAATTACAATTACTGCTGTAAGATGACTAGCAGTATCCTATTTTTAAGCTGAGTTTCAGCCATTTTTCAGTTGAGAAAGAACCTGGAAGATCAACTAACATAAAAGGAGCAAAATTGAAGGGAAGATGATTCTGCTTGCTCGCAAAACAAATACAAGGTAACCTAGCCTAACAGTGGTAAAGACCAATAAGTGAGAGACAGCACGTCTGTCAAAGCAACACACTGCTTTGCTATCAACAAAGCAGAAGCAAGCTAGTCAAACAGAAAAAGTGTGTGTGTGTGTGTGTGTGTGTGTATGTGTGTGGGAGGGGGGTGGTGGTTCAAAATTTCAATATAGGCAAATGAGTATTTACCCAAGCGTAGTTTGAAAATTGCCTTTCCCTCCCAAATTTGGGTTCAGGGAGAGAAATCCCTATGCTACTTCAATGTGTAAACTTTACACCTGCTTTATGAGTTTCCATTTTAAAAATCCCTTGATTGCATGCAGGTTCTCGTCAAGTTACCTTTATCTTTATGCAAAGTTCATGGGGCAGAAATATTCTCCCCAATGACACTTTCCAACTCGGCAAGCCTTCTCTCGAGGGGTCAATAGTTCACAATAGAAAAGTGCATGTTGCTTATGCAATGTTCCTCTTAGCTATCCAGATTACCAAATTTGTACAAAACAACAACATGAACAGGTAAAGCACATTATGAAAACAAAGGAAATATGTAATTTGCATGTAAACAGACAATTGGAGTAAACCTCTGGTTCTTCAATGCCACCTTTTAACATCATGTGAGATCCCAATCAGTTTGATGGATGTCTTTATGAAAAATCCATGTTAATAAACTGAGTTTAATTTGTAATTTGTCACCTACCCACACCCATCCTGTTAGACTATCAATGAAATGCTTTGATGTACCCATGCATACCTCCTACCCACCCCCACCTTACTAGACTGTCATTGAAATGCTTTGATGCTTCACTTATATATACTATCAACCAACACATTTGCTTATTTCCGATCTGACGACCACGGGCAACCTTCGAAAGCTAATCAAGAAATGTATTAAGTTATGTCCAATAAAAAAGGTATCATCTTATTTTCTTTTCCATGTTTTATTTTGTTTGATTTCTATTGATAAACTCATTTGAAATTTATGTATACAGTATCTTCATGAAAATATTTATTTGCCAGTTGTCTAAGCTGTGGCAAATCTATTCTTAACAACAGCACAAAGAAGCATTCCTGCAAACTGTTATACATTTCAATAGGTAGCTAATATTTTCTCATACTCCAGGGAGTGAATATTTGTTACAGCTCTGCTCTCATGCAAAACTTGTTTCAGTTTTGTATTGCTTTTTCTGCTTTGAAATTTTAAAGAGATTTTTATTGATCAATAAGAGCAATTTTTGCATTGGAAAATGCCTATAATAAATCTCCTTGTAGTGGCTATTTTTGCAAAAAAAAAAAAAAATCACAGACTGTTTCATATCATACTGAAGATCAAAGCACTTGGTTGATAAACTAGGCAACTCAGCTAAGGATCCAGATGTCGAAAAATGTGATGAATGCACACGAGAAAGATGTGATTGAATACAAATGTACTACCCAGGGGGCAGCACCTTGTACATTTGAAATTATTATACACCAAATCAAGACCACAATTTAGGCATATTGTGATGCTTCCTCTACAGAAGTCATAAGTAAAGAATGACTCTCTAATTACAACCTATGAACCTTCCCAAAATAACACACTTTCCCCATAGAAAATTGAAGAAAAAGCCAAAGATAAGCCAATAAGGAATAGTTAATTCAACAAATAGACACAAGGATATTTCAGATGTACTAAACTGGCAATTGCTGTAATCAGGGCCAAATTACACATCACATTATGACATATGAATAGAAAATTAGGAGGAACTTTATCATTTCCCATTTTGAGTCTGATTGCTTTTTAATGACACATTTCATACTGAATGAGATATTTGTGAATTTAGAACACAGAAAGTTCTTCACCTGATTTGTGATTAAGAAACTATGGTTACTAAGGTTAAAGCTTTTAAAAAGTTTTTGGCAGAAAAACAAAAAGTAATAATCACCCAGCAGTGATATGCCTAGAAATGAGTTGATTTTGGAATGAAATTAGCAGTAGCACTTGCCTGAAGGGCCATTTTGAACTTCCATCTAGGAGATAGATGGCCAACTATCCACCCACTTAAGACTCATTTAGGGGGGAGGGTAACAACCTAAGACAGGCCGACACTGGGAGCCATGCAGCCTGAGGTAATTTGGGTTGGAGCAGCTCCCGATCCCCAGTCCCCAAAAGCGAAGAGAATTAATGGCAGAACTTGTGCTTAGGGTACCCATAACTGCTAATTAAAAAAAATAATCATGAAAAAATGGATACTGAGCTGAGTTGCAGGCAAATGTCTACAGATCTGCTAGTTATTATTTCAAAAGTGTTAAAAGCATACGGCATTAAACAATTTGATTTGTGTTAACTGTACCCTCCTACCCAAGGTATAGGCTATTTATTTCATTGCGTACTGCAAAGTTTTTTGATACCAGTTGGGTTAAGGTTTTGGATTATTTACTGGCAAAGAATTCAGTTATGGGATTTCCATGTGTCCCCTCTGCAAAAGGTGCCCAACATTACATCAGTATCCTTGACCATGTAGATATAAAATATGAACAAAAGGTTCTTGCTCTATGTCAGAACCCTTTGTTTCAATGAGACATTATTCTAGAACATTGAGCATAAATTCTGGAAATGCCCCTGACCTGCCCATCCCAAGGCCACACCCCAGTTTGAACTGCACACAATAAATTTTAGGCACCCAGTGCAGATCAAATAGGAACACTGTTTCTTATACATGTATTTTTACCAATGGAGAAGATAGGTGCGGGATAGGTCAGGAAAGGAAAACTACATATGGGGGATTCTATTTTGAAATCACTATGGACACTGCACTTACTTTCATACCTGCAGTGTTTGTGCTGGAGCATTTTCAAAGACAAAACAGAGCTCTCATTTGAAAAAGGAGTTTGCAGGTCTGTGGGAGCACAATAATTGTTCTGTTAAGTTTTATTAGAGGTTGGTGGTGAAGGAGGACCACAAGAAGCCTGAACGGTATGTACACAGCCTTACTAAGGAACAGAGCTGTAGATTGAATCTTGGCAGCATCTTACTTTTAGGGTGTCCATGTGGACAAATTCATTGTCTTAAAGCCATAGCACACTGTTCTTTAAATCAGAGAACAAAAAACATTTACTGCATTGGTTTGCTTCATGTCAGATTGTGTATATGCAGGAGGACACACCTTTTTCAGTAGTAGCTCAAGGTGAGTTACATTCAGGTACTCTGGATATTTCTCTGTCCCAGGAGGGCTCACAATCTAAGTTTGTACCTGAGGCAATGGAGGATTAAGTGACTTGACCAAGATCACAAGGAGCAGCAGTGGGATTTGAACCAGCCACCTCTGGATTGCCAGACCAGTGTTCTAACCACTAGACCACTCCGAGGAGGGCTTTAGATTTGTTAGGAACTGGGCAACATTCTGGGGAAGGGGGAGCCTATTCCGAAAGGATGGGCTCCATCTTAACCAGAGTGGGACCAGGCTGCTGGCATCGGCGTTTAAGAAGGAGATAGAGCAGCTTTTAAACTAGAAATGGGGGGAAGGCCGACAGTCGCTCAAAAGAGCATGGTTCGGGATAAGGTATCTTTCAAAGATATCACCATAACAGGGAAGATAGAGTATCCTGATAGTGAGGTTGCAAAAGAGATTGTAGTAGATCGGGTATCTTTAAATAACAATAAAAATCAGACAAAAGATTGCCAATTAATACTGTCAAGTACTAAGCATGATGTACTTAGGAACAACAAACATAGTTTGAAATGTCTATATGCGAATGCCAGGAGCCTAAGAAATAAGATGGGGGAGTTGGAATATATTGCACTAAATGAAAAATTAGATATAATAGGCATCTCTGAGACCTGGTGGAAGGAGGATAACCAGTGGGACACTGTCATACCGGGGTACAAATTATATCGTAGTGATAGGGAGAATCGGATTGGTGGAGGGGTAGCATTGTATATTAACGAGAGCCTTGAATCAAATAGATTGAAAATTCTGCAGGAAACAAAACACTCCTTGGAATCACTGTGGATTGAAATTCCATGTGCAAAGGGGAAAAGGATAGTGATAGGAGTGTACTACCGTCCGCCTGGCCAGGACGAACAGACGGATGCGGAAATGTTAAAGGAAATCAGGGACGCAAACAAACTGGGCAACACAATAATAATGGGGGATTTCAATTACCCGCATATAGACTGGGTTAATGTAACATCTGTACACGCAAGGGACATAAGATTTCTTGATGAAATCAAGGACAGCTTCATGGAACAGCTAGTTCAGGAGCCGACAAGAGAAGGAAAAATACTAGACTTAGTCCTTAGTGGTGCTCATGATCTAGTGCAGGGGGTAACGATACGAGGGCCACTTGATAACAGTGATCATAATATGATCGGTTTTGATATTGGCATTGAAGGAAGTGAAACTAGGAAATCAAGTACGCTAGCGTTTAACTATAGAAAAGGTGATTACGACAAAATGAGAAAAATGGTGAAAAAAAGACTGAAAGGAGCAGCTCGCAGAGTAAAAAACTTGCATCAGGCGTGGATGCTGTTTAAAAACACCATCCTGGAGGTTCAGGACAAATATATTCCACGTATTAGAAAAAAGGGAAAAAAGACTAAACGTCAGCCGGCGTGGCTAAACAATAAGATAAAGGAAATCATTAGAGCCAAAAAACAATCCTTCAGAAAGTGGAGAAGAGAACTAACTGAAAGTAACAGGATAGATCATAAGGAATGCCAAGCCAAATGCAAAGCGGAGATAAGGAGGGCAAAAAAGGACTTTGAGAAGAAATTAGCGTTGGAAGCAAAAATACATAGTAAAAATTTTTTTAGATACATTAAAAGCAGGAAACCGGCCAAAGAGTCGGTTGGGCCGCTGGACGAAAATGGTGTTAAAGGGGCGATCAAGGAGGACAAAGCCGTAGCGGAGAAATTAAATGAATTCTTTGCTTCGGTCTTCACCGAGGAGGATTTGGGGGGGGACACCGGTGCCGGAAAGAATATTTGAAGCGGGGGAGTCGGAGAAACTAAACAAATTCTCTGTAACCTTGGAGGATGTAATGGGTCAGTTCAGCAAGCTGAAGAGTAGTAAATCACCGGGACCTGATGGTATTCATCCCAGAGTATTAATAGAACTAAAAAATGAACTTGCGGAGCTACTGTTAGAAATATGCAATCTGTCCCTAAAATCGAGTGTAGTACCGGAAGACTGGAGGGTAGCCAATGTTACTCCGATTTTTAAGAAGGGTTCCAGAGGAGATCCGGGAAATTATAGACCGGTGAGTCTGACGTCGGTGCCGGGCAAGATGGTGGAGGCTATTATTAAGAATAAAATTGCAGAGCATATACAAAAACATGGACTGATGAGACAAAGTCAGCACGGATTTAGTGAAGGGAAGTCTTGCCTCACCAATCTAATGCATTTTTTTGAGGGGGTAAGCAAACATGAGGACAATGGGGAGCCGGTTGATATTGTATATCTGGATTTTCAGAAGGCGTTTGACAAAGTGCCGCACGAAAGACTCCTGAAGAAATTGCAGAGTCATGGAATCGGAGGTAGGGTATTATTATGGATTAAGAACTGGTTGAAAGATAGGAAGCAGAGAGTAGGATTGCCTGGCCAGTATTCTCAGTGGAGGAGGGTAGTTAGTGGGGTCCCGCAGGGGTCTGTGCTGGGTCCGTTGCTTTTTAATGTATTTATAAATGACCTAGAGATGGGAATAACTAGTGAGGTAATTAAATTTGCCGATGACACAAAATTATTCAGGGTCGTCAAGTCGCAGGAGGAATGTGAACGATTACAGGAGGACCTTGCGAGACTGGGAGAATGGGCGTGCAAGTGGCAGATGAAGTTCAATGTTGACAAGTGCAAAGTGATGCATGTGGGTAAGAGGAACCCGAATTATAGCTACGTCTTGCAAGGTTCCGCGTTAGGAGTTACGGATCAAGAAAGGGATCTGGGTGTCGTCGTCGATGATACGCTGAAACCTTCTGCTCAGTGTGCTGCTGCGGCTAGGAAAGCAAATAGAATGTTGGGTGTTATTAGGAAGGGTATGAAGTCCAGGTGTGCGGATGTTATAATGCCGTTGTATCGCTCCATGGTGCGACCGCACCTGGAGTATTGTGTTCAGTACTGGTCTCCGTATCTCAAAAAAGATATAGTAGAATTGGAAAAGGTACAGCGAAGGGCGACGAAAATGATAGTGGGGATGGGACGACTTTCCTATGAAGAGAGGCTGAGAAGGCTAGGGCTTTTCAGCTTGGAGAAGAGACGGCTGAGGGGAGATATGATAGAAGTGTATAAAATAATGAGTGGAATGGATCGGGTGGATGTGAATCGACTGTTCACGCTATCCAAAAATACTAGGACTAGAGGGCATGAGTTGAAGCTACAGTGTGGTAAATTTAAAACGAATCGGAGAAAATATTTCTTCACCCAACGTGTAATTAGACTCTGGAATTCGTTGCCGGAGAACGTGGTACGGGCGGTTAGCTTGACGGAGTTTAAAAAGAGGTTAGATAGATTCCTAAAGGACAAGTCCATAGACCGCTATTAAATGGACTTGGAAAAATTCCGCATTTTTAGGTATAACTTGTCTGGAATGTTTTTACGTTTGGGGAGCGTGCCAGGTGCCCTTGACCTGGATTGGCCACTGTCGGTGACAGGATGCTGGGCTAGATGGACCTTTGGTCTTTCCCAGTATGGCACTACTTATGTACTTATTCCATGTAGAATCTCAAATAGTAGCAATGTTCGATGTTCCACTGCACTAACCACTAGGCTACTCCTCCACTAGCAACATTCCATGTGGAAGCCTGCCCTTGCAGATAAGCAATGCGTCCGCGCAGGCTTCTGTGAGACTGACATCCTGCATGTATGTGCAGGACGTCAGACTCACAGAAACAGAAGCCTGTGCGGCCGCGTTGCTGATCTGCAAGGGCAGGCTTCTATGTGGAATGTTGCTAGTGGAATAGCAACATTCCATGTAGAATCTCAAATAGTAGAAACAAAATCTCAACATTCCATGTAGAATCTCAAATAGTAGCAACAGAATCACAAATAATTTATCTGGATTTTGCTCACACCTTTTTCAGTAGTACCTCAAGGTGAGTTACATTCAGGTACACTGGATATTTCCCTGTCCCAGGAGGGCTCACAATCTAAATTTGTACCAGAGGCGATGGAAGGTTAAGTGACTTGCCCAAGATCACAAGGAGCAGCAGTGGGATTTGAACCAGCCACCTCTGGATTGCAAGACTGGTGCTCTAAACACTAGGCCACTCCTCATTTCCCCCACCACACTTCCAGTTTGCATGAACATAATTTTATATTGTCAACATTAGAGCATTGAAACAGCATGCCCTATGCTTGCAGATGGCAAGTTGCATGAGGCCAATTTGAATCCTTCCAAACTTAACACGTACAAAGAAGATGGCATCAGGCTATCACTTGATATTGAAATCTGGATGCAAAGCAGGCTTTCTAATGAAAACACTGTGTGTCTGTAACAGTTCTGAATAAGTTAGTTCTCATTATATCTGAGTAATAAAAGATTCAATGGTCTAAAGGTTAGAACGGATAATATTGCCAGTTCCAACTGCAATTAGTACTTGGCAGGAACTGTGAGAAAATGAGAGACAACACTTATAATAAATCTTTCCTCTGCTTGCAAGCTGTCATATTAAGAACAATCACTGTTAAGTTAGAGACTTTAACTCCAAAATGAAATGATAGAGGTTCATACAGCAGAAGTACAGGGATGATTTTCTTCTAATCTAGCTGTTGCATGAGGACAGAGGCTAGGTGTAGACAGACAGTTACTGTAACTGCACTGTTATAACTGTTGTTAGCCACATAGCGCCCGCCATGGTGGGAATCTGTGGGATATAAATGTTCTCAATAAATAACTGCACTGTTATAACGGAGAGTGAGCCCTGGCTATTTAACTGGGGAAACGTCCATTGAACTTTGTGTTGTAGGATAAGGGAAAAATCAGGCATCCCAGCCACTTAGCCTCAGTGTCAGGGGATGAGAAGGAGATGGGATGGAGGAAGAAATCAGGGCATACTGATCCATGATCTGAAACTTATGGGGGGAGGGAGGGAGGGGGGGGGGAATTCATGAGAGCATTGCTCTCCTCCCACAGTAAAATGTTTACTGTGCTGGATCTGTGAGCATGCTAACATTTAACCTCTGATTTGAGGCAGGTGTTAAAGAGTTTGGGCCTTAGCAAGCCCAGAGTAACTAGGACACAGGGAAAGGATCCACATTATGCAGTGCAGGCTTGTCCAAACCTTTTATTTATTTATTTTTTATCGCTGCCTGTAAGATTTCAGGGCCAAGACCAGGATGTGCGTGCATGCATACACTTGCTCACTTTGTTTATATCTCTCTTTCAGGCCCTTCCTCCCAGTATTTTTCTCAGGTTCCCCCCCACCCCAGCATTCATCCAGTCTCTTTTACTCTCTCTCTCAAGTACCCCCCCAAGTCTTCACCAAGTCTCTCTCTCATGTACCCCCTCCCGCACCTTTACCCAGAATTTCCCCTCATCTGTCTTCAGCTGCAGAGTTTTGCTGCAGGATCTCTGCTTCCTTGCCCTGACTCCTCTATCCGTGAGTTTGACCTGCATGGCACAGAAGTTTAGGTTGATCTTGTAAGACTTGAAACCATAAGACCAACCCACACTTCCAGTGCCACATGGCTCAAGCTCGCAGATGGATGAGGTAAGGGAGCTATGTACCTGGGAGCAATTTGTGAAGTCCACTGCAGTGCCCCCTAGGGTGCCCGGTTGGTGTCCTGGCATGTCAGGGGGACCAGTGCACTATGAATTCTGGCTCTTCCCACGACCAAAGGGCTTGTATTTAGTCATTTTTGAGATGGACTTCCTCGGTTTCCTTATGGCCGAAAACCGGGGATGACCATCTCTAAGGTTGACCATCTCAACATTTAGGTCGACCATCTCTAAGGTCGACCTAAATGTTGAGATTTGGGTGTCCCTGATCGTATTATCGAAATGAAAGATGGATACCCATCTTGTTTTGATAATACGGGTTTCCCCGCCCCTTCATGGGGCCATCCTACGAGGACGCCCTCATGAAAACTTGGGCGCCCCGTTTGATTATGCCCCTCATGGTCAACCATATCGAATGCCATATAAAGAGATTAAGATTACTATTTCTTTGTTGCCTTGGTACTGAATGATGTGTATGACAAAGTTGAGCAGGGATATTTCTGTACTTTGTGAGGTTCTGAACCCCGTTTGTTGATGGTGTAAAATGGGGTAGCATTCAAGGTGGCAGTGAACAATACATTCTGCTATTTGGGTAATTAAAGGAAGTTGAGCAATGGGGCAATAGTTGGAAGGCAGAATGGGGCTTATGGTTTTGTCCTTCAGTTTTGGAAGAATATAGGCATTATGGGATAGGAATGCAGTAAGGAGCATATGAAGGAAGGGAAGGAGAGTAGACAAAGACATTGGATCATGGGGTGCAGTAGTAGAGCATTTGGAAGCAAGAACTTCAGTTAGCTGATTAAGGGAAGGCAGAGGGAGTTCCAGGAAGATCAAGTTAGGAGCGGTAGCAAGGAGTGGTGGAGGGGACAGTAGAGAAGGAAGTTGAGGGGGAAAAGATGCTTGGAACATTACAAGTTTGGTACAGAATTGTAGGGTCAACTCATTGGATGAGGGTGAAGAATCGCCCGAGACAGATGTGGAGGGAGGGGAGGTTATGTTATAAAACACCTGATAAAGTTTGCTAGAAGTAGGTGCTCGAAGGATCAGTCAGGGGAGAGTAATCTATTAACTGTATCAGTAGCACTCCAGGATTGCAAACAGGTTGTGCTTTCAGGCTGTTACTAATGAATATGCATGAAATACATGTCAATTCTATTCTATGTAAACCTATCTAATGTCTGAATCCAGATATATATGGAAAAACAAAACTATATAAACATCAAACAGAATAAAATGGCATAACATGAAACAACATTTTTGTCCATGTACTCCCCTGATATGTTACGGAAAAGTGATATTCATCACAACAATTAAAATGAAATTGAGAATGTAACAAAAATTATTACACACAATTCTGAGGTCTGATTGATTGTAAATATTTGTAAAACTACAGTGTATCCTGCAGTGCCTAATTATAGGTAACAGCAGATTGTCACTTACTGGGTGGCAAATCTACTGGCTGCCAAAGAAAACTCCTGTGCAGTACAAGACCATGAATCACAGAGATTCAGCTATCATTTCTGTACAAATAACAATGGAATTTTAAATATTTCTGAAATCAAGAACTATATTAACTTAGTAAACCTTAACATTAACTTGAAGGCAGTTTCCTTCATTAACTAAACCATAATATGGGTTTCATTCTATACAATGAGTGCTAATGAGCTGATTATTTCTGAGGGAATCTCAAGACCACTGAAACACAGGGCTAGGTAGATGTAAAGTATAAAATCATTCCTCAGCATCTGACAGAGCTCAGCTTTCCCATGTGTTTCCCACATGGATCTGTAGTTTCTCAGGGGGATATGCTGTACAATACGGTATGACTCTGCCTATTATAGACAGTCAAACTTCCTAATCACCTAGTTCTTTGGCTGAACAGTTTGCGAATTACAAAGGCTGTGTAAATGAACATAGACGTAAGAGTAGCCATACTGGATCAGACCAATGGTCCATATACAGTGGTGGAAATAAGTATTTGATCCCTTGCTGATTTTGTAAGTTTGCCCACTGACAAAGACATGAGCAGCCCATAATTGAAGGGTAGGTTATTGGTAACAGTGAGAGATAGCACATCACAAATTAAATCCGGAAAATCACATTGTGGAAAGTATATGAATTTATTTGCATTCTGCAGAGGGAAATAAGTATTTAATCCCTCTGGCAAACAAGACCTAATACTTGGTGGCAAAACCCTTGTTGGCAAGCACAGCGGTCAGACGTCTTCTGTAGTTGATGATGAGGTTTGCACACATGTCAGGAGGAATTTTGGTCCACTCCTCTTTGCAGATCATCTCTAAATCATTAAGAGTTCTGGGCTGTCGCTTGGCAACTCGCAGCTTCAGCTCCCTCCATAAGTTTTCAATGGGATTAAGGTCTGGTGACTGGCTAGGCCACTCCATGACCCTAATGTGCTTCTTCCTGAGCCACTCCTTTGTTGCCTTGGCTGTATGTTTTGGGTCATTGTCGTGCTGGAAGACCCAGCCACGACCCATTTTTAAGGCCCTGGCGGAGGGAAGGAGGTTGTCACTCAGAATTGTACGGTACATGGCCCCATCCATTCTCCCATTGATGCGGTGAAGTAGTCCTGTGCCCTTAGCAGAGAAACACCCCCAAAACATAACATTTCCACCTCCATGCTTGACAGTGGGGACGGTGTTCTTTGGGTCATAGGCAGCATTTCTCTTCCTCCAAACACGGCGAGTTGAGTTCATGCCAAAGAGCTCAATTTTTGTCTCATCTGACCACAGCACCTTCTCCCAATCACTCTCGGCATCATCCAGGTGTTCACTGGCAAACTTCAGACGGGCCGTCACATGTGCCTTCCGGAGCAGGGGGACCTTGCGGGCACTGCAGGATTGCAATCCGTTATGTCGTAATGTGTTACCAATGGTTTTCGTGGTGACAGTGGTCCCAGCTGCCTTGAGATCATTGACAAGTTCCCCCCTTGTAGTTGTAGGCTGATTTCTAACCTTCCTCATGATCAAGGATACCCCACGAGGTGAGATTTTGCGTGGAGCCCCAGATCTTTGTCGATTGACAGTCATTTTGTACTTCTTCCATTTTCTTACTATGGCACCAACAGTTGTCTCCTTCTCGCCCAGCGTCTTACTGATGGTTTTGTAGCCCATTCCAGCCTTGTGCAGGTGTATGATCTTGTCCCTGACATCCTTAGACAGCTCCTTGCTCTTGGCCATTTTGTAGAGGTTAGAGTCTGACTGATTCACTGAGTCTGTGGACAGGTGTCTTTCATACAGGTGACCATTGCCGACAGCTGTCTGTCATGCAGGTAACGAGTTGATTTGGAGCATCTACCTGGTCTGTAGGGGCCAGATCTCTTACTGGTTGGTGGGGGATCAAATACTTATTTCCCTCTGCAGAATGCAAATAAATTCATATACTTTCCACAATGTGATTTTCCGGATTTAATTTGTGATGTGCTATCTCTCACTGTTACCAATAACCTACCCTTCAATTATGGGCTGCTCATGTCTTTGTCAGTGGGCAAACTTACAAAATCAGCAAGGGATCAAATACTTATTTCCACCACTGTAGCCCAGTATCCTGTTTTCCAAACAGTGGCCAAGCCAGGTCACAAGCACCTGGCAGAAACCCAAATCGTGGCAACATTCCATGTAGAACCCCAAAGAATAGCAAGATTCTGGAATCCTAAAGAGTGACAAGATTCCATGCAGAATCTCAGAGTAGCAACACTCCATACTACAAATCCCAGGACAAGCAGTTGCTTCCCATGTCTGTCTCAATAGCAGACTATGGACTTTTCCTCCAGAAATTTGTTCAAACCTTTTTAAAACCCAGATACACTAACCGCTGTTACCACCTCCTCTGGCAAAGAGTTCCACAGCTTAACTATTCATTGAGTGAAAAAATATTTCCTCCTATTTGTTTTAAAAGTAGAATATGAGCCTCATGTAATAGTCCTGAGAACATTCAGTCCCTACAGGTTTACTGCTATTTATTAATTAAGATTTTATTAACCCCCTTTATGAAGAGATTCAGCTAAGGTGGTGTAGAACAGGTATAGCTTTGCCATACAAACACTGCCCAACACCCTTTAGTGGTTAGTGCAGTGGACTTTGATCCTGGGGAACTGGGTTCAATTCCCACTGCAGCTCCTTGTGACTCTGGGCAAGTCACCTAACCCTCCATTGCCTGTGGTACAAAATAAGTACCTGAATATATGTAAACCGCTTTGAATGTAGTTGCAAAAACCACAGAAAGGCAGTATATCAAGTCCCATTTCCCTTTCCTCATAATGATAGTGAAAGCACACAGCTCCTGTGGACCTCAGCGATGCCTCAATGTTAATGCCGTGATTCGCCTGCCTCTTCACAGGTTCTAATCTTTAAACTTAATTTCAGTGCTACTAATGTGCAATTGTGCTCATATCAAAATTAAATTTCTTAAAATATATCAGTACAATCAACTTACCTTAAGCAAGGAACTGGTTTAGCTTGACATAAATAACTTGTATTAACGGCCTAATGATAGTGAAATGTCCACAATAAGGTAAACTTGGAGATAGCCAAATTAAATCTTAGGATAATTCATATGTGTATATTACTGACACTGTATGTCCTACTGTGCTGTTTTAATAACAGAAATAGGATACATTTGAGTAGGATCCAAGGATACACCACAACAATGTTTTGAAGTTGTGCTTGCGTTTACTCAAATGGTACAAAAATCAGACAATATCTGTGTTAATGAACCACTATAAAAATATTATTTATACAATATTTACAATGGGAGATAAGGCTCATCTCCACTTGCTTTTATTAAACCAGACAATATCCTATATAATAAAAAGCACCTCCAACATTCTGAAGCCAGCAGCCTTGCAGTGAAGCCTGAGGTGTTCGTAGGCATCATAATAGCTCCGCCCACATTCTCAGCTGATTCCATAAAAAGCACCTCCAACGTTCTGAAGCCAGCAGCCTTGCAGTGAAGCCTGAAGCCTGAGGTGTTCGTAGGCATCATAATAGCTCCGCCCACATTCTCAGCTGATTCCATAAAAAGCACCTCCAACGTTCTGAAGCCAGCAGCCTTGCAGTGAAGCCTGAAGCCTGAGGTGTTCGTAGGCATCATAATAGCTCCGCCCACATTCTCAGCTGATTCCATAAAAAGCACCTCCAACGTTCTGAAGCCAGCAGCCTTGCAGTGAAGCCTGAAGCCTGAGGTGTTCGTAGACATAATAGCTCCACCCACATTCTCAGCTGATTCCAAGGCAAGGGGAGGAGTAGGGAAACACGCTGCCTGGGAAACAGCTGTCACTGCGCCGCTCCCTGCCACTTCAGAGCAAGTGGCAGGGAGTGGCGCAACAACCTCCCCCCCCTGCTCGGCGCATCAACAAAGCCATCGCGTACCTCTGCTGAGCTGACGGATCCAAAGTTCTGTTCTCGGCTGTGGGGCGTGGCTTCATGATTGAGCATCAGTGGAAGTTTCTGTGCGTGCGTCTGATGTCAGACGCACGCACATAGACTTTAACAGATGCTCAATCATGAAGCCACGCCCCGCAGCCGAGAAACAACAGAACTTGATCCGTCAGCTCAGCAGAGGTATGCGACGGCTTCAGGGGAGGTATTTCGGAGGAAAGGGTGGTGTACAAAGGGTCACGGTAGGGGGGTGCAGGGGACATTAAAGCGGAGGGGGGGGTTGAATGTGAGGGAGGGGGTAGTCTGGAACGCGGTGGGAGGGGCTTGACCGCCCTTGAACTGGGAGGGAGGGACATATGTATGGGTGGGTGTGTGGATGTGCTTCGGGTGGGGCCCTTGAACTGGGAGGGAGGGGGGTCTGCAACTCAGGAGGGAGGGAGTTCTGCAACTCAGCAAGGAAGGAAGGAAGGGAGGGAGAGGGGTATGGAACTTGGGAGGGAGGGAGGGGGGAGGGGTATGGAACTCGGGAGGGAAGGAAGGGAGGATGGGTGGGAATTTACCTTGCTAGCGCCCGTTTCATAGCGTTTCGAAACGGGCCTTTTTTACTAGTTTATGTTAATAAACCACTATAAAAAATATTTAGAATGAGAGATAAGGCTCATCTCCACTTGCTTTTATTAAACCTGGTTTTCACCAGAGACTCTACCTGCAAAATCTACAATTTTTTTTCTAACTGTAGTTCCTAGCCAAAAGGGCATTTTCCTTTATATTTTTTTTTTCAAGCTCATTTGAAAACTCTTTTCTTAGTAGATGGCATACAGTAATTTTAATAACGTATCTTTGCTATATTGTTGCTTGATGCCTGCCATTTATTTGTGAAATACTTTCACTGCCATAGGGCAGGCAAACTGCCATAAAAATGTAATGAAGTTAAATTTAGATTGCCATGTCCCGAATACCATAGGCAGTTTAGCTGTCTGCAGAAGAACTGGAGATAAACAAAAACATTCCTATTATTGTCAAGGTCTTATGTACTAGAGGGCACACTTTGCCAAAAGCAGTCAGATGAACTGTATCGCTGTTGTAATGGAACAAACTGCATCAAGGGAGACAGCAAGATCATTTGTTTTTCTGCACTGAGTTTTGTGCATTAAAGCTGTGTAAAATGTATATACTGCCTTTTCTGAACTATAAAATTAAAGAATTAAAGGGAAGTTATCAAGCTGAGTTAGGGCCTTAAGTCGTGTTATTTGCCCCTTAACGTGATTTAAAGAGCTATACACACCTTGCCTTGCCTTACTGTGGTGATATTTAGGTCAATTACAAAAGTAATGAGATGCAAAACATGCAATGCATGTAAAGCAGCTCATTACTAAGTACAAACCGTAACGCGTCTTGTGATGTGCTCAGTCACCTAGACTATTGCAACGTCCTATATGCTGGCTGCAAAGAACAAATAATCAAGAAACTCCAGACAGCCCAGAACACTGCAGCTAGACTCATATTTGGCAAACCAAAATTTGAAAATGCAAAGCCCTTACGAGAAAAATTACATTGGCTCCCACTGAAGGAACGCATCACGTTCAAAATATGTTCACTAGTTCACAAAATTATCCATGGAGACGCACCAGCTTACATGTCTGACCTGATAGACCTACCACCTAGGAATGCCAAAAGATCATCCCGCACATTCCTTGATCTGCACTTCCCCAGCTGCAAAGGAATGAAATACAAACTAACGCATGCGTCAAACTTCACCTACCCGAGCACACAGTTATGGAACGCACTGCCGCGCAGCTTGAAATCGATCCACGAAAGAACGGACTTCCGCATATTACTGAAGACCCATCTCTTTGATAGAGCATATCAAAAAGATCAACCCATGTGAATATGCACAACTCGCCCATCTAACTTCAGAACTGTTTCTTAACATCTGCTTGTATACTAATACTTTGCTTTTTATCATCATGCTACCAAGATCATGTAATACTAAATGTTTATTTTACTAACATTCTTCCACTACTCATGATGCATTGTAAGCCACTTTGAGCCTGCAAAGAGGTGGGATAAGGTGGGATACAAATGCAACAAATAAATAAATGTATATCAAGTGCACACCACAAGTCGCAGTCTGGCTTAAAATGAAGGTAAAATAACCCCAGGAAAAAGCTGGGGTTATTTTACCATGCGGGGATCCATCAAGCCTCCAACAATGTGGCCCAATGCTCAGAACCTGTAGGGCTTGTACCTTTCCAACCCCTCCCCCCCCCCCCAGTCAAGTGTCCCCCACCATCTTAGAGGGCCTACCAGCGGTATCCCTAGTAGCCCAGTGGTCTTAAGGCAGAAGCGATGTCCAGTTTCTAATATGGAAACATGAACCCTGGTGGTAGTACTACGAGGCTACAGCTAGGAGTGCCATTTTGGAGACAGCACTGGCAGAGACCCCCAGGGATACTGTTGATAACCCATCTAAGATGATGGGGGGGCATTTGGGAGGTGGGTGGGGAGCTGTGATTGGGGGTTAGAGAGAACAGCACAGGTCCTGGGCTGCTGGAATAAAGCTGCTTGTGAGATGACTCGCACACAGCATTATTCATTTACCACAGTAGTCAGTAACCTGTGGGGGGAAGTTATCAATGTGGGTTATTGTTATGACGTGTTATGTTACTGTTAACCCCAGGTCTCATAGCATAAAATGGAACCAGTGGCAAAATAACATGTCTTAACGTTAGCCCATGTTGATAACTACACACTAAATCAATTAAAAGATAAAATATCCTAATCTTAGGCCTATTACCTAATGCTGTCAGAACAAGATATAAAAACTGCTGTACTCCTTTGGTTTCTTCTTAAATGCCATCAGACTAAGTTCAATATGGATCCTATAGAACACGATCAGGGGAGACAAGATGGCGTCCTGAAGAGAACACTGTAAAGCAGCTCTCCACCTGATTTCCCTCAAACTTAAGATAACTAATTACCTAAAATTATGCTGAAACAGAGGGGCAAGCAGCGTGTGATTCCCTCCACAGCTGCGAGAACTGAGGGTCCGATGGACTATTTTACCATGCCTGGAGGAAGCTCGGGGTTAAGTTCCTCACTGCTGGAAGGAGCGAAAGGAGGTTCCTCGCTCCCCCAGCTTGAGGCAGAGATCACTCTCAGCCCCGAAGAACGGAGTCCTCAGACGATGCCGGCATGGGGTCGGCAGCAGGGGCAGAAAACATCTAGCATCTCAGATTTGGGAGTGCTTCCTGTAGAGGGATCGGCTGCCGGCCTACAACCGCTGAACTTCGTCGTCGGAGAGAAGGAGAGAGTCAGCATTTTGGCAGATTCAACTGAAAATCAAGAGCAGACATTTGAAGGGGATTTGACTGAATTAACAGCGACCAGTAAGTCATTTTTTTGCCTTCTAAGCCTGCAAAAATAACTCTTGACTCTATATGGGAAGCCCTTGTGGGGCTAGAAAACTTTTTTTCTCAGAAAATGTCTCAGGTGCTCCAAGCTATTAAATTACCCATGGAAAAGATTGCAAATTTAGAAACAAGAATGAGTAATACTGAGAAAACTTTCCTGTCATATAATGAAACTTTAAAATCTTGCCAGCAGATACAATACAATTTGATAAAAGAAAATGCTTCACTGCATCGAAGGACTGAAAATTTGGAAAATAAGAGCAAAAACTCTTAGGTTGATTAATTTTCCAAAAACCTCATCAATGGCTCCACTAATAATGTTTAAGAAATACTTGTCAGAAATTTTAAAAATTCCTGAACAAGCTTATCCACCTGTGTCAAAAAGTTATTATTTACCACCATATAAGAAGGAGAAACAAAAAGATAGAGTGGACCAAAATGAACAAGGAACTGAAGTTTCATTGGACATATTGAATTTAGCACAAATAATTCAAGAAGAAGAAACGGTGACACCAGCAACATTAATTGTCTCTTTTGTTTTGGAACCTGATCGCGATTGGGTCCTTAAACAATTTTTTCGTCACCGAGATGAACTTTTTATGAACAATAAAATTAGAATATTTCTGGATATTGCTAGAGCAACACAAAAGAGACGTCAAGCATTTCTAAAGCTCCGTCCAAGGGTCCGACAGTTGTGAGGATTATTTTGGTTAAATTTTCCATGTAAATGTGTGTTAAAAATGAATTCAGTTAAATATATCTTCTATGATTCAATTCAATTGAGTAACTTTCTAGATTCTAAATTGGCTGCCACTCCTAACCAACAACTAGCGGCTTTATCTACATCTAATCTGTAAAAGGAAAATTAGGCATATTATGTATCTCTTCTATTACCTACGCTAATATAGTAAAAATTATTTCATGACATTTTACCTTGTCTCCCTCTCAAATTGTGGACTTGAAATGGATGAGACAGAAATGTATTACCTTATAATTTGAATTTGTACTGAAAAAGATGTCTAATCTGTTCCATTTTTGCATGTCAAGAGATTTCTTGTAATAATTGTTAATACCTATAAATAAATAATAATAAAATATGGATCTTATAGGACAACTGTTCCAAAATGTTAGAGCCAGAACCTAGAATGCGCTAGCCTTCTAATAAACTCTCCTAGTTCCCACTTTATTTGAAATCATCAATAACCAATCCTGCCTAGTTCACAAGAGTTGCAAAGGAAAATATCACTGTATTTTATCTGAGGTACATTGGGAATTGGTGTGCAAAAACTTAAAAGCCAAGGAAAAAAATTTAAAGCTGTAAATGCTGCATCATAAGTAGCCAGTGCTATCTATGTTCAGTTCACTTTATTTCATATATAGCCTAGAGAAATGGTGTATGTGGTTTGCATCTAAATTTATTTTTTGTTTGTTACATTTGTACCCCGCACTTTCCCACTCATGGCAGGCTCAATGTGGCGGGCAATGGAGGGTTAAGTGACTTGCCCACAGTCACAAGGAGCTGCCTGTGCTGGGAATCAAACTCAGTTCCTCAGTTCCCCAGGACCAAAGTGGGGGTGGGGAATCACACTATAAGTAACAGGGGGCAGATACTCTTTTGTTACATTCATATATTCATACATTCATATATTACACGTGAAACAGTGTTTTATATAAACTGAAGCCTCCTCAAGGATTTCCCCAATAACCCTACATATACGACATCCAGCTCTAAACTGAACTAGATAATTACATTGTCTTTCATAACTTTGTTAAGTACATAAGTATTACCATACTGGGACAGACCAAAGGTCCATCAAGCCCAGCATCCTGTTTCCAACAGTGGCCAATCCAGGTTACAAGTGCCTAGCAAGATCCCAAAACAGTACAATACATTTTATGCTGCATATCCTAGAAATAAGCAGTGGATTTTCCCCAAGTCCATTTAAATAATGGCTTATGAACTTTTCTTTCAGGAAGCTATCCAAACCTTTTGTAAATCCCGCTAAGCTACTTTTACTACATCCTCTGGCAAAGAATTCCAGAGTTTAAATTACACGTTGAGTGAAGAAATATTTTCTCCAATTCATTTTAAATTTACTACTTTGTAGCTTCATTGCATGTCCCCTAGTCCTAGAATTTTTGGAAAGAGTAAACTAGCGATTTACATCTACCCGTTCCACTCCACTCATTATTTTATAGACCTCTATTATATCTCCCCTCAGCCGTCTTTTCTCCAAGCTGAAGAGCGCTAGCCGCTTTAGCCTTTCCTCATAGGGAAGTCATTCTGTCCCCTTTATCATTTTCATCACACTTCTCTGTACCTTTTCTAATTCCACTATATCTTTTTTGAGATGCGGTGACCAGAATTGCACACAATATTCGAGATGCGGTTGCACCATGGAGCGATACAAAGGTGTTATAATGTTCTCATTTTTGTTTTCCACTCCTTTTCTAATAATACCTAACATTCTATTTGCTTTCTTAGCGGCTGCACACTGAGCAGAGGGTTTCAACGTATTATCGACGATGAGACCTGGATCCCTTTCCTGGCCAGTGATTCATAATGTGGAACTTTGCATTACGCAGCTATAGTTTGGGTTCCTCTTTCCCACATTCATCACTTTACACTTGCTGACGTTAAACACCATCTGCCATTTGGATGCCCAGTCTCATAAGGTCCTCTTGTAATTTTTCACAATCCTCTTGTGATTTAACAACTTTGAATAACTTTATGTCGTTAACAAATTTAATTACCTCACCATTTACTACCATCTCTAGATTTCCTATGCATTTTAAAGAAAAATAAAAGCAAAGATGGTAGGCAACCAAACACCCATCCTTCTGGGGAAAAAAATAAAAACAAAGGTTTTCAAATAAATAAGGAGAAAACATTATTTTGCTGTGCAGACAGGGGTGATTCAATAAAGGGCCAAAATCTAGACACTAAACTAGAATTCTATAACAGCAAATTCGTGCACCTGGGACTAGATTATACATATGGTGCTGAAAATATCGATGCAGAACAAAATTGCACTTAGCGCCATTCTATAAATGTTAGGCAGACGCAGGTACAGGAAATTGAACAGAAGATAATTGAGGAAGGAACGATGTGAAGGCCAGAACACGACTTCAGCTGTCGGGGTTGGGGTCCCCCATCAGCACAGTATATAGGTACTCGACGGCAGTGGGGGATGGTTTTCGGGGGGGGGGGTCGACAGCATCGCTGAAGGGGGGTCCAGGGGGCCGTAACGCGCAGGGAGGGTGTTGAAAACGGAGGGAGAGCGGAGTGTGGAACTCCGTGGGAGGTGTGTGAGGGGACACGGGGTGTTGATGTTCGTCGGGTGGGGGGGGTCTGTGTTGCTCCGCTCCCTGCCACTTGCTCCGAAGTGGCAGGGAGCGGCGCACTGACAGCTGATTCCCAGGCGTGTTTTCCTACTCCTCCCTTTGCCTTGGAATCAGCTGTCACTGACGTCCTGCGTAGCCAATCAGTGGGATTCATGATGTCAGTTTGATCTACAGCACCTAGCAGACCAGCGACAGAATGTTGGAGGTGAGGATTATTATATAGGTCATGCAGCACCCAGACCCTTGAATACATTTTTGTCAACTAAAACCTGGTGTACACGCCCACGCCTAGGTTAGATGTGGATTGGGCATATTCTATAACAGTGTGTGTAATTTTTAGAAAGGCCATGACCCGCCTGTGCCCCTCTCAAGGGCACACCCCCTTTTGAGATCCGCTCTTTAGAATTTACTCACACCACTTTACAGAATACGCTTAGAAACTGTGTGTGTAAATTCTAATTAGTGCCAATTAGTGCCGATAATTGCTATTATTGGCTATCCACACTGATTGGCCTGTTAAAACAATTAAGTTGTGCAGGCAATTTAGTCACATTGCCAACTTTGCACATGCAACATCAGTCATTATACATAGAATCTGGGGGCTAATGCATTATAAAATATTAGTGTACATCAGAAACTAGGTCACAAAAAGTTTTTAAAAATTTAGAGACACCACATATGGAGGGTCCCGACACGGGACCGTTATTCAGCAGTATGAAACTGCCTATCTCAGGGGTCACACAATCTGAACCATGTTATCAAAGGATGCTTAAGAATATTGCCAGATGTGTCTGAGTGTGCCAATATTGTCTAAGCTGAGTTTTTTCCCCCCTTGAACCATCATTTCAATTTGCATCCTTTGATAACTGTGGAACTAGAGATGGTGCTTCCATGACAGGGAGCTACTGTAAAGCCCAGGAAGGCAGCACCAGCACCAGTGGTTCTGAGGGGCAAGGTGGAAGTCCTGACTAAGCCTCAGGAGTTCTTACATCTGTGAAAGAACTGTATTATGTGGAAGATCCTGAAGGTCTGGGAGATGGGCCTCCTTATGCCTGTCATGATGCCGTACATTTTGTGCTTAGCCACTGGAGAGCTGGATTTAGGCATCTAGTTAACCTAGTCTCTGAGTGTGTGGTAAACAGCCCGAAGATGGACCCGCTCCTCTAGACCCCCTGGATCCCCCAATAACATAGAAGATGTGGAGGAATGGCTGGGGCTGCACCCTGAAGCTCCAGAGGGGTGCTGGCTTGGAGAACCAGTACCTGATGAACTCTTAAATGCCATATGAATTGAGATTGGGAGAGTGGCTGGGGAAAAGCTACCTAAAGTCAGCTTTATAGACAGGTATATGAAACAGTGGATCTATGAGGCTTGGCATTCCCCTATGTGACCCTCCCAGTCATGTGCCTTGTAGATGCCCAGAGAGAGGCCTGGTCAAAGGAGGAGATTTTCCGGCAGATGAAACGGGACCCAACGTACCCACTTGAGATGAAGGACCCTAGCATGCAGGGACACATCCAGTCCTAGTACGCGGAGTGGACTGTGGATCAGTCCATCTGAACTCATTATATGTGCAGATAGTAGATGCCTATCATGATTCGAAATACAATGGGGTAACTCGTCCACAGTGGGGAGGAATTATGGTCTAAAAACCAGATCCAAAATGGCACATATAAGTGGCAATTGAGAAAGGAGATAGAGCGTCAGGTGGATAAGGGGAATCCAGCCTGGAAGCAGGACCAGGACAGGGGAAGCCTGCCCAAAGCTGGAGTGTAGCCCTGCAAGGTGCGCTGCTGGAAGAAGGACAGCCTAAAGTCTGTGCCTGAAGGAGTTGGATTGGTATTAGGAGTAACAGGAGCAGCTTTGAAGTTATTGCTGTCACAATGGGATGAGTAAAGGACAGGAGCACATATAAATATGTACAGTCTGAAATGTTCATAAAGATTTATTTATTGATATTTTTATTCCACATTATCCTGAGATGTGCTCAGGTTCAATGTGGCTTATATGACAATAACAAAATGAAGAGTACAATTTAAAGTACATTGACATTCATGAAATGCATCTAACAATTAAGATTAAATCTCCTAGTATGTAGGAGTAGCCAAAAACTACCCTAAATAGTCTTGGATGGACAGTGTATATAATAGAATTGAAGAGTATGATTGTCAGCTGCACAAGTTCCGGTAAAGTTAGTTTGCATTTAAATAAAACTCTTGGAGTTCAGAGTGAATCTTAGCAGAGAGTGCGTACACTGGATCTTGAACTGAGACAATGTTATTGGTAACAAATCTCCTAGCTTCCCAACTCCCCGGATTGCTCTTCTGGACCATTAACCCACTCCCAAGCTCGACTGCAGGCGAACTGGAACTATGAGTGTGGTCCCCTGACACATCTGACGGTAAAGAAAACTGAGCTTTGTGGCCCGGGTGGGATTTGAGCTAGCGGAGAGACCACGAGACCCGAGTTACACCAATAAACGGAAAATAAAGCTACATGAAACTTAAATGAAAAACAGACTGGAATAAAATTAGACAGACATGATCCTCATTTCTCTTTTAGTGTCAGTTAATAGAATATGATGCAAGATCCTGTGCTCTAGGGCCTGGCCCTGCACCTTAAATATTCTTAGACATTTGGTGTTATCTTAGAGTACAGCAGAACGCCAGCTGACTGATCTATCCACATTAATTTTCCATTTACAGGATTAACTGGGCTGTGTGCAGAATAATTTACTGAGAATCATTAACTTAATGACAGAGGCTTTCTATAAACTGCTTAACCCATCTGCAGGAGAATGGGTTTAATAAATCTAGATCAAAATCATATATGACTCATGAAAGACACAATGATGTCCAGACTAGAGCTGCAGAGAGCTATTTGGCAGAGCTGAACAGTGGTGCACAAACCTCTCTAGACTCCCTTGGATAAGCTTGTAAACCTCTAACCCCTTTACTGAGAAATGAAAGCTGCCAAGAACTGAACCAGTTTCAATAATATTTTAATACTTGCTACTCTCCATGGTATTGTGGTGGCTTATTTGTACAGATATCAGTGCAACTGGTGTGGAACATAGATATTGGTATTTTGACAGGTCTGCAAGGTGTTGTAGAGTATGATTTATATTACTCATCCATGGGTACAGTACCGCTGTGTACATTGTAAAGCATGACATACTGTTAATACTGTAACGAGTGTGATTATACTGTAGGATTGCTCTTTTCTGTTTTTATTATGGAGTTCGTTTCTTATTTTCACAAGATTTTGATAAATGTAAACCGCCTTGATTTGCGTGAACAGCAGATGGTATATGAAATCAATAAATGACTTCATCAATCCAGGTTCCCCGTGGATCCGATATTGGGATTCAGTTCTTTTTGGGATCACGGGGTTAGACAGAGGGATTGACCAGTTTCGCATAAGGACTTCCTGCAATACATTATGCAAAGGAGCCATTGCAGCCTCTCTAGGTGGAGAAGGATAATCCAGGACCTCGAGCATCTCAGCCCTGGGCTCATCCTAAACCTTCATAGGGAAGGGAATAGCCACAGTCTTTTCCCCGACAAAGGAGGTAAAGGATAGACTCTCCGGTGGAGAAAGTCTCCTTTCTGGTGGAGGGGAAGGTTAAAAAGGAATCCCATAGGAATCATCAGATGAAAAGTACCGGGATCCTCCTTTTCCTCCCATGAACGCTCATCTTCAATATTGGACAAGACATCTCTCAGAGCAGTCCGAAACTGAGCCTGCCTCGACGCCGAGGAACGACGTCCTCGATGGTGATGCCAAGAGGTCGATGCCCATCTGGACTCCGGTGAAGCTTCCTCCACTGACGTCGAAGGGGAGTTGACCTGGATGGCAGGCGGCACCGAGGTTGGGGACCTCACCACAGGCGAAGGGCCAGATACCGCTGCAGCAGACAGTACGGAAGGCACAAGCAACCCCAACACTGAAGCAGACTGGCGCAGTAACCCTTCCAGAAGCTCTGGAAGCAGGGCCCTGATGCGTTCGTCGAGAGCCGCCGTCGGACAAGGCTGCGGGGTTGGTATAGGAGCCGATGGCAGAATTTGTCGAGGCTCGGGAACAGGTACTGGGCTGCTAGACCAACGCATCGGCACCTCCTGAATAGAGGGGGAGCGAGCCTCTCGGTGCTGACGTTTCTCGGGTGCCGAATCCCTCAACACCCCAGAGCTCCTGGCACCGTGTGTCGAAGGAGAACGATGACGGTGCATCTTCGCCTTCGCTCGATGCCCGTCATTGAGACTCCTCTGTACCGATGAGGAAGACGTGGAATCCTCACGTCTTCTCGGGGCCGGGTCCGACGAAGGTCGGTCCCGGGCAGCCTGCATAACAGGAGACCTCGAGACAGATGGAGACCCACTCGATGCCTCACTGCTCCCAGCACGAGTTGGTCATTCTGTAGCCATTACCTTCGCTCCCAACGTTGATGCATCACTCGATGTCGACGCCGCCGATCTCGGTATCAATGTCGAAGGACCGGACTGAGCCCCAAAAAACATCTCTCATTGGGCCTCTCGAGACACTTGAGTCTGTTTCTTCATGCGAAGACACAGACTACAAGTGACTGGGCTATGGTCGGGCCCAAGGCACTGGATACACCAGACGTGGGTATGGGTACCCGAGATGATCCAGTTGCACCGAGTACAACGCTTGAAGCAGCTGGGTGTCGTCAATGACATGGAAGGAAAAACAGCTTTGGTGAAATCAAAAGATGCGATCGTGCCTGTTAAAAGAAAAAAGGGCACAAAAAGAAGGGAACAACCCGAACGTGCGAAAAAGAAAGGAAACTTTAAAAGGGCAAAAAAATAAAGAAACTAAGGGAAAGTTTTTTTTTTTACTAAAAAATTTTGACTAATGAAAAAAGAAGGCAAAAAGCTGCAAAAACGAAGGACTCTTTCCCGGGCCTGAGAGGAGCAGGGAAAAACTCGACCGCACCTCACCGCGGAGAAAAAAATAACTGTGCGAGAAGTCATCCGTGCATGTGCGGTGTGCGCACCACAAGGCTCTGGCAAACATTTAAAAATTTTTGCTTGCAAAATTGCCGATTCCCGTGCCGACGCGGACGTCGACCCACACGTGAGAACAGGCAGCCTGCTTGTCCTTGTAGAAAATTGGATATTAAGAACTAATTATCAGAACTAATTGGCATTAATTAGAATTTACATGTGCTACTTGCTAAGCGTATTCTGTAATATGGTGCATGTAAATTCTAAGTAGTATAGTTTAAAAAAGGGAGCATTGCCATTGGCGTGGAATGGGCAGGTTGTGGCTTATCTAAAACCTATGTGCATTGTTATAGAATACACCTGCTACACACCTAATTTAAGCATTGGGATTTATACCAGGTTTTACTTGGCGCAATTGACCGTGATTAAAAGTAGTCGTATGGACCAGCGCTCAGTGTATTCTATAAACTGCAAGGACATTTAGGCTTATTCTATAAAGTATGCCTAAATTAAGGCATATTTGATAGAATATGCTTAGGCAAATTTCATTTTGGCACCAAATTATTTTAGGTGTGATATGTGGAGGGGCATTTTCGATATGACGTCTAAGTCCGACTTTAGACTTTTTGAAAAAAACGTCTAAAATCTGAATAGGAAAGAAGTTCATTTTCAAAAAAGCAAAACGTCTATCTTTTGTTTTCAAAAAGACTGTTTCTAACAAAGTTTTGTGCTTTGGACGTTTTGTTTTCTGGCTCATTTTCAAGAAAAAAAAAAGGCCAAGTGAAAAAATGTAGAAAATCAAGCCATTGGGATGTAGGAGGGACCAGCATTTTTAGAAGATTTATCTCCCAGACATCCCAGTAGATAAATGGGGCACCCTAGGGGACATTGCAGTGGACTTAAAAAAACATGCTCCCAGGTACAAATCTCACCATTGCTCCCTTATCTTGTCTGCTGAACCCCCCCAAAACCCACTGCCCAAAACTGTACACCACTAAAATAGCCCTTATGGGTGAAGGGGGCACCTACTGTATATGTGGGTACAGTGGTTTCTGGTGAGTTTTGGAGGGCTCACAGTTTCCCCTACAAATGTGACAGGTAGAGGGCGATAGAGACCTGAGTCCCCCAAGCCATAGTGCACTGCACTGACCACTACACTACTCCAGGGAACTGCATGCTGCTGTAACAGACCTGGCTCTAATATCTGAGGATGGCGAAGAGGCTGCTAAATCATATTTGTATTCACATTTGTGGGGGGTGGGAGGGGGACACCCCTGATTCCCTCCAGTGGTCATCTGGTGATTTAGGGCACCCTTTTGTGCCTTATTCAGTATAAAAACAGGTCTAGCTCAAAACATCTTAGTTTTAGTCTTGGACACTTTTGTTTTGTTCCATTATGGCTGAAAAACGTCCAAGTGTAAGGAATGCTCAGATCCTGCCCTTAACACACCCACGACATACCCCCTTGTGATTTGAACACACTTCTGAGGACTTCATAGAAAAATGTCTAAACATTGGTTTTGAAAATACCAATTTGGACGTCTTTGTGAGGAAAAACGTCCAAATGCAGATTTATGCCACTTTTTGGACATTTTTCTCTTTTGAAAATTAGCTCCATAGAATCTAGTCCTTAGTGCTTTGGCTCTCAGAGGGGATATTCAACAGCACTAACTGGTTAAGTGCGCTGAATATCTGGGCACGGGCAACTCAGTGGGATTTAACCAGGCAGGAGTCTCACCTGCCCAGATAAATCCTTTTGAATATTGACCTCAATATTTTTAGTTTAATGTTGTTGATTGACCTCAATATTTTTAGCTTAATGTTGTTGATGTCAAGGGTGAAGGAGACTGTTGAGACACACAATGGTCAGTGATACAAAAAGGACACGACCAAATGAACCACTTGCGTTTTGTACTGATAAATGCTGGTTCTTCTTGCCTCAAGTCCAGGTACAATATGGAGGGGGTAGGTGCTCTTCAGCATATTTGCTGCTGGATCTGTTTCAAGAGAGGTGGAATGGAAATAAATTCTGTTTATGAGGGCTACGAGAAATCATCAACTACACTTCCATTATTGGAATTTCAATCGGCAGAAGAGAGATGGGTAACCTGGCAACAGGCAGCAAAGTATGTGTAAGACAGCCATTAAAATACAACTAAATTCATTGTAGGAAATAGTCAGAACTGGAAAGATATAACTTTACATGGTTTGATTTCCATAATTAGAAGTTATTGTAGAAATGGAAATCTACAGTGTGGGAGGAGAAAACTGATAGCTCATTTATAAGCAATGCTCAGTTGGTCATTTGCCAGAGAACGGCATTTTGAGTCTTACTTCTTGCTGAAACGTTACAGAAATGATATTCTGACCCTATTCATATCCAGACCAAAAGGCCACCTTTTTGAGGCTGCTTTTAACTCTTAGAGCCCTGTTTACTAACGCATTTAGTGTGAGCACTAACCGTGTAGGCGCCTATAGGGATACTGTAGGCATGTACACGGTTAATGCGCATACATGGTTAACGTGCATTAAAAACACTAACATGCCTATAACGCAGCTTAGTAAACAGGGCCTTTATTCACCTGTTTAATATCCATGCTGTTTTAATCATTCTCATAAGAAATCCCCTAATTTCTTATTTCTCTTGTTTGTCTGTCTTGGCTAGATTGTAAACTCTGTTGAGGAGAGACTGTCTCTTAGTGTCTGTGTACAAAGTTGTGTACATCTACTAGCGTTATATAATAAGTTTCCCCCCCGATAATCAAAACTATTTAGCCGGCCAGGAACGGCACCTGGCTGGTTAAATGGCACTTAACCGGCTATCTGGCAATATTCAGCAGGGAATAACCGGCTATCCCCTGCTGAATTTCCTGGTTAGCAGCTAAGAGATAACCGGCTATATTGAGTGATATAGCTGGCTATCTCTGAATATTCAGCCACATCGGGCCGTGTAAATAGCTGGAATATCTTTGGCCAGTTTAAACTTAACCAGCTATCTCTGAATATTAACTAAAACAGCCACAAACTTGAAAAGCATATAGGATGCTATAAATTCAAGGAAGAAAAAGGTGTTAGACATTGGCTCAGATCTACAGGGATGCTGATGGAAACAGATGTAGCACTAAAACAGCATGCATGGAAAAGTCATTTAAGATGCACAAAAAAGTGTGCTGTGCAAAAATCGCATTACATGTACTTTCCCTTGCTCCCCCGAAGAGCTAGTAGGCACATGCTAAAGGGAGATTCTTTCTGGAGTTCATAAGAAGTAACATGTATGGCCAACTTATGAAGCTGTGCTTAAAAGTTCTGCTATTTTGCTATTTTACCACCATGTACAGCTTCCTTGCATCCAGCTTTTTATTGGTTGGAATGGGGATTTCCCAGGTGATCATAACTTCTTCATTCTCTACAATCATTTTAGGCCACAATCAAAGTGATTTTCTGGTACAGTGATGTAATGTTTACAAAATTTCCAATGAATGAGATGTGCACCTCGTTTTGCACAAAAATTAAACAATGCTCTATGCAAATTAGACTTTACTGGGCATGTGCAAAGTAGCACGGAATACTGTCCTCCATGTGCTATTTAAAATGTGTCTACGAAGGCCTAAAATTTAATACCTATCAGAACAGGTATTATATTGTTTGCTTGCAAGCTGTGGTTCGAAATGCTAAAGGCAAACAACCAACTCGTATTCAAACACAAAGTACTTGGTACTTTTGTGCTAGAATATCAGCTGGGTTTGTGCAGGTTAAGAAGTAATGCAGAATGCAAGATAAGCTCCTACTGAAGGCATACTTCCAAATTTATTTTACAGTTTATTGAATTTACTATACCACTAGACTTTTTATTTAAAAGGATGACGGTGGTGTACAAAATACAATAATCATATAGAAAAGCATCAATCATACAAGACCATACATACATTTAATAATCAAGAAGAAAATCACTGCAGTTACCCAGAGCCCGACCCCAAGTCAGACTTCAGAGAGATTAGCTCCAAATGCAAGAACAAAATAATGAGCTTTAAGTCATTGTTTAAAATGCTTCAAGAACTTCTTGGTACTCAGTATCATTGTACCTCACCACCCTGCCAGCTCAATATTCTCATGCTGCTTTTGTGCCACCTTCCAAATGCTTTATGTAGTTTCAGAAAACATCGGACATAATTTTGTCTATGCATGCTGCTTTGTAGCGCAATTATCTTTTCATTCCTTTGCCCTTCAGGATTAGTGACCTGAGCTGTCATCCTGAGTTTGTTGATGTGTGAATCCACAATCTGTGAAACACCGATTATAATATTTAAAAAAAAGGTTCCTTGTATTCCTTTCATAGCACTTGTGACCAAGTTTGCTACAATTAAATGGGGAAGCTCTAAATTTTTTTTTTGGGGGGGGGGGGGCTCAGCATTTTGCTCCTGATCAACTTGCATTGGCCTATGTTAAAGTACCAATTCATACACAGAAGAAGCAAATCCTCGCAGAATAGGGACTATGAGACACAACAGCGAAGATGACTCAAGGATGGACAGATGATGCTTCAAATGGTCAAAATGTTTATTATAACACAAACGAGTCTCATTTGTGTTATAATAAACATTTTGACCATTTGAAGCATCATCTGTCCATCTTTGAGTCATCTTATTTGTTAAAGTACAACATCATGAACTTTCATTCATAACTGCCCAAGAATTTTTCATCTATTTTATATCCCCTTTACACTCAAACTCTGCTGCCCGTCTCGTCTTCCGCCAGGGTCGCTTTACTCATACTACCCCTCTCCTCAAGTCGCTTCACTGGCTCCCTATCCGTTTTCGTATCCTGTTCAAACTTCTTCTACTAACCTATAAATGTACTCACTCTGCTGCTCCCCAGTATCTCTCCACACTCGTCCTTCCCTACACCCCTTCCCGTGCACTCCGCTCCATGGATAAATCCTTCTTATCTGTTCCCTTCTCCACTACTGCCAACTCCAGACTTCGCGCCTTCTGTCTCGCTGCACCCTACGCCTGGAATAAACTTCCTGAGCCCCTACGTCTTGCCCCATCCTTGGCCACCTTTAAATCTAGACTGAAAGCCCACCTCTTTAACATTGCTTTTGACTCGTAACCACTTGTAACCACCTGCCTCCACCTACCCTCCTCCTTCCTGTACACAATAATTGATTTGATTTGCTTACTTTATTTTTTGTCTATTAGATTGTAAGCTCTTTGAGCAGGGACTGTCTTTCTTCTATGTTTGTGCAGCGCTGCGTATGCCTTGTAGCGCTATAGAAATGCTAAATAGTAGTAGTAGTAGTAGTAGTAGCAATTAGCCAGTCATTGAAATGAGAGTTGTCGAGGGGAGGCCATGAATGAGGATGCCTTCTAGAACTCTGCAATCATAGGTTTTAAAACTGGACAGAAGATAGAACCACTGCGTGACAATTGGATTCTTTTCCTTCTTTCCCATGGAGTTATGAATGCTGCCATTGCACACGACCAGCTAGTGTGGGGAGCGATCATGATCCAGTCTGAGATCACACCCAGATTCTCCAGCAATGCCATTAAATGGGATTTTTAAAAATACCCCAAATCCAATTCATGACAGATCAAAAGGGGATATGATTCATGGATTCTATAATGAATCACAATTGTGGCTCCTTTTTACATTTTATAAAGATGTTATCATATAACATTCATGCAAAGTTATGTTGCCTGACTCGTTTATTTCATGCTAGGAACCTAAATTCTTACTAGTGAAAACAGTATGGTGTAAGTTGATTCTAAACCCATGGTTCTCAACCCCAGTACTCATGGACCCAAACAGGTCTGGGGTTTTAAATAAATTATAGGTCTCAGCTGTATTTTGTGTAAAAGAACATAGTAATTGCTATCTTTGGTCAGACCAAAGGTTCATCTAGCCCAGTATCCTGCTTCCAAGAGTGACCAAGCAGGTCACTTTTACCTGGCAGAATCCCATGAGAACAGGATTCCATGCTACCAACCCCTAGGGATGAACAGTGGCTTTTCCCCAGGGCTACCTTATGGAGTTTACCTCCAGGAATTTGTCCAAACTTCATTTTTTTTAAACCCAGCTACGTTAACTGCTTTTGCCACGTCCTTCAGCAACTCATTCCAGAGGTTAACTATATTTTGAGTGAAAAAATTATTTTCTCTTATTTGTATTATAATGCAACTTCATGTCATGTCCTCTAGGCTTTTTACTTTTTAAAAGAGTAAACAATCAATTCATGCTTAGCCATTCTACTCAACTCAAGATTTTACAGACCTCATCATATCCCTCCTCAGCTGTCTCTTCTCCAAGCTGAAGAGCCCTAACCTCTTTACTACTACTACTACTTAACATTTCTAGAGCGCTACTAGGGTTACGCAGCACTGTACAATTTAACAAAGAGAGACAGTCCCTGCTCAAAGAGCTTACAATCTAATAGACAAGTGAACGGTCGGTCCGATAGGGACAGTCAAATTGGGGCAGTCTGGATTCACTGAACGGTAAGGGTTAGGTGCCGAACGCAGCATTGAAGAGGTGGGCTTTAAGCAAAGACTTGAAGACGGGCAGGGAGGGGGCTTGGCGTAAGGGCTCAGGAAGGTTGTTCCAAGCATAGGGTGAGGCGAGGCAGAATGAGCGGAGCCTGGAGTTGGCGGTGGTGGAGAAGGGTACTGAGAGGAGGGATTTATCCTGTGAACTGTTTTGATAAGTATATTCATTATGGATATGTTTTGGGACTATAGGAACTGAAGTGAGAACCACCTGTTTAGGTGGTCTACTCTACAGACCATAAAACATAGATCTGCTCCTGTCAGTGCTTTACTCCCACACTGCAGTTATGTAAAATGAAACTTAGAAGGACAAAGGAAGGCTTTTACCTGTCAGCAATTAAACATGACAGCCAAACACACTTACTAATCCTGAAGTGAACTGCATGTCAGTGAGTTAAATGAATATACAAAGCTTAAGAGAAGCAATGCACAGTGGTGGATGACAAGGTGATGTTCTACTGTGAACCTGAATTTGAAGGGAACAACCCTTACAGAACTACTGTGTACACTGGAAGCGTGACTATTTGTATTAGTGCAGTCATTCGTTTTTCTGTTCTGTTCTTAAGATACCAACCCTTGAAATTAAATGGAAAACACTGTGTGAATACAGTGGTGTAGCTAGGACTGAATAGGCCCCTTATAACACCATCACTTCCAAGGTAGTGGGGACCGTGGTGGGGGGGGGGGGGGGGGCAAAAATGCACATTTCTTACAGCTGACATATTACAATTAATACATTCAGAAAAAAATAGTTTTCCTGGTGTCCCTCTTCAGCTTTTTTTCTTAACTCTCTTCAATGTCTCTTGTCCTTTTGATGTTTCTTCTCTCTCTATGTCCAGCATTCGTATTTTCTATGAGCTTCTACCTGTCTTGTTCAGCATCTTACCAATGTGTCCCTGTTCCTATCCTCCACCCATGTTCAGCATCTCTCCTCTGTGTCCCTTTTCCTCCCTTTGTGTCCAGTTTTGTCCCTCTGTGTCCTTGTCCCTGTTCCCTCCTCATGTCCATCTTCTCTCTTCTTTTCCTCCTGCATCCCACCGCTGACTCCTCCCTTCCTCCTGCACCCCACTACTGACCCCTCCCTCCCTCTGTTGGTCCATCATCATCTGTTCCCCTCTACCTCTGGTCCAGTCTCTATTTCTTCTCTCTGCTTCTCCCCAGTCCAGCATCTGCCCCCTCTCTTCCTCTTCCCTTTGCTCCAGGTCTCTCTCTTTCCTCTGCTCCCCCCTTGAGTCTAGGATCTCTCTTTCTCTTCCTCCCTCCCAAGCAGCTCAGTACCTCTTCATCCCCCTTGCACCTGGGTCCAACATCGCTCCCCCCCCCCCCACCAGACCTCCAAGTGCTGCAGCAGGGATTGCGGCAGAGACAGCCTGAAAGCTTCCGCACTGGCTAGCAGGGCCTTTCCTCTGTTACATCCTGCCCACAGGAAGTTGCAGAGAGGCAGGGCGCCACCACTGAATATTGCCTCTGACCAGCCATTTGAAAACTGGGCAGAAGGGCATTCTGGAGGTGGAGATATGGAGCAGCCAGCATCCACACAACTAAGCAACCAAATAGGACCACATATTTAGCAGTCCTAACTTTGGTCACTTAGCTAGGCAGTGGGCACTGAATATCAGCTGGCACTCACATAGCTTCTGGGTAGCAGCCAAAGCTGTGGTTCAGCTCCCATCTCTCTCACACCACTCTCCAAAAAAGTCTTACACCCTCTTCTGGTATGCTCCCCCAGTACTGTAAACCTCCGATATCAGATCCCCCTCTTACCACCTTCCACCAATAGCGCACAGACCCCCAATTCCATTTCCCCCCTCCCAACATCTTCCAACAATCGTGCACACCCTTCCAGGATACCAGCCTTCCTAGCTTCCCTCACTCGCTCACCCACCTACCCATCCACCAGTAGGTCCCCAGGGCCTACTTCTAGCTCCCTGGTGGTCCAGTGAGGTTAGTCAGGAAGGGGCAAACCCCACTCGCTCGTGCCCCAGCATTTTAAAAAACACTGACTAACACCAGCTCAATATTGATCGACAATTTATTATGGCACCATGCACTGCTGTTCAGCACTGTGATCTGGACAGCTCCCATGACAAAGATGGCTACCTAGAGAATACCAGTGCTTTTCTAATATCTGACATGTACTAATAGGGCAGTGATGGGCAACCTTTTGAGCTTGGTGTGTCAAAATTCGCCAAAAAACCGAGCATAACTCGGGTGGTGTGTCACTTCGAGAAAAAAACCATAATTTCACGATATTTATAGTTTAAATAACAAAAATGTATAATTGTAATATATAACTGTATTTAATAAACCAAAAACTAATTATTTAACTTACCTGCTTAGTGACTTCTTTGTTCATCTGTCAGTCGGTTTCTTTTGTTGGTCTTGATATTATTTAACTTGTGTGGGGTGCCGTGAACTAAGATAAGTGAGGGGGAGGGGGAATTCTTTAACTAACCTGCCTATTAGTGACTTTTTTGTTGCTGAATTTCATTGGCTAAATCTTCAATTGAAGGTTGGTATTTTGTACACTTCAAGCCCAAGCAAGCGCTACTAACTTCATCTGTCAATCTGTTTCTTTTGTTGGTTTTGATATTATTTAACGCTGAGAATAAGGTTTCACAAAAGTACGTAGAGGGAAAAATTGTGAGTAAAGCCACTGCTATATTTTTCAGGGTGCTAAAAGTGGCACTCCAAATTTCCTGGTAACTCAGATATTCTCTTAATAATTGCATCTTTATTCTGCATATCGTGAAATAGAACTGGTGCACATCTTAGGAGAGTTTCTTTAATAAATTCTCCCTCACTGAGTGCTTTTCCATGCTGAGCTATGGAGTGAGCAATGCTCAAACTTGCAGATCTTAAATTTGTAGAACCTTTTACAAATTTAAGGATGGACTTAGATTGGCTCTTATAAAAGTGTAGCTGCCTGGAAATGTATTCCTTCCTTTCATCCTCACTTTTTTTCAAGAGCTGGGAATGATTAGTTTCAAAATGTCTATTTATATTCCACGTTCTGCTTACTACCGTTTCAGTACATAGAACGCAAAATGATCTGCCATTTTTTTCTATAATGCCATACATCTCGATCCATGTCTCTTGAAAGGGTCGGCTACTGCTACTACCACTTCCTTTACTTAACCTTGGTTTTTTATTTTTTGGGTTCTCCATCAGGGGGGCAGAGACAGAAGATAGAATTATAGATAGCCTGTTAGCCCTGCAGGCAATTAGGGGTTAACTAGCCTAACTGACCACCTTAAGTAAATTAAGATGGCTGCCGCTATTTCTAATGGCGGGAAACGGCACCCATAGCACATGCCCTCGCCTCTCCCAGCCTCCCCCTCACCTATCTCAGTAATGATGGTCAATTACAAATCCACGACACCCCAGAACAGTAGATTGGATGATGGTTGCTGGTAATGGTGATCACAGGGCCCTCAGAGATGCGTCCCCCACGGCATTCCGCTGCTCTCTGCTCCGCCGGCCGGAAGTGAGGTCAAAGATCCCCTAACGGCCGTGCAGGAGCCGGGGCAGAGGGAGCAGCAGGGAGGGAACAAGCAGAGGACTCGGAGGGAGCCAATAGGAGCGCACACGGCACCCCCCAGGCGGGTAAACATGCACCGGGGGGGGTGATTTCGCCGGGGGGGGGGGGGGAGGTCGCGCTGCACCTGGGGGGGGCGCATCGGCGATCCGCCCCGGGTGTCAGCAAGGAACTCCGCTGCTTCTCTGTATGCGGCCACATGCGGCCGCGTGTCACCGAAAATGGCTACGCGTGTCAGTACTGACACGCGTGTCATAGGTTCGCCATCAGGGTAATAGGGCAATCCTATAATCTTGGCACTCAAATTTGCATGTGCCCTATGCACATTAATGTTAAGAATACTAGTATTTATGCACATAAGTACGCACTTAGGCACCATATTTACATGTGCATGCATAAACACTATACTACCCACTTAAATTAAGCAGCATGTGTGTGCAAGGGGGTGTACACTGGGGTGAAACATGGGCCAACATAGGTGTGACTGTCACTTATGCACATAATTTACAGCATCCTTGCCACACTTAGGTGTGCACAGCTATACTAGCTCTATGGCTAGTGTAAATGTGAGCACTTATATGTTAGGCATTGATAGACAATTAGGCTAGCTTTTTGTAAACCTAGACACCTAGGCTGCATTAAAGAATAGGCTCCTACTTCGTGTATTCCAGGCACCTAATCGGATGCACCCAATTATAGAACTGATCATTCATTAACAGTTGACTGTAGTAATCCCTGCTGTACAGTGCTCCTGTGGGTAAGCAATGATTCCTCTGAAGGAGCTGAACATCCAGGTTGCAGCAGCATGGCCCTTAACACTAGAGCAGGGTTCCTCAAATCCAGTCCTCAAGGTCCACAGCCCAGCTTGTATTCAGGATTTCCACAATGAATAGGTATGAAACCAGGCTGGGCTGTGCACCTCAAGGACTGGATTTGAGGAACCCTGCTCTACAGTGTTAACTAAGACATTATTATTAGAAAATTAAAACTTGAATAATGTACACAGTTGTGTTTAAGGGACCCATTTACTAAAGTGTGTTGAGCAATTAGTGAAGGAATTGTGACACATTATTAGAACATAGTCATGTTCTCAGTTAACAGGGTGGCTTGACACTTACTAATTCAGTCACTGACTGTACAGAATGGAATGTGGCGAGGAATGGGCATGGATTACGTCCTGCAACTGTTAAAACTAATAGGAAGAGATAAAAGTACATCTGCATTATCTCCACTAATGAATGGTAAACACATTGGGGCTCATTTTCAAAGCACATGGACATCTCAAAATGGCACAAAAAGTCCATCTGCCAAAAATGTCCAAATTGCAATTTTGAAATGGCAGAATGTGGATGTTCTACACTGCAGTTTATCCAAATAATTAGGCTATATATATGCAGATGACGTCACAATCCACATCCAGTTCAAACATGATCTAAATGAAATCACCAACGAGATCAACCAAAGCCTCCAAATAATGCACACCTGGGCAGATGCATTCCAACAAAAACTTAATGCAGAAAAAACACAATGTCTTGTACTCACCTCACAACACAACACAAAACACTTCTCTACCATAACCACATCATACCGTTCTCTCCCTGTCTCAAAAAACTTGAAAATTCTTGGAGTCACCATTGATCGAAATCTCACCCTCGATGACCACGTGAAGAACACAACGAAAAAGATATTCTACTCCATGTGGAAGCTTAAAAGAGTAAAACCTTTCTTCCCGAGGTACGTATTCCATATCCTGGTACAGTCAATGGTAATAAGTCACCTGGACTATTGCAACGCACTATATGCTGGATGCAAAGAACAAACTATCAAAAAACTACAAACTGCCCAGAATACGGCCGCCAGACTCATATTTGGAAAAACTAAATATGAAAATGCAAAACCCTTAAGAGAGAAGTTCCACTGGCTCCCACTTAGGGAGCGCATTACGTTCAAGATCTGTACGATTGTACACAAAATCATTCACGCAGACACCCCAATCTACATGCTAAACCTTGTAGATTTACCGCCAAGAAACTCCACAAGAGCATCCCGCAAATTCCTCCACCTGCACTTCCCCAGTTGTAAAGGACTAAAGTACAAGCAGATGCACGATACTACATTCTCGTACTTGGGCACGAAATTGTGGCATGCATTGCCTACAGACCTGAGAACAATCAACAAAACAACTATTTTTCGCAGATCTCTGAAGACATATCTCTTCAACAAGGCATACAATGAGAACTAACAGTCACACTAATCCACCCGATAACCCACTCAGTCAAGATAGCTCACCGACTATAACTACCTTAATCACCCTTTTCCTTCTTCCTTCTACCCTTACTTAACCTCGGCACAATATTAAATGTATCTGTCACCCTGCAATGACTTTTTAAACAAAACTATGTAAGCCACATTGAGCCTGCAAATAGGTGGGATAATGTGGGATACAAATGCAATAAATAATAATATAATAATAACAATAATAAAATAGCAAGGGGGTGTGTTGTGGGCATGTTTTGAGCTCAAAATTAGGACATCCAATAGTGGTAATTGAACGGGAAGAAACATCTAAGTCTAAAAAGGACACCCCCCTGATATTCAAAGCTATGTAACTGGTCAGACAAGGCTGCTGACCAGTGCTCTTACACGTTCTGGAGGATTTATGGTGCTGCTTGGAATTTTGGTGATTGGGCCTTGGCATAAACAGCTGTTACAACCTGTATTGTACCTCACATCCCTTACTAGGGTGCTTTGTGCTTGACCCTAGATCTGGCATATCTACCCTATGTAGTGCTATGGATCCCTCATTGGAACATTAAACAGTGTGTGTAGACCAGTGGCCTGAGGGTCAGGTGACCAGGGTTCAATTCCCACCTGATCTACAGCAGTCCTACTCCCCCGCCCTTGTGCTACTTTTTTCTGACGGATAACCAGACCTTGCGGACACATGGGATCGAGGAAGGGTGTTTAAGGTTAAATCTTGGGAATGGGCTATATGACTGTTTGGTCTTCAGAAGGGTGCCTTTGGTTCTTTGCCAAAGTGACATCATTGAACCTCTCCTTTGCCACATTGAAGGACGTCTTATAGACTGTTGGTAGTATGAGGGACCATGTGAAGAAGACGGTAAAGAGTATATTCTATAAATTGAAAATAGTGAGGTAATTAAAAGATTTGTTTTCTGTAGAAAACTTTATGGTGGTGATTCAGAGTACTATAATATCACTTTTTGACTACTGTAACTGCTTGCTGATAGGTTTGCCAAAAAAAGATAATGAGGGCTTTACAGCTAGCATAGAATGCTACTGTGAGAGTTTTGTGTGGACTAGCTAGATGTGATCACATTTCAGGAGCATTAGCATATTTACTTTGATTGCCAGTTGAATTTAGAGTTAAATATAAGATACTTTTATAGGTTTTTAAAGTTTTAATGGATTTAATGAGCCCAGTACTTTCCGCAACTTTTTATTTATACAAACCAGCAAGATCTTTAAGGTCAGCATCACTTAATTATTAGATGTGCCTTCATGAACATAGGTCTTCAGTTTTTTATGTGATTGGACCTATCTTATGAAATGATCTTCCTGAGTCACTAAGTTTAATTGATAAGCTTGATCAGTTTAAAAAAGCTCTTAAAACTCATTTGTATCAGTGTGCTTTTAATATGGTGGTGTGACGGGTTAAATTGAATTGAATGAAGAAATGAAAAATAGTAGACATAGTTTGATATGCAGTTTTTAATGTATTCCAACGTGGAGTATGTCTTTTTGTTTTGATGAATATTATGTACGTGTACTGTAAACCGCTTACAATTGTAGATTATGTGGTCTATACATTTTATAAATCAATCAATCAAATCAACAGGTTAGTTGGTTGCTCTCTTAGACGTCCTGGAAACCTTACTGTCCCCAGAGGTATCTGCACTTCTTTGCTCAGAGATATACATGTTCTCTTCCTATGGCATCAGTACAGACACCTGTGAGCTACAGCTTCAGAACAACTGAGGTGGCCTAGTGGAGAAAATAGCTGACCTGTTGTTCAGGAGTGGTGAGTTCAAAATCCCATGTGGAACATATACTCAGAAATGTTTTTCTCTGCATGCAAATGGCAACCACTCTGCATTCTGATGATGTTTGAATTCCGCACTGAAATTTGCACTCTCAATTGACGGTTGGCCAAAGTGAGTGGTGTTTTTTTTTTTTTTTCGGGATTCAGACCCTGTTGCCATGTTGTAGGGTATAATTGGGAATTCAAATGGATGATATGCCTCCAGTGCATGGTACAGCCTGTTCATTTGCATTCTGACGTTGCTACTCTGTCGTACACTCTTCTGGCCTCTCCCTGCCCTACCTGTGTCCATTCCTCTGTTCCTAATCACCTCCTGTCCCATACTACCACCCACTACTCTCCTCCCCTCCTGTGTAAAAGTATGTGCATGTCTCTGTGTGTAGCAATGGAAGTAAAACCCGGCTGGCTCAATTACTTCCATTGAAAGCAAAGGAAGTAAAACCCGGCTGGCTCAATCCGTCCTCCTTTTTCTGGAGCCATATGGTAACCCTAGGTAGGAGAAGCTGCTGTTGTTGGACACATGGTGACAGGCAGCGCTGAGCTGGCAGCAGCTGTTGGTACCCACGGAGGTCCGTGCTTCTGTGCGCAGTATCCTGCACATGCATAAGGAGTGTGAGGGGCATGAGGGCAGGCTGTGCTGGGCCTGATTGAGGCTTTTCTGCGCATGCACAGAGGCACCAGGGTTCGGGTCTGAGCGGCACCAGTCAAATTTGGAGAGTTGGTCCGGTGCCAGAAGAAGAAAACACTGCAAAATGTGGGAAGAGTGCTGGGGAGCACTCTGTAGAGCCTCCCTGAGGATCTTGGGGACGGAGTTTGGTGCAGCCCAGGTGAGTCGAGTGAGCATGAAGAGTGGGAGAAAAGGAGCACAAGAGTGTTGGGTGCCAGTGGCTCCTGAGCAGAGCAAAGTAGCAGAAGGTGACCCAAAACAACTAGAAAATGGTGAGTTTGCTGTTTTAAGGATCCTGACAAGGTAAGGGAAGATAAAAAGGCATTTATTCGTGTGGGTTTTGCCAAGGGTTTGCAGGTTAGAAAGAGGCAACAGTAGCCTGCTGCAACATGCAGCACGAGCTGTCCATGACAAAAAATACTCTGGGCAGAATTCTAAACTGTTGGAATCGGCAGTTGGGAGGGAAAAACTGCAATGAACAGACACGTGTTTCTGAGTGTCTGTCTGTAGAAGTTTTAAAGAAGGTATTTTTGTGCTAATACAGAGTGTGTGTGAAACTCTGAGTGAGATAAGTTAAACACCAAGCCTCGTGGTAATTTTAAGGCTCCATGTTGTCTGAACTGAGAGAGAACATTGACAGTGAGTGTAAGTGTGTGGGAGTTGGCTTGTTGTGAGAGGGGCAACTATGTAATTTGTAACACTAGGTAAGGGAAGACGATGAGTGGCAATGTTGAGAGCTGATGTGTGAGCAGAACCTTTAGACTTCACGAAGCTCTCAGGTATGTGAGATAAGCAGTAAACAGGGAAATGCTGCCCTTAAATTGTGGTATAGCAGTGATGTGTTTGTGGAGAGGCAGCTCATGTTGATTTAAAGTTTTGCCATTGGAACTGAAAGAGTGAGATGTACTACTTAAGTGCCTGAAAGATGGCCAATAAATGAAACACTTGAGGGTTGGGCTAGTTAGGAATAAAAAATGATTATCTGTTTATTTTTGGGCTAGTTAAGACTACAGTAATGCTGGAGCTGAAGCGGAAAGAAAACATTTAAAAGGGGTTTTATTGCAGGTGTATGAAGAAAGGGCATTCTTTCCTTTCATTTATTTAAAGCTAGAGTAATTGGCTTACCTGATGGTGGCGAGAGTCGTCTGGATGCCTTCCAGGGTACATTGCAAGCCTGTTTGGCTATTACACAGGAAGATGAGGCAGGAGAGACATTCCTCCTCGAATGAGGGCATTCAGATGCTGATTGAGTCCCGTGACCTCTTCCCAGAGCAGTACCCTTCTCCACCACCGCCAACTCCAGGCTCCGCCCTTTCTGCCTCACCTCATGTGTGGAACAAACTCCCTGAGCCCATAAGCCAAGCCCCCTCCCTGCCCATCTTCAAATCACTGCTCAAAGCCCACCTCTTCAATGTCGCCTTCGGCACCTAACCACCACACCTCTACTCAAGAAATCTAGACTGCACCAACTTGACATTTTGTCCTTTAGATTGTAAGCTCCTCTGAGCAGGGACCGTCCTTCTTTGTTAAATTGTACAGCGCTGCGTAACCCTAGTAGCGCTCTAGAAATGTTAAGTAGTAGTAGTATGACACTTTGAGAGAATTGTCACTGGAGTTTGTCCTTGGAAGGAAAGGTGCCCACCGTACAAGAGAGCTGGAAGAAAGTTAAGTGAATACAACAAAAAGAATGAAACAAAATTTACAACTTTTACTTACCTGATTCCGGGGTTGGTTGTCCTTGAGGGTGGACCTGGAAAACAGGATGTTAACACAAAGCATCAATTCTTGGGGAAAAAGTTAACTATAAAAGTTCAATTATTGTACTAATCTGTTAGACATAAGAAAAAAGAGATACTTATCTGACAGTGCTCCCAAATGTTTTGAAATGTTTCTGAAATGTCCAAGTTTGTTATGTTGTTGTCGTCATCAATGAGCACTGTAAAAAGAACAGTGGGTAAATACTAATATTTATGCATTTAAATGTTTAACAAAATAAGCTTATTTTTATTGTTAAACTCCCTGGTTTGGCATGAAGTATTTTGGGGAAACTGTATTTGTATCATCATTTCTATACCTTGTTCTGCCACCAGGGGGGTTACATGACCATGGCTAGCCCTTGGAAGTATGGTTGGCGAAGCCCATTGTGCACCCACAGGGAGAGGTACAATGATGTTCTGTTCCCTGGAGGGGGCTATACAGGTGAACCAAATATGTGAAAGTTGTACAGCCATGACCTGGTCTCCACCCACCCCTTCCATGACTGGTGGATGGCTGTCTGTGAGAGGGCCCAGGGGTGGAGGAGGGCCTAATGGGGGGAGGCTGGCTGGGAGGGGGGTAGCGCTGGGAGGGATGGAGCAGGGGCATGATGGTGTGACTGGGATTAGTAGCTGGGGGAGAAAGGTGGCGAGAGTCATCTGGATGCCTTCCAGGGTACATTGCAAGCCTGTTTGGCTATTACACAGGAAGATGAGGCAGGAGAGACATTCCTCCTCGAATGTCCTCCTGGCTCTCGCCTCCCTCATGAGGGCATTCAGATGCTGATTGAGTCCCGTGACCTTTTCCCAGAGCAGGCCTTGCTCTTGGTGGATGTTAGGAGCGGTGTTTACTAGGAGTGTGTCAGCCTACTCAGGGTAGCCTGGATGTATTGTGGGGCTCTCAGATGCCCTGCTTCTCTTCCTGCTCCTCCTCTTCTTCCATGGGGCATGTGAGATCCAGCTCCTCCTCTGCCTTTACAGCTTCAGTCCCCTCCACTTCCTTCTCCTCTTCCAGTACTGGTGGTGGTGATGCTGCTTCTGGCTTTGGGCCTTCCTCCTCCTAGGGAGCTTGGCCTTGGTCAGCTTGACCATCTGCCTGAAGAGATAATATGTGACATGAGCATGGGTAGACATTAGTATGTGGCCACATAGCAAGAACCAGGAACCAAAGAGGGCTGAAAGGGACACAATTGACATGCTGGATAGATATGACCATACAACTCACCAATAGGTAAGGGATCTGCTGTGGTTGACATACCTGCTGCCTGACAGAGAAACTGTTCTCTATTGGACCTATTGCTGTACATGTCAGAGCCCCAGATCACAGAACCTTAAATGTGAACATCACTATTAGTCACTTTTGGGAATGCTACCATGAATCAGGCTTCACTCAATAGCATAGTGGGCCTACATGAGGAGTGTGTGGGGGAGGGAGAAGTGGCAGTCATGCACCCCCACTCCCAGAAGCAGGTAAGATAGTTTTTGGGGAGATCCCAAACTGGGTAATATGTGATTACCCATAGCGAAGAGGGACCAACAACCAGTGCGGGCTGATACTAGAGAATGACACGGGGATGGGAACCAGCGGTAACGAGACAAAGTCCGCGGGGACGGGGACAAACTTTGTCCCTGTGTCATTTTCTACTTTGAAAACTGTTAATGAACTGGACTGTTATTTATGTTTGAGTGATGCAGATGATATTATTTTGACTTTTTGGAAAAACTACTACTACTACTTAACATTTCTAGAGCGCTACTAGGGTTACGCAGCGCTGTACAGATTAACATAAATTGACATAAAGGACAGTCCCTGCTCCAAGGAGCTTACAATCTAAAGGGCAAAATGTCAAGTAGGGGCAGTCCAGGGTTCCTGAATAGAGGTAAGATGGTTAGGTGCCGAAGGCGACATTGAAGAGGTGGGCTTTGAGCAAGGCTTTGAAGATGGGCAGGGAGGGGGCTTGGCGTATGGGCTCAGGGAGATCATTCCAGGCATGGGGTGAGGTGAGGCAGAAAGGGCGGAGCCTGGAGTTGGTGATGGTGGAGAAGGGTACTGACAGGAGGGATTTGTCTTGAGAACGGAGGTTACGGGTAGGAATGTAAGGGGAGATGAGGGTAGAGAGGTAGGGAGGGGCTGTAGATCGAGTGCATTTGTAGGTTAAATGGAGCAGCTTAAACTGTATGCGGTACCTGATCGGAAGCCAGAGAAGTGACTTGAGGAAAGGGGTGATATGAGCGTACCGATTCAGGCGGAAGATAAGACGTGCAGCAGAGTTTTGAACGGACTGAAGGGGGGATAGGTGGCAAAATGGGAGGCAAGTGAGTAGGTTGCAGTAGTGAAGGCGAGAGGTAATGAGAGAATGGATGAGAGTTTGGGTGGTGTGCTCAGACAGGAAGGGGCGAATTTTGCTGATGTTATAGAGGAAGAAGCGACAGGTCTTGGCTATCTGCTGGATATGCTGGAAAAACAAGCAAACATGCTGGCCACAACTAGAAAACATTGCATGGAGGATCCTGTACATTCCTGCTACCTGCATATCTTCTAAGAAGACATTTTCTATTGCAGGAAGGACTGTGGAAGACAGGAGAGCTAGACTGAATTCTGAGATTGTTGATGACTTCTTATTCATCCACAGATTAAAAAATTATAACAGTACTTCATAGGGCATATATCTTCCACGATAGGGCATACTGAATGGGTTGTATTTTGTACCCCTGGACATTTTAATAGGGTGGATTAGGATTTCTTGGGGTAGTAGAAGTCAGCTATCGTTGGGGTTGGAAGGGTACATGGTGATGGTGGTGGTGTTGGTGGAGGGGGTTATTAGAGTTGCTCGTTCTTATTGTTTTCTATTTCTGATTTATAAACAACAGTTGCACAGCATATTGTTCCTTTTTATACTTTAGTAAAAAGATTTAAATATAAAATCATAAGTGTTTGAGGCTTCTGCAAATGAGGACAGAGCCCATAGGGATGGGGTGGTGATGGAGACAGAACCTAAGGGGACGGGGGCAGACAAGTTCTTGGAAGAAAAGTCCATAAACCCTTATTAAGATGAACTTGGGAAAACTCCACTGCTTATTCCTGGGATAAGCAGCATGGAATCTATTATTCTTTTGGGATCCTGCCAGGTTCTTGTTACCTGGATTGACCACTGTTGGAATAAGCATGATGGACCTTCGGTCTGTCCCAATATGGCAATGTTTATATACTTACTAGTAAAAAAGGCCCGTTTCTGACACAAATGAAACGGGTGCTAGCAAGGTTTTCCTCGAAGTGTGTATGTTTGAGAGTGTGTGAGAGTGACTGTGTGAGAGACAGAGAGTGAATGTGCGAGTGTGTGTGTGTGAGAGTGAGTCTGGGTGCGAGTGTGTCTGTGAGAATGAGAGTGTGTGCAAGTGCGTATGTGAGACAGTGTGAGAGAGAAGAGTGTGTTTCACACAGATACAGTCTGTGCAAGAGAGACAGAGAGAGTGTGTGTGAGACACAGACTCTCCATGAGACTGAGTGTATGAGACCAAGAGAGTGTGTGAGTGACTGTGTGACACAGAGTGAATGTGATACAGTGTGAGACATAGAGTGTGTGAGAGACAGTGTGTGAGAGTGAGAGACATTGACTGTGAGTGTGTGTGAAAGAGATACCTATCCCCCTCTCTCTGGTGTCAGGCCCCCCTCCCTCCCTCTCTCTGGTGTCAGCCCCCCCCCCCCCCTCTCTGGTGTCTGAGCATTACTGTGCAGGACACTGAGCTCTGGCTGTGCTTCAAGGAACTGACCAATCCTATTTAATAGAATGCACCTCTAACATTCTGAAGCCGAGAAACCTCGTGTGGTTGATCACTTCTGCTTGTGACGAACCCGGAAGTACGTGATGTCAATTCAGGAGATGGATACAGAGAGCAGGAATGCCTCAGCCATGCAGTCAGCTTCAGAATGTTGGAGGTGCGTTTTATTATATAAGATGATGACTCCTGGTCTTTATAGATGCGACACTCCATAAAGATAGGACTGACTTTTATGCGGGCCGATATGGCCACTAACCTTATGCGGTTAAGTACTAATATTCAGTACAACCACCTAAGTGCCGACTCCACCCCTTGACTGTTCTAAACGGACCCAGGAGGATACACTTTGATCTATGTTGGTGGAGTGTTTAGATTTGCAACAACTGGCAATTTATGCCTCTGATGCAGCCTGTGTTCTAGGCGAAATATGGCCATTTCGGGCATTTTAGAGTGTGAATCTTGGGAGCATCGATATAACTTATTAATGAATGTATTTTCTTCATCAATTACCAAGGAAGGGGCGGTGGGGGCGATCCATCCTGGGTGCTCGCTGCAGGGAGGGTGCAGAGAGCAGCTACGTGGCTGTCGGCTCCACCAGTTCCCTGCTACCTCTGATGTTACTTCCTGTTCTGAGGCAGAAGGAGCAGGGAACCGACAGAGCCAACAGCCGCATGGCTGTTCCCAGCACCCCAGGAGGTAAAAGCAATGCAGGGGTGTGTGTGTGTGTTTGAAGGTGATGTGCCGGGGGGGGGGGGGGCCTGCATCTGGGGGTGGGGGTGCAAAGCAGTGATCTACCCCGTGTGGCAGCCTACCAAGGAACACCACTGGTCAGTGGCGTACCAAGAGGGGGGCGGTGGGGGCGGTCCGCCCCGGGTGTCAGTGGGTGGGGGGTCCTCCGTTGCTGACTGCAGTAAGCCCTCGTCTCCTCTCCATCCTGTGCCTTTAAAATAATCTGAAAAGCAGCATGGCAGGCAGCGCTTCGCGTCTGCCCTGCCTGCTTGTAAAAGAAAGCGGCAAATCTCCTCGTCGACGTCACGACGTCGCGTCGGGTCTTCCCTCACTGGGTCCCACCCTTGCGGGGGGCGGGACCCAGTGAGGGAATACCCGACGCGATGTCACGACGTCGACAAGATTTGCCGCTTTCTTTTACAAGCAGGCAGGGCGGACGCGAAGCGCTGCCTGCCATGCTGCTTTTCAGATTTTTTTAAAAAGCCCCGGATGGAGGCAGGAGACAGGGCTGTCGTCGAAGGTGGTAGGTGGGTCGAGTTGGGGGGGGGGCTTAGATGGGCGAGGAGGGTTTCAGATGGGAGAAGGGGACTTGAGAGGGGGGCCTCAGATGGGAGAAGGGGACTTGGGGAGGGGGGTCTCAGATGGGAGAAGAGGGGAGAAGGGGCCTGGGCTGGGGAGAAGGGGGTGGGGGGGTCTCAGATGGGTGAAGAGGGGAGAAGGGGCCTGGGCTGGGGAGAAGGGGGGTGGGGGTCTCAGATGGGAGGAGATGTGGGGAGGGGGGTCTCAGATGGGAGAAGAGGGGAGAAGGGGACGTGGGGAGGGGGTCTCAGATGGGAGAAGAGGGGAGAAGGGGACTGGGCTGGGGAGAAGGGGGTGGAGGTCTCAGATGGGAGAAGGGGACGTGGGGAGGGGGTCTCAGATGGGAGAAGAGGGGAGAAGGGGCCTGGGCTGGGGAGAAGGGGGGTGGGGGTCTCAGATGGGAGGAGATGTGGGGAGGGGGGTCTCAGATGGGAGAAGAGGGGAGAAGGGGACTGGGCGTCTCAGATGGGAGAAGGGGACATGGGGAGGGGGTCTCAGATGGGAGAAGAGGGGAGAAGGGGACTGGGCTGGGGAGAAGGGGGTGGAGGTCTCAGATGGGAGAAGGGGACATGGGGAGGGGGGTCTCGATGGGAGAAGGGGACTGGGGTGGGGAGGGGGTCTCATGGGAGAAGAGGGGAGAAGGGGACTGGGCTGGGGAGGGGGATCTCAGATGGGAGAAGAGAGGAGAAGGGGATGGGTGGGGAGAAGGGGGGTGGGGAAGGGGCCATGCGAGAAAATGGGAGCCATGCCTGGGGCTGGTGGAAAAATGGGTCTGGGGCAGAAAAGGGGTCCCTAATGCAAGGCATGTGGATGAAGGGGGCTGGAACTGGGGGCTGAAAAGGAGGGTAGGTGGGATAAGGGGGCTAGTACTGGAACTGGGGGCTGAAAAGGGGCAGAGGCTGAAGCTGGGGGGACTGGGGGCTGAAAAGGGGACAGGGAGAAGTGGCTGGGGCTGAAGCTCGGGACTGGTGAGAGAAAAAGGCTGGGGCTGAAACTGTGGACTGGTGGGATAGTGGGACTGAAAAGGGGGAGCAAGTGGGAGATGTGGGCTGGGGCTAGAACTAGGGGCAGGTGGGATAAGAGGGCTGGAACAGGGGACTGAAAAAAGGGGCAGAGAGAGAGAGAGAGAGGGGGACAGACGATGGATGGATGGATGGATGGGGGGGGAGAGGGAGGGCAGACCCTGGATGGATGGGGGGAGAGGGGAGGGCAGACCCTTAATGGATGGGGGGGTGAGGGAGGGCAGACCTTGGATGGATGGGGGGGAGAGAGGGAGGGCAGAAAGTGAATGGAAGGGGGAGAGAGAGGGCAGACAGTGAATGGAAGGGGCAGGGAGAGAGGGCAGACACTGGATGGCAGAGAAAGAACGAAGACAGATGCTGGATGGAAGGAAGACAATGAAAAGAAGATGAAACCAGAGACAACAAACTGTAAATAAAATATATATTTTTGGTTTTTTTTTGCTTTAGGATAAAGTAGTATTGTAGCTGTGTTAATAAATGTTTATAATAGAACTTGTAAATAAGGTAATCTTTTTATTGGACTAATTTTAATACATTTTGACTAACTTTCGGAGAACAAAACCCCCTTCCTCAGGTCAGGTTAGGACACTGTAACACACTATACTGTATTGACCTGAGGAAGAAGGTTTTGGCCTCTGACAGCTAAATGTATTAGTCCAATAAAATGGTATTTTATTTTCTATTTTTGTTTTATTTCTATTTGTTAATTTGTAAAGTGGTGATTGGTATTTGTTAATTTTTTTTTCCAAATTTACATCTGCTGCCTTTATATTTTGCACAGTACTAGGGGACATTTTCTGTTTCTGTGGTGTTGCATTGCATGCAGAGTCTGGCATCTTGGGGGTTCAGTTTAATTTTTGCCTAAATAGAAAGTTTATGATTACTTGTTCTATAGTGGATTAGGGTGTATCTGTGTTTGTGAAAAAGACATGACTTTCAGTTGGCATTGACTGTGCAGGATTGACGATCTGTACTATCTGTCTGGTTTCGTTTTACAATAGGTGAATTGATGTTCTAGTGCTCACTGTAGTGTTTAAGATTTCTTTTTCCATGTGTGACTCATAGAAATGACTGCTTATGGTATGGTAGAATTGCTCTATAGGTCCTGAGTGTTTTGTATTCTTGGTATGCCTAGTACTGGAGTTTGGAGGGGGGTGTTAAAAAATGACCGGCCCCGGGTGTCAACTACCCTAGGTACGCCACTGCCACTGGTGATACTAACTGGTTAAGTTCCGCTGAATATCAGTGGATGACTCCACACAAGCGATTTAGCCTGTCAGGAGCCATTTCTGCCCGGTTAAATCGCTTTGAATATTGACCCCATAGTATTTTTTAAATTAAATGTCAAGCAAAAGTTGTAGATGATACCTGGAAATAATTCCCTTACAACTTTTTTGTGGACTTTTACTTATTATCTATCTAAATGAACGAACATGGCAACTGCATTACTTTTTTTCAAATATATTTTGACATTGTATAGATCTGACACTATTGTTTTATAGATAAAGGACAGAACGGAGCATCCTAGTTCACACCTACTGTAGAAATGAAAGGCTTTCCATAACGCTTTGAAGAACCGAAAGCCTTCCTGACATTTTCTAGCTTATTGAAATGTCAGGGGTACACAAGTTCAATCCCTGAGGGCTGCAAACAGGTGCGTTTTCATGATATTCCTAATGAATGTGCAAGAGAAAGATCTGCATACGATGGAGGTGGAAATACACGCAGCTCTATTTCACCTTAGACCATGATGAGAGAAAGTTGCACAGGGTAATTCTGTCCAGTGTGTCAAATTGAAGAAATCAGAACATTGTAGAATTTAAACTCTTTTTGTATGATCAGCAGTTTAGATTCTTGTGTATTTGCTTAAAAAAAAAAAGCCAATCTAGTAGTTTTGAAATTCAAGCCTCAAACATTATCCACACTGGAATTTGTTAACCCAAATGCTAATGAATGCGAGCTCATGGGCTTTGAGAGTCTGCTTACCTGGCATTTGTTGTAAGTGGTCTCAGTGACTTCAGAAGATGCTTTGATGGGTGTTTAATCTTTGTACCAGCTCTGTTGTTCTTTTAGAGAGCACTTAAAAGAGAAATTTGATAACTGCTACTGCAATCCCATCACCAGTTGGGGTTTGAAAAGGAACAATTCATCCTTTTTTGAAATGGCAGAATGACAATTAGATCCCAGTCACATTATATTGCAGAAGTGGCTGAAAGAACAAGTAGATCCCTTGTTGTTTGGGGAACATTTTAGGAGTGAACTTTATTACTGGCAGGTAGCATAAGAAGATGAGAAATGAGATGGCATTTGTAGTCTGCTCACAGCTGACTTGAATCTGTCCCTGGCTGTTTATAACTTTTAGCATGACTGAAGTTCACACTTGAACGGAATAAAGATGATACATAATACTCTGTTTTAACTATCTGGATCTCCCTGGGAGATCTATAAGATTAGAGTATGCCCATGGGCAGTTTTATATTTTATTAATTTATTAGGATTTATTTACCGCCTTTTTGAAAGAATTCACCAAAGGCGGTGTACAGTAAGAGTAGATCAAACATGAGCAATAGGCAATGATTTTCCTATTTCTATTTACTTGGCATATGCATAGTCACTGAGTCAAGCAATAGCCTTTTATGTCTTTGCTGTTTCCACCTACTTCTTTACACTTACAACACAGGGCCGATGCACAAAGCTTACTATGCTTGAAATATTTGCTTCAGACCAGTTGTGGCCGGTCTAAAGCAAACGATATTTAGCATCAAATGCACAAAGGAGTTCTGTGTCCCTTTTATCGTTCACCGTAGCAACTACCGATCACCCTATGCAAAAGTATTATAACGAGCTCATTAGTATTAAAATGGGCATTCCATGTGATGCACAGAAAGGAGTGCCTAACTTTAATGTGTAAAGTTTTCTGGCAAGTCTGGAGCTGTCCTTCTGTGACCCAGTCCCTCTATCTACCCTTTTCCCAGTGCCATGCTAAATCTTTCTAATTATGGACTGATAACAATTCAGTTCTCTAAGGGAAAGGGAATGGGACTTGATATACTGCCTTTCTGTGGTTACAATCAAAGCAGTTTACAGGTAAATATTTTGTACCTGGGGAAATGGAGGGTTAAGTGACTTGCCCAGAGTCACAAGGAGCTGCAGTGGAAATCAAGCCCAGTTCTTCAGGATCAAAGGCTGCTTGCACTAACTACTAGGCTACTCCAGTTCATGAAATAAAGTTTTACAAATTGAATTCAGAGTAAATAATTTTTCGTTTCAAATTCATAAATGGTGCTTTGAGGGCTGGCAGAGCTTGCAGAAGTATGACAAAATGATTCCTGGACATGCACAAAACATGGCCACTTACCGGGAGTCTGTTCTGCGAATGTGCTAGGTGCTCTTCCTACCGTGACGCTTACAGAAATTCTGTGTCTCTCATTTGCATGTGATTCCCTTTAAGCACTGGTTGCTGTTTGCAAATCGATAAGTTTAACCCTGGCTGCCTTTGAGCACTGAGGCCTCAGTCAGAACCAGAGCTGGGATCTTGCCCCATAAGCCATCTTTCACAATGACATGAGGATTTTTTCCTATTTTATGTCCTTCCCCCTGCAACATATGTAATCTGTTCATTGCAGTGATGGTCCTGGGCCAGGGTATCACAACCGTCAGGAATAGTGAGCCCTTGGGCTGCTGTCAATAACCGGCAGCAGCAGGCGAACCACCCCCAAGCAGGGAGCAGGACTGAACACCAACAGACTGGTATAAGCAGGACTGGAGTAGCTGGACTGGAACTGAAGCGGTAGGTGAACAAGCTGGAGTACACAGGACTGGAATGACCGGACTTCACCTGCACTTGACCGCCGTTCCCTAGGGGTTGAGTCCCTAGGTGCGGGCAGCCGGCAGGACTTATAGGATAGAGCAGGGACACAAGTAATCCTGGAGCAGACAGACTAGAACAACCGGATTCAGGATTCACACACACAGGGAAAAGGGTTCTACACAAGTTTGACTGAAAAAGGGGTAGGACTCAGGATTCTCACACAGGATACAAGCAAGCTTGACTGAAACAGGGTAGGACTGAGAATTTACACACAGGATACAGGATTCTAAATAAGTTAGCTAGACTGTACAGACAAATAAAAGAGCAAGACAGAAGGCTGCACACAAGGCAGCCACAAGCAGACACTGGAACAAGCAAAGGAAAGGGGAAGCTAAGGATAGGCAGCCACAAACAACAAGGCAGAATGTGCACTCAAAGCAGCCACAAACAAGGCAGAAAGCTGCACTCAAAGCAGCCACAAGCAGAGACACTGGAATAAGCAACAAACACATACAGACAGACAGACAAAAACTCATCTGAAGACCTCATTGCAAAGGCCAAGCTGAAGGGCTTCCAGGTGCCTAATAAAGGTAATACTGATGAAGTCACAGGTAAGGGTGCTACTTAGTTACAAACCACCCAAGCAAGTCCGGCAGACTGGAAGATCCGGACCGGACTAGAATGACTTCTGGAACAGAAGGAAAGCAGTCCATAGCAGCCACTGGGGGGCGAGGTGAGCACAGGCATGGACATAGTCACAATCGTGACACAGGGGGCTCTTTCTGGAACTCTGCAATTATAGATCTGGAATCCTGCCTCTAAGAATCACCCTTAAACAATGACCATCAGGCTTATTTTCAAAAGAGCCCATCTTTCATAGGGGCGTGTTGGAGGCGTAGTGAAGGCGGGACTTGGGAGCGCCTAACATATGGACGTCCTCAACCCATAATGGGAAAAACAAGGGCGTCCCTGACGAGCACTTGGACGACTTTACCTGGTCCTTTTTTCTTACGACCAAGGCACAAAAAGGTGCCTGAACTGACCAGATGACCACCGAAGAGAATCGGGGATGACCTCCTCTTACTCCCCCAATGGTCACTAACCCACTCCCACCCTTAAAAAACATCTTTCAAAATATTTTGTGCCAGCCTCTAATGTTATACTCAGGTCCATCACAGCAGTATGCAGGTCCCTGGAGCAGTTTTAGTGGGTGCAGTGCACTTCAGGCAGGTGGACCCAGGCCCATCCCCCCCCCCCACCTGTTACACTTGTGGTGGTAAATGTGAGCCCTCCAAAACCCACCAGAAACCCACTGTACCCACATCTAGGTGCCCCCCTTCACCCGTAAGGGCTATGGTAGTGGTGTACAGTCGGGGGTAGTGGGTTTAGGGGGGGCTCAGCACACAAGGTAAGAGAGCTATGTACCTGGGGGCAATTTCTGAAGTCCACTGCAGTGCCTCCTAGGGTGCCCGGTTGGTGTCCTGACATGTCAGGGGAACCAGGGCACTATGAATGCTGGCTCCTTCTACGACCAAAGGGTTTGCATTTGGTCATTTCTGAGATGGGTGTCCTTGGTTTCCATTATCGCCGAAAATCAGAAACGACCAAGTCTATGGACGACTATCTCTAAGGATGACCTAAATTTCAAGATTTGGGTGTCCCCGACTGTATTATCGAAACGAAAGATGGACGTTCATCTTGTTTCGATAATACGGGTTTCCCCGCCCCTCCATCGTGATGTTTTGCGAGGATGTCCTGAGCAAAACGTGGGCGTCCTTTTTGATTATACCCCTCCATGACACTCTCTCCCCAAGGGTGTGAATTCTGTCACTGCAGCATCCCCTGCCCAAACTCACCTACGGGTCGATGCTCAGAACTCCAGCGCTATAGGGAACAGCGTTGGAAAATACTGTGAGACCAGAGCACAAAAATAACTTCCCAATGCTCGTTAACAGCATGCAAATTATATGCGTGCTGTGCAAGGGGGAGGAATGTACCTGGCGCATGTACACAAGAGTTTTACGGTAAGCAAAAGCTCTTCCGTGCATGCCCATTCAAACCCAGAAGTACAGACACACCTCTGTGCAGAAACCCTCTCTAACTCTTCAATGGGACCTCATAGTTGGTAGTAGGTTTCCAGCAAGGCAGGATAATTTTGTGCACTATTTCTCTGAGCACTGGGAGGGAATGGCTAATCAATGCAATTTGGTGAATCTTTGGTGTGCACATTGTTTCCTATGCTAGAGCCTTCTGGCGCTAGTCCAGTGCTAATTGCCTCTAGCGCTTATGTTAGGTTTTGAGCATTGGCCCACCACAGAGCAGAAAACCCACCTTGGGACTAAATCAGGGGCTTTCTTTATGGCAGTGCTCATGTGTCACCTGAGGCAACAGGCTGACCCAAGCAATAGCCTTGTTGGTGGTTAAATGTTGTTTCTAAAGAAGTCACTTTTATGTATTCAGAGGTCACTGGGCAAGACTTCACAACAGGCAGACTACGCAATTTTCAGAAGGGTTGCTCCTCTATTATTCTAAAGTCCATTATTTAAGGACAGCTGGCTGACAGTTATCATGAGGGCTGGGGATTCCCCTTGGGCCAGCAATGACTTTGAACATAAGAATTGCCATACCGGGTCACACCAATGATCCATCTAGCCCAGTATCCTGCTTCCAACAGAGGCCAATCCAAGTCACAAGTACCTGGCAGAACCCTAAAGAGTATCAACATTCAGGAATCGGAAGATTCCGTGCTACCAATTCCGGGGCAAGGAGTGGCTTCCCCCATGTCCATCTCAATAACAGACTCCGACCCCAGCCACAACTATTACCAGTGAAGATGAAAAGCAGGTGGTTGAGCACTTGGAAAGGGAGACTGAGATTTGGCAGAGATTTCTAAATGATTGTTTCACTTGCTAATCCTTCCACTCCACTTCCTGATATGGTAGACATAGTAGGCATATTGGAAGTCTATGACTGCCTAACACTTTCTATTTCCTGCAATAATGGTGATCAATATAGTACATGCCATTCAAAGAAGACGCAAAGGTGCTTCACAATCACAGTATTACACTGCAGTGCATTCAGCAAGAAATAAAAACTGACAAAATATAATGATTCGATCAGGTTTTGACACCAGGGGGAGCAGACCTTTTGTAAAACGGGTGCTAGTGCAAGGCTGAAGGACCAAACTGCCTAGGTACCATTTCATTAAAAATCCATTTAGGGGAGCACCCCCCCCCCCCCCCCCCGCTAGCTATGTCTGTGGATTTCGATGTCTGGTCCTTATATAGGGGTGTCTAATATCAACAGGCCATGAGCTGCAGCGGAAAAGCTTCCAGTGTCATTTAACCGTTGCATAGCTGTTTCATTGCGAGTATAATTCAGATTTATTTTGCTTTTTAAAGAGAACAACATAAGACAGTTCCTGCTGGACCTTCTCTGCTAATTTTCCTTGAGGAAGTATGACCAGAATACAATTGAGTATTACAGGAGCAAGCATACTGTGTGTCGTTTGTCAGCTATTAACCAGGAGAGAAGAATGAACCAACATGAAATGGGATCTGGCCGCCTTTAGTTAGCAAAGTGCATACATCGAGAGAACTAATTACTTCTTCTTCGATGCTTCCTTCCTGTTCTAAAAATAAGATGAAAAATCCAATTTACAGTTTAGCAATCCAATCTCAGTGATCTGCTTTGTCCAATACAAATTTATCTGATCATGTGACCATAGAGCAGGTAGATCTCATTATACATCTTATAAATTCCATTTTTTTTATGATTTGAGTTCCCCTCATCCTCATGTGTCATTTTAAAACATAACTCTGCTTTCTGAAATATGGTTTAGGGATGGGGGAGGGTAGGAAAGCCCTGGAAGAATCCTCAGTTTATGATACATTGTAACACCAAAATATAGATAGGAGCAATAGCACCATGTTCTAGAACTCACTTCCTTTTCTAAAAATAACTGAAAACAGCTTACAACCAAGTCATAACCATGCACAAGAATATGGAGGAGTGGCCTAGTGGTTAGGGTGGTGGACTTTGGTCCTGGGGAACTGAGTTCGATTCCCACTTCAGGCACAGGCAGCTCCTTGTGACTCTGGGCAAGTCACTTAACTACTACTATTTAGCATTTCTATAGTGCTACAAGGCGTACGCAGCGCTGCACAAACATAGAAGAAAGACAGTCCCTGCTGAAAGAGCTTACAATCTAATAGACAAAAAATAAATAAAGTAATCAAATCAATTAATGTGAACGGGAAGGAAGAGAGGAGGGTAGGTGGAGGCGAGTGGTTACAAGTGGCTACGAGTCAAAAGCAATGCCAAAGAGGTGGGCTTCCAGTCTAGACCTAAAGGTGGCCAAGGATGGGGCAAGATGCAAGGGGTCAGGAAGTCCACTCCAGGGGTAGGGCGCAGCGAGACAGAAGGCGCGAAATCCGGAGCTGGCAGCAGTGGAGAAGGGAACAGGTAGATGTGAATCACTTCCTTACTCTTTCCAAAAATACAAGAACTAGGTGCATGCAATAAAGCTACAAAGTAGTAAGTTTAAAACAAATCGGAGAAAATATTTCATAATTCAAAATGTAATTAAACTCTGGAATTCATTGCCAGAGACTGTGGTAAAAGCAGTTAGCATAGCGGGGTTTAAAAAAAAGTTTGGATATCTTCCTAAAAGAAAAATGCATAAGCCATTATTAAGATAGATTTGGGAAAATCCACTGCTTATTTCTAGGATACGCAGCATAAAATCTGTGGTACTGTTTTGGGATCTTGCCAGGTATTAGTGACCTGGATTGGCCAATGTAAGAAACAGGACACTGGGCTTGTTGGATCTTCTGTCTGTCCCAGTATAGCAATGCTTATGTTCTTATGTGTTCAATTCTGGTCGCCGCATCTCAAGAAAGATATAGTAGAATTGGAAAAGGTGCAGCGAAGGGCGACTACAATGATAGCGGGGATGGGACGACTTCCCTATGAAGAAAGACTAAGGAGGCTAGGGCTATACAGCTTGGAGAAGAGACGGCTGAGGGGAGACATGATAGAGGTATATAAAATAATGAGTGGAGTGGAACAGGTGGATGTGAAGCTTCTGTTCACGCTTTCCAAAAATACTAGGACTAGAGGGCATGCGATGAAACTACAGTGTAGTAAATTTAAAACAAATTGGAGAAAATTTTTCTTCACCCAAAGTGTAATTAAACTCTGGAATTCGTTGCCGGAGAAAGTGGTGAAGGCGGTTAGCTTAGCAGAGTTTAAAAAGGGGTTGGACGGTTTCCTAAAGGACAAGTCCATAAACCGCTACTAAACGGACTTGGAAAAATCCAAAATTCCAGGAATAACATGTATAGAATGTTTGTACGTTTGGGAAGCTTGCCAGGTGCCCTTGGCCTGGATTGGCCGCTGTCGTGGACAGGATGCTGGGCTCAATGGACCCTTGGTCTTTTCCCAGTATGGCATTACTTATGTACTTATGTATGTTATGTATGTTATGTTCTTAATCCACTTCTTTCTTCAAACACACCTTCCAGAGCCCAGAACTTACCAAGTTCCAGTAGGAACATTTTAGACCAGTTCTTAACCCTCCATTGCCCCATGTAAGCTGCATTGAGCCTGCCTTGAGTGGGAAAGCGCGGGGTACAAATGTAACGAAAAAAAAATACATATTCAAATGCAATAAAATAAGGCATAATACATACTTCTAGTTACTAATAGTCAATCATTATGCACAGTGCATTTTTTCTAGTGAAAAAGGTGCTGGTACTCAAATGACAGGCCACCCTTCAGGAGTGGGGTGATCAACGAGGGACCCACCCCACAATAGCCAGGCCCCCTGCAACCAGTCATAGAATCTATGAAAAGGCAGAATGTGTGTGTAGAGTGAGCTCTTTCGTCAAAACTTAGGGACCTTGGGTCAATTTTAGCAGACAATTGAAAAGGTTCCAGTACTCAGTACCCTCTCAAAAAAGCTCTGATTATGCATAACTTAATCATGTCCACTCCACCTCTCTCCCCAGTATAACCCAGTATTCACCTGAGGCCAACAACATACCCATTTGCTCCCTAATGGGCATGTCTCTGACTTTTCCTTTTGTAGCAACCTGCCCCTGTCAGCCCTCCATGGGAGCCTTTCAGTAGAATTGGGTTGGTGATGTCACCCAGGGGACAGAGCTACAATTAACCAGTTTGGTAGACAAACATTTGTATCCATTTAGAGAGCAATTCTATAACTGGGCACCACAATTAAGGCACTTATGGGCCGATGCACAGAACTCCCGCAGTAAGCCAGCAGCGCAAAAACCATACCACTGGAACAGCGCAGAAACCTAGCTCACCAATGCTCAAAGGAAATGGTATTTAAATTACATGTGCACTGTAAAAGCGAAAGCAAGGTGGGATGAGCTTGGTGTATGCGCAGAACAGTTTTGCGGTAAGCTCAGCTCCTGTGAGCATGCGCTGGGCAAACACGAAAGTGAAACACACATTAGCGTCTGTTTTCTGTGCCTTTAAATAAAAGCATTTCAATTTTTTATAAAAACTTGGATAGCTTATATTTAAACGCAGCAAACAGGTATCAACGTGTGCTTTCACTTTTGGGTTTGCTCTGACTTGCACACATTCATCTCTCACTACCTTAGGAGGTTGCACGGGCTTCCTTCTGTTTCCAAATTAACCGGCAGATTTTAAAGAAAGAATCATGAGAAATTCTCTCTTCAAAACACCCTAACACCTGTTCTGAGCTGGCATCATTTTTTCAGCAGCAAGGGTGGCTTTGTTTTATGCGCTGTCCTATGAGCATTGAGAGGGAATAGGAAATGACTACATTTGCATGCTATGTGCACTAATCTTTGGTGAGCACGTTGTCTCCCGTGCTAGAGCCTCAGAGCATTGTGCCCTCACTAAATCGCCTCTAGTGCCTCCGTTTGGTTTTGAGCACTAGATACTGCGCATTGAGCGCTAATTCTATAAGGGAGTACCAAGATTCTGTTATAGAATACTAGTGTACGTCGGCCTCAAGGGACCTACATTGACTCATGCCATATCAGTAGCAGGTGTTAGTAACAAGTGTGAATGCTGGTCCTGCCAAGGTCTTGCCCATTTCTCCTCCATAAACATCCCCTTACATTTACGCACAAAGGGACCCTTTTACTAAGGTGCGATAGGCTAACGCGGGCCTACAGCACGCTACAAGGCCACTACTGTGGGACGCGCTGAGGCTTCCTGCGGTGGTTTCCTGCTCAGCATGCGCAAATCCTGCACTGGAAAATATTTTTTATTTTCTAGTATAGGAGGTGTGCCCATGGGCAGAAATTAGGCGTGGCTACACTAATCGGATAGTGCGGGCACATTACCGTGCACTATCTGATAAGTGCGGGAGCCCTTACTGTCTCCTAAATAGATGGCAGTAAGGGCTCCCACAGTAATGGCTACGGGCTAATGGGGAAATTAGCACTTGGCCATTACAAAAAATACCACATAATATATAGAACTCCAAGCAAATGAAGAACTTAAAGGATCTGGTGTACCCACCTCAGAAGTGCCACACCACAATTGTCACTGGTACACACCACCTCCTTGTACAATTAAATGAACTTTAATTTATTCTTATTTTAAGAAGAATTTTTATACTCATCTGAACTACTGGCGTTTTCTGCAGTGTCGGCTCAAGGGAAGTTAACATCTGACATGGCACATGATTCGCTTATAGCTTCCTCAAGGATATTCCCTTATTATAGCCCATGCTCATTATGCCGACTGAAACCAGGGCTCATGTGTTACCTGTGTGGTAACTGTCCAGTGTGTAAATTGCCGATTACCGTCGGGAACGCCCTTGTGGTAGAAATAGAAAATTATTTTCTTCCGTGTGTTTTCGACATGCGCTTACCACCAGGCGCATGAACCAGCTGAGCGGTAATGCCGATTTGATGCATGCTGCAAGTGTGTAGGCCCTTATGCGCCTTTGTAAAAGGGCCCCTAACTCTCCTTTTCTCTCTCTGCAGCAGTGGTATCCCACAACAATCTTACAAAAAAATGTACTGATAGATGTCACAATTTAAATATTAAACTTTTATATGTGCATACATGAGGGCAATTTCCAAACACTATTTACATGGGGAGTGGCTGCTAATTCAGATAAATGGACTGTGTGAAAATGACCCACTCTCTCTGCCAGTACAAGAATGGGCTGATGGTTCTTTGAGTTTTCTGGCTGTCAGAAATTATTGTTTTGCTGTGATTGTAGTATCTGTTTACTGTCCCTATAAAAGCTGCTACCCTAGGTGACTACCAAGTTTGCCTACTGGTTAAAGCTGACCCTGCTTGTGGTTTGAAGAGCCACAAAAATTATTCTGGTGGAAAGGACAACAGCAGCACAATTTCATTTGATGAGCAAGGAAGAGCTGTATGTTTAAAAAGCAGAAATTCCAAGTGTTTTTAAAGATGGTGCTAAAAACACAATGCTTTACAGCATTTCTGCACTTTTATATCTAAGTCTGAATGAAGTCCATTTTTAAGCTTAGAAAGCCTTCAGCTGTAATAATTTAAACCTGAAATATATCTGACTAGAGAGTCATCTGCAGATCTGAAGTCATCTCCAGGACTATTATTACAAATTGCTGCAATTACTCATTTTGTACCATCCTATTTTGCTCTCTGTTGCTTACTGGACCTTAAAAAAAAGAACAAATGCTTTAATAATGTCTAGATATTGCTTTCGAGAAGCCATAGCATGGTAATATTACACTGTGTATGTAGTATGCAATAAAGGTTTTGGGAATTATTGAATTAAAGACAAAGCCTAATATTTCTTTCGTGCAATGAACTCAACAATGGCAAGTTGTCCCTTATGTCTTGATTAACTTTGTTTATTTCTTAATTAGGATCCTGAGTCTTGCAGCTAAGGAAGAATTATTTGATTGATTTGGTGGAATTTGCACTCTCATATAACTTCAGATTAAGTTCTGTAGCAATTAACTGCAAGATCACACAGTAAATAATAAGCCACATTGAGCCTGCAAATAGGTGGGAAAATGTGGGATACAAATGCAATAAATAAATTTCATTTGAAGTTATATTTGAGATCATCAAGTAATAATAGCTAATTGATTGGTGATAATGTGGCATTGTTAAGAAATACATACTAGATTATGTTTAAATTGATTAGTGATCGGTACTCTATTTGGTAAATGAAGCTTACTACCTATACAGGTTCCTGCCACCCAGAATATTTATAATGATGAATGCTATGGATGTGTTATTTACAACACAAGAAAATATAAAGTGAAAATCTCATAAAACATATGCAAGATTAATAAAGTATCTTCATCCAAATTAATCCCTTTGCATGTTATTTCCATAGCTTATTGGAGGGTATACATAAATCTAACATTACAATTTTGCAACTAGCCATAAAACTAAAAACTAAAGAGTTGATATTCAGCCATGGTCTGAGATAACCTTGGATATTTAATGCCATGGCAAGTTCGGCCTCTGGCACTGAATATGCCACTCCTCCACTGGGGAAATTAGCACATGGCCATTAAAAAAAAAAAGCATACCACGGCCATTTTTCAGTCACGTTGGAAAGTGGCTGGAACATGCAGCAAACCCACGTGCTACTCGCAGCGCCAGCCACTTTCTAGCATGCCTTAATAAAAGGACCACTATGTTTCCTTTCAAATCCTGCTTTATCTTAATTTTCTTCCAGGGTCTTAATGGTATGAATAATCTTCTTAAATTAGTCCTTATACACAAAGGGATTTTTGCACTTTGTTAAAATAATCATTACTAGTCTGTCTGAGTAACTTTTCATACTAAGCAAAACCAGCTTCTGGTAGTTGTATACCGACTTGGCTGCAGCATAAAAAGCTTTTACTATGTTTTAATAGCTTTCAATATTTTCAAAGTTTAAAGAGAAGTCTAAGGGCCCTTTTTACAAAGCTAAAAGGAAGTACCGCCAGGCTACTGCAGCAGCCTGGTCATAGTTTCCACCCCCTGTGCACCGTCATATCTGGTGCTACAAATCAGGAAGTGGTGCATGCTGCCCGGATACCGCCTGGTTAGCATGGCAGCCCTTACCGCCACCTCAATGGATGGCGGTAAGGGCTTCCTTTTCCTCCGAGATGGAAACGTGGCATGTGCTTTACTTCTGCATGGCCATTTCCTGAAAAAAACCCCCACCTATCTTTTACCGCTGCGGTAAAAGGGGGCTTCGGGACGCATCAAAAACATGCAACAATGCCAGTTCAGGTCCTCTTTTGCCACAGCTTGGTAAAAGGGGCCCTAAATTTAGAAACGAGTGAGAACTTCTTGTGAATGGTAAACACAGAAGAGACTTCAGAAAATACTTATGGCAAGGTAGAAGGTAGATAATAATAATGAAATTAATTATCGTGGTTTGCAATATGCCAAGTTTTTTCATATCTTAGGTTATGCATATGCCAAAGTTTCGACTAAAAAACTCATCAAAAATGTGGCCCCCAGCATGGAAAACAGTGACCTCCTTCACACATGCCATAACCAATTTGAAGAAATCAAGGCTCTTACAGTATTTTCATAGCATTGCTACTATTCATGAATTCATAAATGTAAAATATTGTCACTAAGCAACTCTCTCTGAATAAAGATATGAAATAGAAATTGAACTGGGCCCATATATTTTACTTTTAAGATCTTCACTGCAGCTTCCCAAAAGCTTTGATCCAATTTATAGAAGCAATGACAATCCAGTTCAGAAAAATAACACTTCTACACTAAAATAACAAGCAAATTCCCTTTATGCGCTCTAATTTCAACAGTCCACACAACAAACAATATTGTATTACAGTGGAAGGCATTTAAGAAGCATTTGTCATAATAGTAAAATAAATAAAATTTAATTTGCCTTAAGATGATTTTAAGTGCATACCATCTTTAAGTTGAAATCAAAAGTGAAATGCAACATAGCTTCTTGCAAAAGGCACAGAATGAAGACTAGGGGTCGGCAGTTTCATGTCCATGCTATTTACAGACATTTTCACTTGGCTATTTTGACATTTTGTAAGTTGCCAATAATAGCGAGCTCTCTTTGGAATTAGTCCACACTATGCGGAAAGAGGGTGTACTCTTTTCTCAATAGGTGCACAGGAGTTTACAAGTTTGAGCATTCATTGTGGTTTCAATATCAGGAAACAGTGCATTCTCTTTCTGAAATAGTGGACTAAGTTAAGTAAACGGTACCCAAATTTGGGCGCTTTAAAAAAAAAACCAAGAGCTGAGCGCTATTCTATGAATGGCACTCCGAGTTGGGCACTGTTTATAGAATAGTGTGTAGCACTGGGCTCTGTGCCCAACTGTGGGTGTGAATATTTACCCCAAATAAAACCTGGTATAAATCCTCATGCATAAATTAGGCGCAGATCACCCAAATCTTATAACACTGCGCACATCTTTAGTGAACACCCTGACCCACCCATGCCCCTACCATAACCACACCCCCTTTTCAGTTGCATGCTAAAAAATTTATGCTTGCATCTTTATAGAATAGTGCCTAATATGATGAGGCATAAATCCAAATTGTTGCCAATTAGCACCAATGATTGTTAGCACCCAATTATTGGCACTAATTGGCTCATTATTCTATTGAATATAAAAGTTGCCAAAAATTACATGCACACGCCCAATTTGCATGTGCAATTTAACTGCATGAGCCAATTAGCACCAACAATTGGCTTTTCAATAATCAAAGGCACTAATTAGATTTGACATTTACACATGTAAATGTAAGTTTGGGATGTGCACCTAAAATTTATGAGCAATGGGTAACAGTGGGGTGCAGAAATGGGAGGAGCAAGGGTATATCGGGGGCGTTCTTAAGATTAATGCACATTAAGTGACGGCCAAAGCCAGAAGGATGCTTGGGTGCATAAAGAGAGGCATGACCAGCAGGAAAAAGGAGGTGATAGTGCTGTTGTATAAGTCTCTGGTGAGGCCTCATTTGGAGTACAGTGTGCAGTTCTGGAGACCGCACCTACGGAAAGATATAAACAGGATGGGGTTGGTCCAGAGGGCGGCTACGAATTTAGTAAGTGGTCTTGAAAGCAAAAATTATAGGGACAGGCTTATGAACCTCAACATGTATACACTGGAAGAGAGGAGGGAGAGAGTGAGATGTTTAAATATCTCAAGGGCATTTATGTACAGGAAGAGAGCCTTTTTCAAATGAAGGAGAGCTCTGGAATGAGGGGGAATAGGCTTAGGAGTAACCTAAGGAAGTATTATTTCACAGAAAGGGTGGTGGAGGCGTGGAATGGCCTCCCGGTGGAGGTGGTGGAGTCGAGGACTGTTCCAGAATTTTAAAAGGCATGGGATAAGCATGTGGGATCGCTTAGGAATAGGAAGAATTAGGGGTTACAGAGGATGGGTAGACTGGATGGGTCATATGGCCTTTATCTGCTGTCATGTTTCTATGTTTCTATTACTATAGAATAACAGGGATTTGAGCAAACATGGGAGGTATATTTCAGTGGATGCAAATGGCCATGTCTAAAGTTAGGCATGATTCCCAGGAATAAGCGCTTTTCTATAAACTGCACCTAACTTTTAAGCGTGGTTTATACAATAGCACTTTTTCGGCACCAATTTTTTTTTTACACCATATATAGAATTTAGCCATAGTGGGCATTATTTTCAAAACGTGCACGCTATTAACAAAATACAAAATGAATTTTTCTCCTTTTTTTCATTTGGTTAACAACATACAGTGACATAGGATATATCACAGCAAATTACAGCGCATCCCTACTGAAGATTATAAACTTTTCAAAAATACTTTGAATAGGTAAAAGGTTGCCAGGATTTACATAAAATATTTGTTCTTTTCTGGTTCTTCTGAAGATCAGCCACTACAATTCACTGTGTCTATGATGAATGAAGCTCAGTCTGTCCAGACCTATCATTAAGTTATCTGTCTCATACAGATGACCATGGGACAGGGGGTGCAATGGGAAACTCCCTGGGGTGCAATACAAGGCATACATTGTTGATTGATGTTAGTGGAACATTGACATTTGACAATGACTGGGGCCAGCAGTTTGAAATGAATTAAGCTTTGGGTCGGGGTTCAGACCAGCTTTGACCAGCACCCTATTATTAGCAGCATTCTTTTCAATTAGTTAGAGACAAGTATAATTCTCGTCATGCTGTTATAACTAATTCACATGAGCAAACGAATTACCTTTAGCAGAGGTCAGCAAAAATAAATTAGCTCTGTGTGCAAAAACAAGACAAGAAAAATCATGTAATGTTTGAAAACTAGTTAAGACAGACTTGAGCGACCCCATCAATCAAGCACCTGCCCAGGAAATCACGTCCCCAACTTAATGATTTCAAAATGGGGAAAACACTAAAGAGGTGTAAGAAGTCTATGCTTCTGTAACAGAAAACAACAAAAGTACAGAAAAACAAAGAACCTCGCAGAGATAATACCACAAAAGGTGATGCTGTATTGGTCTAGAAGATTTATTGGACAACAACAACGGTTCCTGGAGCAGGCCAGTGGGCCGAAACATGGCTGTGTCGAGTCGTTGTTGTTGACCAATAAATCTTCTAGACCAATACAGCATCATCGTTTTATTGAGTCACCTTCACTGTCTCCTTTGTGTTGTGTAACAGAAACAAAAATTACAGGGTGGCCAATGTAACGCCCATTTTTAAAAAAGGTTCCAGGGGAGATCCGGGAAATAATAGACCGGTGAGTCTGACGTCGGTGCCGGGGAAAATGGTAGAGGCTATTATTAAAAACAAAATTACAGAGCACATCCGAGGACATGGATTACTGAGACCGAGTCAGCACGGCTTTTGTGTGGGGAAATCTTGCCTGACCAATTTACTTCAATTCTTTGAAGGAGTAAACAAACACGTGGACAAAGGGGAGCCGGTTGATATTGTGTATCTGGATTTTCAAAAGGCGTTTGACAAGGTACCTCATGAAAGGCTACAGAGAAAATAGGAGGGTCATGGGATAGGAGGTTTTAGTCCTATTGTGGATTAAAAACTGGTTGAAGGATAGGAAACAGAGAGTGGGGTTAAATGGGCAGTATTCACAATGGAGAAGGGTAGTTAGTGGGGTTCCTCAGGGGTCTGTGCTAGGACCGCTGCTTTTTAATATATTTATAAATGATTTAGATATGGGAGTAACTAGCGAGGTAATTAAATTTGCTGATGACACAAAGTTATTCAAAGTCGTTAACTCGCGACAGGATTGTGAAAAATTACAAGAGGACCTTACAAGACTGGGAGACTGGGCGGCTAAATGGCAGATGACGTTTAATGTGAGCAAGTGCAAGGTGATGCATGTGGGAAAAAAGAACCCGAATTATAGCTACGTCATGCAAGGTTCCATGTTAGGAGTTACGGACCAAGAAAGGGATCTGGGTGTCGTCGTCGATAACACACTGAAACCTTCTGCTCAGTGTGCTGCTGCGGCTAGGAAAGCGAATAGAATGTTGGGTATTATTAGGAAAGGTAT